>NW_027411866.1:262043410-262643410 GCF_047663935.1 Musca autumnalis
ATAAATATCACAATGTGCAAAATTTGATAGTTATCGTGCGCACCATTTTAACGAAAATTAACCCGAAGGAGTGGACCGATATGGCCCATCTCCGAACTTAATCTAAATTTGAACAAAACAGGTTGATCCGTTCGAGAGTGCGCTCCAGCCTGCCGGACAGACGAACATGGTTAAATCGACTCCAAATTATCTGAAACGGATTTCATCCAAATATACTCGTACTTTGAATCTGAAACCATTATTTCGCTTAGGCAGATTTTCATCGTATCAATAAACACATTGATCTCTCTTTAGCCTAAAGGCTGAGGGTATAAAAATCGAGCCCAACAATTATTCCGAACCTAAAATTACACAAAAACCTAACTTCTGTTGCTGCAAAAGTCCAATCACGTACAGTTTGTAATGAAAAACACTAAGACGAAAACGTTGACAATGTATGCAATTGTAATCGAATGTATGTTTATATTAGATAAAGTCTTAAATTTCAGAAGAGTATACTTCTCCTTAAAAAGCATTAGTTTTGAACTACAGGTAAATTTCATAGTCATTTAGACAGGTTGCTAAATCCATAACCACTTGCCTATCACTCACCCTTCCCTGAAAGGAAAATCCATTATTAAATCCATTTGCTTTCGCTGCAATGGCCCTAATTGAATTATTCAATTTGTACATCGCTTTTACCCAGCCATCTTCCAAGGATGCGTGTAAAAATCCATTTAAACCAAAGTGCCGTTTGTTATGCTTGAGCCGAACACCCTATGCCATTGACTACAGTAGAAGCAGTGTTGCCATTTTCCAATGTTTTCAGTAATATGTTGCACTTTTCTTTATTTTTAATCCGATAGTTGTTTCCGTTTTGATAATTTACAATTACATTCAAATGAATAAATAAAGTTTTGTGGCGGATTTTTATTAGCATATATATATATGTCTTAATTGAGATACTAAATAATAACATTTTAAGTAGAATGAATAGATAGAGAAAATTGTTTATGTAGCTATTTAGGAGTTTCCGCATAACATGTGGAAAATGTGGCAAAGCTACATGTAATTTAACACCAAGTCGTAGGAGAACTAGCAAGGGAAGGCAAACTAAATATGTTAAATCCGACTAAGAGTGCTTTCAAATTGGATCTGCTGATTCATGTTATCCTAACACAATCCCCCACCCCAACGAGGTAACTCCCATCATCTACATCCCTCATACCACCTGCAGTGCATGTCAAAGTAAAATCAAATGGTTGTGAGTGCTTTCAGATCCCACTCCATTTCTGTCTTGAGGTAGCAAACTGTTGCATGTACAAAATTTTATTTTCCTTCTTGTTAACTTTTGAAAAAAAAAAGAGAGAAAATAATGAATAAAAATACGGCAAACAACTCAAGGGCGATATCACATCGCCCAAAATGTAAACGCTCATTGAAAATTGTTTCACGGATTTTGCTTGGTGGTTGTATGCCTGGTTGGGATAGGAATGCCACATCTTGAAAGGAAATTGAAAATGTTACAAATTTGATTAGGATATTACACATAAAACGTAGTCGGTGTACACGTCTCTTCCCCATCTCATAGACTGACTGGAAGCATTTACATAGATGGTGGGTGATATGCAAATACGTTCACGTTGAGAAAATTTACAACCAAACTTTAAGACTTTGTTGAGGAATTTCAAACTTCTACCAGTTGGCAAAATAACAAAACGTACCAGGAAAGAACACGGGGAATCATTTGACCACTTAGGCTCAATGAATTGCCGACTCATGAAAAAATGTCCACACAGCTATTTATGTCAAAATATTTATAAACTCTTAAACGCCAAACTTTCGTAATAACAAATAAAAGTTTTCAATGACTTCCGGATATAATTCATTTTAAGAGGAAGAAAAGAAATAAGTTAATAAAATAATACCTCAAATTACTTGAAATCGAGACAGGAAAGAAGTTGGTTTTCAATTATTTCATTGCTTTTAATTGTTTTTTCTTTGCATAGAAAAAAAACCCTTAGATTACGAAAGTAATAAAAACGTTTCTACTTCTTTATAAACAAATTACATCAGAATTTTATATTGTTAAAAGGAGATTGTATTAAGAAGAAAGTTATATTTATATCTGAACTAATAATAATAAAAATTGATATTAGTGTAGTACATTGTTCTGCGGAACTTTGTCCAGTGTGTGAAATAGCGGAAGGTCAATTAGTTCATATGCTTTATAAATTCACGTTAATGTGAAATGGAACAATGAAATTAAATGAAAAGATAGTTTTTGATGTCCTTTATTTTTGCTGTGTTGATGCTGCTCCTCAGCAAAAGACTTCAGTACATTTATTTCGCGTTTTAATTTTAATTAATTTTAAATTAAAACGACAGTTATTTTAGTTATATTTACTTTTTTATGTTTGAAAACAATTTTTAATACGCTTCCCAAGATTATAACATGACTGATTTAAAGGTTGAGTTTGAAAACTTCTATTTATACGAAACTTATTTCAAATATCCAGTTGTGAAATATTTTTGAAGCTTTTTTTCATCAACTCAACCTAGTGTCTCTGGTTTTTCTACAATTATTCTTCAATACATACACATATGCAATCGAAGACCTCAGTCGAAACAGTCGCGTTCAGCTGTGAGGTTGACTTGATGGAAAAAAGGCACTAAAAATGCTTCAAAACGGCAAATGTTCAATACGTTTCGAATAAATAGAAGTTATTAAACTCAACCTTTGTTTAGCACGACATTTGATATGACTGATGAGGTGAATAACCACCGGCAAAACGATCGTAGCATATTGGTTGGATGTGTGTGAACTTCGCTAGATATCACTGTTTCAATACAAACTCCTTAGGTCATGATAGCTCAATTAATTCATTCAATTAAAAACTGGCAATTTTTATTTCTTCGTTCTAATAAAACAACAATTAATAAAAAAATCATAAATGATGATTTTCAATATTGAATCGCGAAATTTGCTTTCAAACTCACAATGCAAATATTTTGCTTTATTTTTATTAGATACCTGATAAAAAATATAATATACAAAAAACATTTTTTTGGATCAATTTTAATTAAGTTATGGATTAAAATTAAAAAAATTGATCAATAAAAAGGTCGTATAAATCTAACAAAAGTGTTAAGCTATGGATATTAATTTGAAACAAAACTACTTTTCACCAAATACGCACACTTTTTGACTTTTTTTGTAAATTTATTCAAATATGTTTTGGTTCGAAAATATTTACTTGACAAACTGCAGCAGTACTTACGAACACATTCCTACGAGCCATAAACCATGTGACTAAAAAGGGTATAAAAATTCTCATCGAGTGTGCCATAAAACACACGAAAATACAAAGGAAATAATGAAATCGTGAAAGAAATTCACTTACCGTGAATAACACTGGAGACCATTAACAGCACCATCAGCCAACTGCGACAGTAGCAACAGAAACAGCAACCACACGACACACTACTGCTGGGCTTCATTATTTGGGCGACTAGTCCAGCGGGTGTGTGCTGTCTCCCCCGCCACCTCGAATTCGATCTCTAACCAAACGGAGAAACGCTGACAGGAGCCAGCCACAGCCACATAAACTGGAGTACGATGAGCACTTAATGGCAAATGCACGCAACCACCATTCAGATCTATAGAAATAGCATGCACACACACACACTTTTGAATAAGGTTTTGGTGCCTTCCCAAAACCGCTGCTATATGAAAGCAATCAATGTCCGAACACCACTGTTCCACTTGCTTGGCTACTTGAAGGACCAATGTATTAAAACAATTGCAATTCCCTGTAAATGGCGGCGTAGCTGACTGGATGCCACAAAAAAGGCTTGAGGACTCTTAAGACATCAGTTGGTTGGTTGCTCATTCACTCGTTGTTGAGCCTCGGAACCTTTTGCAATTTATGGAGTGCGTTAAGAACAGACAATGCAGACGTGTTGATGGCATCAATGACGAAATACAAACACATACACACACCGACACCAAATCGTAGGCGTTAATAGATGCGTGTGCAAAATCCCTGCTATTAATGACAAACTTGATTGTCTTTGAAGACTGTGGTCGGTCTAATCGCACAATGTCAATTGCAGCTGTTGGCCACCAGAGGGGATGAAAATGGCTGCCAATAGATGTCTGTCCGTCTATTAAGACTTCCTTAATTTTATGGCTATTCTCTTGGCGGATTGCTTAACAATGATTAAGTGGAGGTAACTTGCGATGATGACGATGATGGAAATTTGCACGTAATTCCCAGAAGATCCTTTAGCAAATAAGATTTCGTTTGCGTATAACTTAATTGCTGCTGCCACACACAATGACTTCGCACCTTCTGCAACTGGTTGCATGAAATAATTATCACTTTTCTGTGTTTAGTTTGCGTGCATGTAGTGGTGGTTATATCGCTGCTGTTCAGTTATCCTACGATGTTTTTTGTGTTGGTTTTCCATTTGCTGACAAGCTTCTCGTCACGTCTACTTCTTATCCGTTGGTTCATAATTAATTTCTCCTCCATGCGCGATTGCCGTTGTCTGCTGTTCGTTCTGCAAAACATTAATAACACAAAAATGGGGGAAATTATGAGAAGTTATTACAAAGATTCTAGAAACTAGATATTGTCGGCTTACATCGACTAAATGTAGCTATATGTTTAGCTGGTAGACGAATATGAGTTGCATTTCTTACTATAAATTAATTGAAACAAGCTACTATGTTCATTACCAATAAGTTGTAAAATAATGGGTTATCACTTATATGTCAATATCACTTAAGTAAATTCCAGAATCGAAAACATTTTTATTGGTTTCTTTTAGAGTAAAATTGTCATGTCGATCAGAACAATATTGCCTGAGATCTGAGCTTTGGAAGAGAAAAATTATTGTGCTTGTATGCAACATAGAAACTAAAAACGTTTTTTGTTCTCAAAAAGATATTTTGAAATCGGTGCCAACTCTTACTCGAAAACTAATGAACCGATGTCATATAATTTTGTGGGGTTATCAAGGACATAAAAATCAATCCTTCACAAAAATATATGAAATATATTTAGTGGTAGAGTTGGCACTGCAAAACGCTATTACAAAAAGGTATTCGTGGACGGCCATTTGCCACAAAAAGGCATAATATTTTTGAGCAAAAAAAAAAAAAAAAAAAAAAAATCAGACAATAGATTATATATAATGTGCTCTTTCAGATGAAAAAATCTACTAAAAATTACCTTTTTGGGCTGTATTAATTAAAGCGCAAAAATCGAAATTTTTGAATTATTAGCTGTTTAGGACGGTTTTATTTCACAATAAATAAATTGAATTTTTCACGGTTATGTTATTCGGATTAATCCCAATTCCCTAATTTATAAAAAAAATAGAAGGTGTAGAGTTGTTGGGAAATACGTGTTTCTTCTTGTAAACAGGGCCACAACGGTCTCTCTTGTAAAAAATCGTTCAAAGCCCTCTACTGACTTTTAGAAACAATTTTGAACTTTGCGGAATTTACCAGAGGGGGTGTTACACATTCGATGAACTTTAAAATAAACTTTAAAATAAGTACCCGAGTAAAATAATGACCGGTCACGCCTACATTCGAACTTTATTTACGTTTAGAAAAAGTACAGCAGTTACACAAATTTAAGACGTATCTGGTCTCAAAATTAAGTCAGTAATTGGACTTAATTTAGGGTTGTATTTACACTTTGACACGACCAAAAATGTGTATGTTTGGAACATGAAATCGATTTAGCAATGTTCGTCCGTCTCTCCCTTTACAAAGGTACAATTTTTTCGGGGGCAGTTCAAACTTCCTGATATAATGACTTAAACGCTAAAAAAAAACCCCTAACGGCACCAACCTAAATGGCAAATCCACAAGATAACTCTCGCAGGGAGTTTCTGATTGGTCCAAACTTTGCACATCGTATTATTTCATCCAGGCATGTATCAGGTTGGAATATGGAGTATATCGCTCCCACCTTCGGGTACCTCTCACACAACATTTGGGAAAAATGCAGTATCAGGACTCGTTTCGGATCTCTTTAAAATTTTTGGGAAAAAGTTGTTTTCACTGTCCATATTACAACGGTACAATTTTTTCCATAAGGGTATGTATATATTAACGAAATACACGTCGATAACTGTCATTCTTGTGGGCCAATGTGTACTATGCTTTAAATATTCAACCACAGCATTTAGTATTGTTCGATTCACTTTGGTTAACCTCAATAACAAATATACTTCAATTATTTTTATATTGAGGAAACTTAGAATATCAATTATCAATTTGATGAAAAATAATTAAATACAAATCCCAAAATACATCTTTTATGACTAATTCTTCTTCATTTCCGTTGTCATCTAGTTAACCTTAATGGCCGGTAGGGTGTCAAAAACAATTCACATTAAGAGTACACCGGTAAATTGTCTTAAATGTCTTGCAAAATCGTCATAAATCATGTGGAGGTGAATGAGGAAAAAAATAATTACATACAATCCTCCTTTGTCAAGGGTATGACAATCTTGGTAAATATTTTTTTCACCCTCCGGACTTGAATAATATTTCACCAGACATTATCTTACAAATGTTGATCGTTAAATGAAGTTGTCTTTATGTATGTTTCTGCAGAGTACATCTTACAATAAAATCCACCGTATCATCTACGCGCATAAGCCATAAAGCAAGAAAGAAACCTCAGCATTGGAATGTATATTTGCCTCTCTAGAGAAATGATGAATCCCAAACAGGTAGACACCGCCACGAAGAGCTTCATGAAGTCATCACTGGCAAAATAAACAATTTGGCCGGAGCACATAAAATATGAGTACCTTTAAATATTTTTTAAACATTAATATTTAAATTTAATATTACAAATTATTGTGCCATTAACAACTTTGATTCATAATAAATGTGTACAAAATTAATTTCCGGCAACAGTTTTTTAAGAATTTTTGCTTTTGAAAAAGATTTTAAAGTATGCGATGGCGATTTCGAAAAGTAGTTCAGTCATTGCAAGGCCTATAGAAATTTACTCCCTAATGCAATGCTATATTTTGAGTATTTTATACTAAAAGTACACGTAATTGTTTGATAATATAATATAATAACATAATGAAGTGCTTATACAACCTCAATTAGACAGCAGTGTGACCTATTCATGCTCTGACAATAAACTGACAAAAACTCAAACACGTTCATGTCACAATATGGACAACTATTGTTATTTTCTTGTCTGCATTGACAAAGAATAACTTAAATTTCCAAATAAAACAACAATTTACTAACTTCTTCTACATACGTACATACTCGTATATGACCCCAAAAACATAACCAACAAGAAAATGAATACCACAGCTATACAAATAATCTTATAATAAAAACGAGTGGCACTTATTTTTCAGCCATCTCTTTGAATATTCCCAACAGCTACAAATGTTTGATGTGTCTCTAGCTGTATGTTTGTGAGTGTGTGTTTGTTATATGATGTTTGCATGATGCATATCCTTAGCACATAGTAGGGATTTCCCTGTCTGTCTGGTTTATTGTAGTCGTTGACAATGTGAATTCTTGAATGTGACAGCAGTTGTCTTTTTGGCTGCTGGAATTCATTTTGATGTGGCTTTATGAAAAATACAGACAACCATATTGGAATCAATTTTCCAAGTATTTTTGCTGGAGCTTCCATTCTGTTGCAATATTCAGGCCAAACACAATCAACTGACATACATACATATATTCTGTAACAGTTTTCAAATGGAATTTAATGAAATTTGTATCGTATTGATATCAATTTTTTGTCACAAACGCTTTAAACTGTTTTTTTAATTGCATAACATAGCCGAAGGCGAATTCAATATGTTGGAGATTATTATTTGGTATATTGCAATAAGGGCATGTGAATATTGTATAATATAGGTAAATTAAGTTGGGGGAAAATTTTCCACCTTTCCAAATTTGCAAGATAATCCTTGCCAACAAAACATTTTAGAAAACTGACAATTTTTAACAAATTTTTATACATAGTAAGAAAAACATAAAATTTGTTTTATTGGCACGAAGGTTTTTTGATGTTTTTTCGTTCAAGATAAATGTGTTAAAATGTATTATTACATTGTAAAAACAAATACCATTTTCGTAATTCGTATAATTATTTCACTTTTACATGAATTTCGAAATAAGCTATAATAGTACGTTAAGTTTGTCTTTGTAGGGTACGTGAATCGTTTTGTTTGTTGTGTTCATTGAATTTAGGAGAGGGTTCAACATTCGCCGTATGATTGATATAAACCAATAATATAAACCATACGCCATGCGGCACACAATGGTTCAGATTCGTTTTTCCTGGTCGAAATTCTAAAATTTTTAAACGGATGAAGATATATTCATAATCACATAACAAAATCAGTTATTCAGTAAATTAAAAACTCTCGAATTCAGCACTGTCCTTATAGATAAATTGTTTGACATTTAATTGGTGCAACCTTTGATTTTTAATATTTTGCGTCAAAATATGACTGTTTTTGTTGTTCATCTTTTTTTTTTTTTTTGATGTTTTTTCGGCTTAAGGTCAGTAAAAACTTTGTTTATTTTTGTTTCAAATGTTTATTCCAATATTTCGGTTGACATCGTCAACCATCTTCAGGGATATAATTTAATGAGAAAAGCAACAGCTTCAGATGCCGTTTTGAGCTAAACTAATTGCAACTAAGTTTTTTCTTTTCGTCGAGAGTGCTTGTGTACTAAATGTCTATATATGTGTGCACAGTGGTCGGTATCGGTTTTATAATTCATTCTGATATCGCTGGGTGTATTTATTATGTGCAGCATTTCTAAGGTGAATCGTCTTTTGTAATTATTTTCCTGCATTAGTATGTTTACGTTTTTTAAATTCGGAGTATGTCCTGTCAAAGTGCAGTGTGGTGCTAAGGCCGTCTTTTGTTCCAAGGGTTTGTCCATTTTTGATCCGACTTATGTCCGGAAAGTCTAGTTTTTAATTTTGTTTTCGTTGTACCAACATATACCTTCTGGCATATGTTGGTTCCGTCTCCATTGCATTTGATTTTGTAAACAATGTTGCACTTATCTTCCTTTTTAACTTTAGATTTTGTTTTGCTGAAAAGACTGTTAACCTTGTTGCTCGTTTTTAGGGCTAACTGGTAGTCGTCCTTATTGTATATATTGGAGGTCTTCAACCTTTCCAAAAAGCCAGGTATATAAGTTTTTGTTCTGTATACTTTTTCTTTCTTGTCTTCTTTTTGGGCTTTTTGTTTTTCTGTTGTATATTTTATTAATTCTTCTATGGTTTTGTGGGGAAAATCGTTTTTGTATAAAATGTGATATATTTTTTGCTCATTTACTGCATGGAAACTCTTTTCGCTTATACTTAATACCCGATTAAAAAACTTTATAGCGGTGTTTATCTTGACTCGTCGTGGATGCTTAGAATAGAAATTTATTAGACGTCCTGTTGCTGTCGGTTTTTGATACCAATCAAGTAATAGTTTGTTTTCTTGTCGAATTATAACTGCATCCAAGTATGGTAGTTGTTGGTTTTCTTCCAATTCGTGGGTAAATTGAATGTTTTTGTCAAAAGAATTCAGTTTGTTTAGTGTGTTGTCAATTTCAGTTTTTTCACTATGCAGACAATATTGTCTACGTATTTCGTTATTAATTTCGGCTTATCCGTCAGTTTATCTATTACAGCGTCCAATAATTCCTCCATTACGATGTCCGCAATGATCGGTGACGCAGGCGATCCCATTGGTAGTCCTTTTTTCTGCTCGTACATTTTGTCATTATATAAAAAATATCTTGAATCTTTTATACAAAGAGTCAATATTTCTAAGAACAAATCTTTCGGTATTTTTGTGTGTTCGCTAATAAAATTCCATTTTTCTGATATAGTCCTTATTGATAAATTTATCGGAACACTCGGAAATAAAGACATAACGTCAAATGAGATTAGTATTTCGTCATCATTGATATTGATTTCTTTAACTCTTGCTTTTACATCCAATGCGTCTTTTATGTTATATTATAATTTTTCGTCAGGTTTTTTAAAATTCCTACTATATATTTTGAAAGTCCATATGTTGGCGAATTGATTGACGAGCATATGGGTCTAAGTGGTATTCCCTCTTTATGTATTTTCGGGAGACCATAAATTCGGGGCGCAACGGCTGTATTCGTCGTCATTATATTTTTCTCAAAAACGTCAATTATATTCATATTAAACAGCTTTTCTATTAATTTGTTATTTTTACTTTGCAAGTTCGATGTCGGATCTCGTTTTAATCTTCTATATGTGCACATGTCCCATAATAATGTTTTCATCTTATTTTCATCCTTGTTCATCGCCACAGTCTTTCCCCCTTTGTCTGCATTTAATATCAAGACGTCTTTATTTTCATTTAAAAATGTAAACTTATCTCTTTTGCTTAATTTCGTCTGTTGTAAGTGGTCGTCAATAAGAGAGACTATTTTCACTCTTTTCTTTTTTATTAAAAAAGTCAAGTGACAACAAATAAACTAGCAAAATTTGAAGGAAGGGGTTCTATGAGATGACGTGATTTCATGGCATCTTTGGCATTAGTTCAAACGAAGTCGTGAAAGATCCGATCTTTTTATTAGCATTTGAACCAATGCAAAGGAAGTCGTGAAAGATCCGATCTTCTCATTAGCATTTGAACCAATGCAAAAGGAAGTGGTGAAAGATCCGATGTTTTCATCAACACTTGAATCCATTCCATCGATCCAATAGAGATGAATTTTGTGTTCTTATTTATACAATTTTTTTTCTAAATATATAAGATTAATAATTTACAATAGGCTCGATGTTGTCGGAGACTCGAAATCACAACAAACGTTGTTAAGACTCTCGTCGTAATGATAATGTCATTGCAAAGGGTTGGTGAAAATGACATGTCAAAGCATTGGTGTAAATGACATGTTTTGGATCCAAAAGTGAATAGCATCTTTTCGGTTCCACGCTCATGTAAAATTCGTCGATGAAGATGCTAAAAAGATGACATGCTAGCTAGCTCACTTGCACCCATGATTGAATGACATCTTTGGCATCGAACATTTTGCTGGGTATAATAACGAACAAGTATTAGAAAATATTATTTTTTTTATTCTATTTTAATTTTAATTTGATTTTTTCTTATTTTGTAAAAATTTAAAAAAAAACTTTATTTGAATAAAAATATTATAACAAAAAAATTAAGTTTCAGTGTTTTATTTAGAAATGAACAAAAAACTAAAAAAATAATTTGTCGCTTAGCCTCAATAAATATATTCTTTCTCATGAAGAATCTCTCAAATTAAACGCATTTAAATTATGAATGGTGGCAAAATTAAACGGCAAGCGTTTTATTTTAGAGATTCTATCATGAGAAAGAATATATTTATTGAGGCTAAGCGACAACTTATTTTTTAGTTTTAAGTGCATTTCTAAATAAAAAACTGAAACTTGATTTTTTTTAATTATTTTTTATTTTTAACTGTTTAGTAAATACATTTTTTTTGACCACTGAGACCCCAAATGTCGAATTACAGTCCATTTGAGCAGAAAATGTAGATTAAAATGTTTGAAATTGGGTGGTACCGTTATATGGAGGCTATATTAAACCTTGACCTACGTCCACAATTTTTAGTGGAGAAGTTCCTGGACTATTGAGAACTCCAAATGCCAAGTTACAGCAAATTCGGGCTAAAAATGAAGACAAAATTATAGCTACATCGGTCTGAAAATGTAGCAAAAACGTCAAAATACCGCAAATCGGAGGGTACCGTTGTATGGGGGCTATACCAGAACGTGGACCTAAGTCCACAACTTTTGTTATATACGTTTATTGACACTTATGAACCATAAATGTCAAATTATAGCTACATCGGTCTGAAAATGTAGCTAAAAATGTCACAATACCGCAAATCGGAGGGTACCGTTATATGGGGTCTATACCAAAACGTGGACCTATGTCCACAACTTTTGTTATATAAGTTTATTGACACTTATGAACCATAAATGTCAAATTATAGCTACATCGGTCTGAAAATGTAGCTAAAAACGTCAAAATACCGCAAATCGGAGGGTACCGTTGTATGGGGGCTATACCAGAACGTGGACCTAAGTCCACAACTTTTGTTATATACGTTTATTGACACTTATGAACCATAAATGTCAAATTATAGCTACATCGGTCTGAAAATGTAGCTAAAAACGTCAAAATACCGCAAATCGGAGGGTACCGTTATATGGGGGCTATACCAAAACGTGGACCTATGTCCACAACTTTTGTTATATAAGTTTATTGACACTTATGAACCATAAATGTCAAATTATAGCTACATCGGTCTGAAAATGTAGCTAAAAACGTCAAAATACCGTAAATTGGGGGGTACCGTTATATGGGGGCTATACCAAAACGTGGACCTATGTCCACAACTTTCGTTATATAAGTTTTTTTGATACTTAAGAACCCTAAATGTCAAGTTATAGCTAAATCGGTCTGAAAATATTGCTAAAAACGTCAAAATATCGCAAATCGGGGGGTACCGTTATATGGGGGCTATACCAAAACGTGGACCTATGTCCACAAGTTTTGTTATATATGTTTATTGACACTTAAGAACCCTAAATGTCAAATTATAGCTAAATCGGTCTGAAAATGTAGCTGAAAACGTCAAAATACCGTAAATCGGGGGGTACCGTTATATGGGGGCTATACCAAAACGTGGACCGATATATCCCATCTACGAACTTGATCTTCCGACGGCTAAAAAAATGGTATTCCCCAATTTTCAGTGAAATCGGTCAACAAATGCGACCTGTATGTTGCGAACGGACGGACGGACGGACGGACGGACATGCATAAATCGACTCAGAAAGTGATTCTATGTATATCCCTAGAAGGAACTATGGGTCTATCTCGCTTCCTTTTGTATGTTACATACAAATGCACTAACACATAATACCCCTTACCACATAGTGGTGTAGGGTATAAAAAGTGTCTAACTGGCTGGTATATGAGGCAAATGAAACAGCCTACCTCGTTTCGTAGAAGCAACAATTCTATCTGCTTTACTCAATATCTTTTATAATTTCCGAAAAAAGTTTTTCTTCTCCAGAAATTTGCAAAATATTACGCATTCTCCTAAATAGGATGGAAAATTGGGGGTTGGGTTAGGAAAATCGATTTCTGAACCAATAGAACACGTTACATACGCATATTTTGTGTGATCTAATATAAAAGTGCATACGAAAGTATCGATATAGGTTCACGCGTTCAAAACCCCCTTGATTGTTTTTACTTTGATTTCAGGCAAAAACAATTTTTATAAAACGCAATTCCTAAATGTAATTTGATATCTATAAAGTCCAAATTACGAGACACCTGTTTTGAAATGAAGAATCGTTTCGTTATTCATTTACCATAAATCGTTGATGTAGTACAAAATTTTTTTAAAGATTCCTACACACAAAACCCTACGCAAACTGTCAATGTTGAATTAGCTAATCGATACTCAGCTAAGACAATATGTCATTATTACGAATTCGAAAAGGCGGACTTTCTTCTAATGGACTGTTACAATAATTGCTATATGTCTTCCCAAATAAAAGGATGCTTCCGAAGAAACGACAACAACGACTTTTCTACAAAATGGCCTATTGAATGTTGTAGTAATATCGGCAAATGCGACAGTGAAGTATTCTCGGTTAGTCAGCATTCCTTGAAAGCAAGTAGTACATAAACCACTATGAATTTCTTGGAATAATGTACATCGGGCTATTGCTGCCACTTTATGAGCCAAGTCTGAGTTCTGTCAATGTTAATAAAAATGGCATTACCAACTCAACATTTTGCGACAGACGATTGACGACAATCCTATTCTTATTCTGTTGACCAAGACTAAAAATTTACTACAGACGAAATGGAAAAGAACATCCACTCTCATTTATAGACACACGCACACAACAACAAACAACATGTTCTTAAGGCCCACACAAAGTGGGACCAGGCAGCATCTTTCCCATAAGCCTAGTCCAGCTTTTGACTGACAACAACTGTACGTAGATTGGGCATTGCGACAACTCTTGGTAAGCAAGTCGTCTTTTTCGTCTTGCGTTCTCTTCCCCACAACTGCTGTCGATGTCGAATGCTTTGTTGGTTTTCTTTGTCATGAATGAATTTTTCATGTTTTATAAATACAATTTTCACTTGGCAATGAATTTTATGGACAGCTTTTCTTATTGGGACTAAAATTTGGAACAAGTAAATATTATTGTGATACCATTTCTCCCACTCTACTCAAATTTATGTGTGTTAAACAATTTATGAGTATGAGAGAAAACGGGAAAGGATATGAAACCATTAGTAGTTTTTTTCTTTCTTATTTGCCTTGGCGTTATTTTCTTTAGTAGAGTTGGAGAAAAAACAAGTTTTTTGAAGAAGTGTTTTGTATATTTTATATCTTAAAAAGTTAATCATTCGGTCCTTAAACTGTTAAAGCGAGAAATTTACCAAATAAGGAAAGAAATAAAACACTTCACTTAACAGAAACGAAAAGTTAGTTGTTTGTGCCCAAGAGGAAGTTGTAAATAATGAAGATTAAAGTGGGAAACATCGCATCTTATTGAGAAGGGAAAGGAGAAAGAAAAAGAAAGGATTTTAAATGAACATTATGATATTTTAATACGGGTGGTGGGAAAGTTTTGTCAAGTTTCTGTATCCAAACTACATTTTATAATAACTCCTCGGTATATTTATTTTATGGCTAACTGATAATAGAATATACTTGTACTCCGATCCATGTGAAATTTAATGAAAGTTTAGAATTTACGATGGGTAAGATGGACGGGTAAAATGGACCAAATCTTTTTTGCAATTTATTAACATTTAAAATTTAATTTTTTAACATTTTTCAAGACGCAATAATTTTAATTGCTTTTAGTAGTTCAAATTAATGCTTGATTTGTGATAAAATGCCTGCGAAATGTGCATTGAGTCTTAATTTTCAATTTGATTTCTTGTTTATTTTTATACCCTCAGCCTTTAGGCTGACGAGGGTATATGGTAAATTTCAAATTTCCTTACATAGAAAAAAAATTAAAAACTTTTTTGGCGAGCACATTTTGGTACATGGGTTACGAAAAAAAATCGTGGTTTCAAATCTGTTCGCGTTCACAAAATTGGATGCTGCACTCAAAAGTTATATGCGGTTTTACTCTTTTGTAAAGAAAAAATATTTAAAAATTCCTATTGTGTTGTAATAAGAACATGTATATATGAATCGTTAGCAGCATTTGATATCTATCCGTAGATGCTAAAATAGTTGCTAAATTTATTTTTATTTTTGCGGAAAATCAAAAAATATTGAAGAAATCTTGGAATAAATTTTATTTATTCTAAATCAGAGTCCAAAAAATCTCTAAAAAAATAATTTAAAAATACGTACAGAATCTAGACAATGCGTAGAAAAATTATAAAGATCGCGTTTATAACTTGCATATTACAGCAACAACAAAGAACGGAAACTTATTGTTGAAAATTATTTCAAAAATATATTTTTGGTTAAGTACGAAAAATTTGAAAAATAAATGTTGGGAGTTATTCTATTATTTCGCTAAATTTCGATTCAAATCCTGAAGTATTTTGCTTAAACTTCTACGAGAAAAGTAATTAGTCATCGTGAAAGTATATTTGCTTTCTGTGATAAGCAATAGAAATAAGAAGTAGAGAGTAATATTGAAATTACAATCAAAGAAAAGACATAGAAGTTAAAAACCGTATAATTCGCGAATTGGTTTAAATCGGTTGAGGTGCATGTGCTTTTCGGATACAGGGAGTCCATGCCTATCAATATGCATGGATTTTGCCATGTTTCATTCAGCGACCAAAGTGTGCCATCAGTTTCATCTTACTATTCAAAAAACCTTCAAGTGGACAAAAATTACGCGATGTGCATATGATTATAAGGTGCATCCGATTTCAATGTCCTCCTATTAAAAATATGTCAATATAAATTATTTCGACCGCGGAAGAGCTCATTAGATCCGACACGTAAAAAAACTAAAATCACGCGGGGTTCAGGGGTACCTGTACGACAGTTGTAAATTTTAAGGCCAAAAAATAGGTTTTTTTCAGAAAATTTACGCACCAAATTTTCGCCTTTGGACTCCTATTACTAGGAAGCTGTACGGAGCACACTCATGAGTTATACATCGAACGACGTGGAATCGCGAATTCTACAATTCTATAAACTAGTTTGGATTATTATCTAGTTGCACCCTCTAATTATAAGAAAAATTCGAAAAACACTGAAATCAAAACTTAAAAATGTCAGCATCGATTTTAGGGGGATGCAGTGTATCTATCCCAAAGTCATACACTAGAACCATGTTGCCCAAGGGGTATTGAACACAGGTTCGAATTTTGCGTGGTTTGGCCAGAAATCAAAAAAGAACACAAAAAAACATGTTTACTTCAACACATTTTTTCCATTTTTTTATATTACCACTAACGCAGCTTCCACGAAAATTATTTGTTATGGTCCATATTATGAGATCGTGTCTAAAACACTTCAACTAATATAAATATATTCATATTTTATAAAATATATTAACAGTTCGCGACTTATTAAATGGTGAACCTCAACTTCAACGATTGTAAAACTTTTTTGAATATTACCATATACAATTTGATACGATAAAAATTTGCCCAATAGAAATAATGGTTTAAAATCCTAAGTATTTTTGGACGATATCAGTTTCACATAATTTTGGGTCAATTTAGCCATGTACGTCACAAGTGCTGTAAGTCCATACATCCTGAGATAATGCGCCAAAAGCTGTAAGAAACATGCGGCAATAACTGAAATAACTAATGAGAACGATAACTTACGAATTGAGTATCCGATTTTGCTGAAACTTTACGCATAATGGGTCTATATCGGTCAACACTTACGTGGAACTTCCTCTTAAAAATTCATAATTTTGCTTTAGTGCAGTTTAAGAGCTGTTCAGGAATTGTTTTGAAAATTTGATCGAATTTTTTGATATGATTTGCTTTATTTGTAAGTAGCAAATAAAGTATTTTAATATTTCAAAGCAAGAAATGTATAAACAGAAAATCACACTTTTTTCCTAAAAAAGAGCTTTGAAATATGAAAGCGAGCATCAAAGATGCCTATTTGTTACATTAGTCCATAAGTATATAACATACGAAGAAGCAAAAATGTTTAAAAGTTTACTTCTACCATGAATACAATCCATCTCAAGCGTGCTACTCACCGACCCGTATAAGCTTCTTAGAAGAGCAAATATCTTAAAATTGGGTATGTTTTATGTGTATATATACATATGCATGTTTTTCCACACTTCTATAAGACCTGGCTGTTGCTTCAATCGATGCCATAAATCCATTCACATGGCAATATTGTAATGGAATGGGTTATTGCGATTGGCAAGGGACGAAATAAAGACAAAAAGCATAGATACACAGCATGTCGTAAAACAACAACAACAGCTGTTTTGAGGTCATTTTCATTTTGGCATACGTTCCTCATATTAGGGTAATCTTAAGAAGCACCATAAAATGGGATTACATTTAAGCAAATGTGAACCATCCCAAATGGGGAAATAAATGTAAGGTATCGAATTCATTGGGTATTTGAATACAGGTTAGTTGAAAACCTTTCACAAATTAAGTGACAACAAAGCCTACGGCATATTAGTTACAAAAAGCATTTCATGAACAAAAGTGTGTGTGTGTACGTATATACATGTAAGAGTGTATCTGTTATTAGGTCACCACTTTGAAGAGTCCAATCTTCTAATAAAATGTCTGACTGGCCTTTGCAAAGATTTATGTGTCCAAATTAAACTATTCACTTATATTGAACATTTCTGTTTTCGCATGGTCGAACATGTTAATCAAGTGGAATTTTATCAATTACTCAAGAAGATTGAAAAATATTATAATATTTTACAAATAAAAGGCAAATAAACATAAACAATAAACGTCAAAACATGTTAAATTTGTTTGACCTTTTAACCTCCGAACATTCAAGTGCTACATTTGCGAAACATAACAAATTTTGTACAATTCCAAACCCAACAACATGAGTGGTGAAGGGACAAAATTCCAATATAATAAACATTCTAGGCTCTCATGAAATTGGCAGATTAATTTCTACTAGCAACCCTTCCAAATACTCATTGAAACCGTTTCATTTTGCAAAAGAATATTAGAATTGAACAATCAAAGAGGAATGTTGTTTGTACATTTATTTGAATATCCTGTGGGCAACTTATTCTGATTTCTTCTTCAAACAATTCAATAAAATTGAAATTGTACTTTTATTTTGCCATTGCCACATAACAATGAAATCAATGGCAGTAGAAATCAATTCAAATTCTATATGATGAATGTTTGTATTCTAATATACTATACTTTAGCTGCCCACATTCCATACGCATTCCGTGTGCATAGTTATGCTACTGTTTGTATATTAGAGTGCATAGAAAATATTTTATTTTATTACAACACAAACAGATTGACATTCTAATATTCACAGTTTCACACACATTCAGATATACACATACAATCTGACAAGGATTAGAAGGAATTTCCATTTGGGTTCATTTCTAATAACAAATGATATGTGAAAACATGCTGAGAATGTGCAGAGATTGTTGAAATTCCCATAAAAACAGAATGGACATCATCCTAGAGGGAACAATAGGTGACAACATTCAAACACAATGCCAAAGTTAATTCATACCCATATGTAATTTACTACGCCTTCGTTTGCCTTCAAGATTGAACCGATGGCCGTAATATGTCTAGACTTGTTAATGAACGGACTGCATGTCACCTGCTGTAGACAAATTGTAGTTGTAGATTTATTTTATTATAAGACAAATGAGAAGAATGCTCTAGTTTATCATTGATTTCTTTAGTGTAACTTATTACAGGACAATTTCAAAAACCAATGTGATTTCGCCACAACAACAAAAAAAGAAATAAAAGGTCAAGGGCTTAAGTAATTATTCCCTACTATGTGAAGTTTTGCTCAAATATTTATAACACATCGAAATACTAAAAATTTAAATCCAAGGTCCAGCATTTGATTTTTTTTTAATTTAATTATAAAGTGGGGATCGAAAAATATGTTGATAGGTCATTCATTGTTAGTGATTCTTTAACTTTTAGCCAAATTTCAACAAAATTGTCTATAAGCTGGAATAGAGATTATCAAAAAATGTCAGTCATTTCGAAGATTTTCTAAAACTTATGTTTGAATCGGCTGTATTTTATTTTCATTTAGACTTTCTATTGACACAATCCCCCTCAAAAAAATTTTCAACATTGGATAATGTTAACTACGTTCTTCAGTTATATATATATACATATTGCAGATTAAAAAAATCTTGGCTATAGACCTTATTACAAGACCATACAAAGGGTGAATTTGTTTTTTAACCGACATTTGTGATGCACTGGTAACACTTACAGTAATGTGCTGTACACATATTTTTATATAGATCATATGACAATCAATAATGCAGTTTATTTAATCCTACTACTCAATAATGTAATATGAAACCGATATGTAGGAAATAAATCTTTCATTATTCAATTTATTAGAATAACAACAATGTTGTCTGCAAGAGCACGCTACGCTCACGCCTTCAAATATTTTGAAACACTGTTCGTCGTATAATAACCATTAAATTCAAATCAATCTATTACTTCAGATTTGTTGAATGATTTTATTACTTCTAAATTTATTTTCTTCAATTATTTCCATCAGATAAATATTTGCAAACGAATTATGTGGTTTTTCAATTTAAGACGATGTGTTCAGTAACAGCATGTGGGCTTGAAACAAGAAGGGACAATCAATTTCCAACTACATATATACTTATAGACATACACATGTACATATGTATATACAAATGAATGACTAAATGTCAATAAAATTGCCTGACATGTAAACAAAGCATTCTCTGCAAAAAGATTTCATATTTTTATTGATGCGTATGATTATAAATGTACCATAATTTATTGTTTCTACAAAAAGCACTTACACATCTGCATTCACGTGAATCTCATTTGTGAGATTTTCTTCATTGGATTTTATGTAGTTCATTTAAATAAAAAACGTTCATAAATGAAAGGAATACAATGGATATCTGTGTGTGTGTGCTTACCTCTCTTTATCGGAATTGGCAAAGGATGGGATAGACATACATATGTACATGTTCAGACAATCAAATAGCAATACATACATATTTATATATTTACATTATGTAGATATGTAAGCAATTTCAACACAGACCTTGAGCAATTACACTGAATATTTTTCAATTGTGCGTACACGTCTACAAAAGTAGCAACAAAAACAAAATTATAGAACCTGACACAAAATAATATATATATATATATATAAACAACACTGAAGACATCTGAAAAACTCATGAAATGCAGCACGACAACAACAATAACACTCCAACACATTTTTAGACTTCATACATTAATTGTCGCAATTTTACTTTAGCACTAAAGATTGTGACATGAGGCAGGGTAAATACATACATATATGTACATATGTATTACGTATGTGAACATATGCTCATATGTAGAAGTAATTACAGGTCGCAAAAAAAAACTAAGTATTCTTTAGTTTGCATTTTGACAATAAATTGCCTGCAATTTTACCACTACAGATGTAGTACGAGCAGTAATTTTCTTCCAAGTAGACCTTCACTAAAATAGTGAAATACTTTTGCGAATACAAAATAATATAAATTATGTTATTCACATTTGTTTCTTGTTTTTAATACTGTTTAAAATTATTTGAAGTTAACTTTAAAGAAATACCACCACCCTACCCCGAAGCATAGGAATAATATATATATTTTTATTGTTATTAAGCATAGTACATATTGACAAACAGTGACAATCATCGAGGTCTATTTTGGTAATATGAAAGTCTAGCAGAATAATTATTTTTCTAATCTTTAAATAATATTTTACGTATGACATTTCAAACATTTTGAGCTAAGGAAAAGTTTTCAATGTAATGAAATATTACCCATCAGTCAATGTATTTGTATATTCTGAGTGATTATTTTATTATTCCCTATAACTTCGTAATCTCAAAACCTCCAAAGTAGCTCAGAAATCAGAAAGTGATAATTTGTGTGGGGATAATTTGTCAATACATTTATGCTGAGGAAGGAAGAATGATATTTTTTAAGGCGTAGGCTTTAGTAGTTATAAAGGAGTCCTAACTGAAATGACAACAAGTAAAAAAGTATCAGTGGGCTTGACCGACAGAGATATACCCTCAGCCTGTGTATATTGAAATAATTTTTTCCCAAAAAAAACGTATGTATTTAGAGGGTTTTAAAAATGTTGGGCGTATGAACCGACAAGAATGTTGATTAGGATTAAAGAGCAAAAGTTTTGCGGAGGAAATACTTAAAGGAATAGATCGACATTGACCATTACCGAAGTGGATCTCCAGCCACTACATATGGTGCCATAGGGGGTTTTTACACCCTTCGGGCTGTTTGCTCAAGAAGTGTGGATTTGCCCCTGAAAAAACATTTGCCATCGTAATTGAGGTAGCAAATGCAAGTTGCTTCAACAAAATTCAAAGTGATTCGATAGCAGGTCTTAAAGTGAACTTATTCGAAATTTTGTTTGGGAGGTACAGGATGAATTGGACAAAGATAGTCCATATTTGAACCTGATCTATATCTGGTAGATATATTAGGATGTGTAAAGTATGGACCAATTCGACCGCTCCCTTCAAAAGTTACCGTACGAAAATTCCGTTCGACAGTTACCTTGCGCTCCAACTACCTCACACGGGGTTTTGTGCAACTTTCAGGCTATTTTCTCTGGAAGTATGGACTTACCCCTGATGAAACTTGTACCGTCGTATGGGGGCAGTGAATACAAGTTGCTAAAATAAAAATCAAAGCGATTCGAGAGCAGGTCCTATACTGAACTTATCCGAAATTTTGTGTGGGAGGTACCCGAAGGAGTAGACCGATTGAGTCCATATTGGAACCTCATCTAAGTCTGGTAGGCATTTCACGAGTTCCAAATTATGGACCAAATCGGTTACTTCCTTCAAGAGTTGCCCCTATTACTTCCTTCAAGAGTTGCCCCTGTTGTCGTACGTACAGATTTTCCGAACATTTTCGAACTTTTGTGAGGGAGGCACCGGAAGGAGTGGACCGAAAGAACCCATCTTCGAACTTAAACTAAGTTTGGACAAAATATTACGAAAGCCAAATTTTGGACCGAATCGGTTGATCCGTTCGAGAGTTATCGTGCGCTCCAGCCAGCCAGACAGAAAGACGGACGGACATTGCTTAATCGACTCCAAATTGTCTGAAACACATTTCGTCCAAACATACTTGGGGTCTAAAACAATTATTTCGATGAGGCACATTTTGCCCGTATGATTGTAACATAAATATAGTTGTAACATAAATACTTGTAGGAACGGGTTAAATAAGCTCACATGCTTGTTTTTTTCGAAATATTCATATTTTTTTACATACAAATCAACTGTTTTGTAGGACAAATGGGTGGGGGGGGGTGGTAGCTGTCCCTCCCTAGCTATTCCTGGCTACGCCCATGGACGAACGAACGTACACAGGCGCTAAATATAAGTCATTGCGTAAAGATGTACTCTTTGAAGTCCATAGAAGAAGTAATTGAAGTTAAGAATATTTTATAGAAATTGTGAAGTTTCATATTTTGTGAATTATTTTATTTTTGTTTCAATAAGTAAACTCTGTACATAGTTGTATGCCATATTTATTTAATTAATTTAAGAACCAAACTTTGTCACAAAGAAGGTAACCAAAACTGTACACATGTATTTATGTTGAAGTCATGGAGAACTTTGAAAAACCTTATCATTTTTAAAATATATTAGTGACTATTTTAAAAATTTATTTTTAATCTTTTATCTTTTTCAGGATCCATAAATAAAGGGCGGCTGGGGTAAGATGTGGAGTATGGCAAAGCTCAAAGAAAATGGCGGCTTTCAGAACATACGGGAGCTTTGATTTATAAAGTTACAATAACATTTGGGGACATACTCTCTTCTTATATATAAAAGACAATGTGTGTATGTTAGTATGTATGTTTGTATGTTCCGTAAAGACTCAAAAACGGCTGAACCGATTTTCCTGAAAATCTCAGAGAATATACAGGGAACACCCGTGGTGAAAATAGGTTATATATTTTGTTGAATTTCGGAGGGGGCGCTGAACCTCCCCTATGCTAGATTTTTTAAAAAAGCTATTTTAGCACGCCCACTTTTTAAATACAGTTTGACAAGTAATTGTTTTCAAACTAAGAAAACGAACACTTTTCATGCATTAATTAGTTGTGATAAAAATGTGGGTTTTTTTTTGCAAAAATCTGTCGATCGACAGAAAAAGGAACCAACTTATGTATATGTTCAGTTATATAACCGCTACATTGATGTAATTTTCATCAAGGGAGAAGTCAAGAGCTAGTTTATACGGTTCGTTTTCGTAATTTGCCGGAATATGTTCCCTAGAAATAAACTATAGAGCAAAAATTAAATTTGGATATTTTTCTTACAAAGGTAGGGTCAATTTCACCCGCTAAATACTTTCCGATCATTATCCAAAATTTTTGGCATCTTCCTTGATCAAAATTGTCCCCTCTTGCAAAAATGGAAATAAATTAAATTATCTTTAGTTTGGTCATCAATGACAAAAAGCAATACAGTGTCTGTCAAACAGTCGTCAACGATATAAGGCGACTTTTCTTATCGACATCGTCACCGACACACAGTGGTACAAGTACTTGTGACGGCATAGGAATGAAAAATAGCAACTTTAGTCCATATCGGTTCAGATTTGAATATAGTTCCCATATATATCTTTCCCCGATATTGGTAGTACTCGGTCAAGTTTAAAAGATTTTGATATAGTCCCTATATATCATTCTCCGATTTTGCTATAACTCAGTCAATATTAATTAAATACCCTACAAATTTAATATGCGATATTTTCCAGTTCGATTTTACCATAATCATGTTTATACTAACGGTTTTCTATCTCGATTTATTTGACGTGAAATATCCGAAACACATGCCAACTAAATCAAGATTATCTTGACACTGTAAACTTTTTTAAGACAAATGGACACTCTTTAATTCCCAATTTAAAAGTTGTAATATACGCTATGTCCAAAATTAAAACGTTTGTGATGACTGACAGATCTACAACGCCCAGAAGAAACGGCTGAAGCTAGAAACCTGGAATTTTGTGTGAGGGTTAGTCTCGGGGCGAAGTGCTCGATAAGGCTGGGTTTTTGAAGTGGTACGGGTAGTATTAAAATAAATATTAATGAAAGTTGGTATTAGTAAAAAAAATTTCATTGTTCTGAATTTCCATATTAAATATTGTTTATTTTGTATATATATCCTTTCCGCATACGAAGTAGCGGGCACATTGCTAGTACATAAACATAACAACAATATCCCGCTCCTATCAAAATAGTGGCATTAACTATCGGCAAAATTATTTCAGTTTCGAGCTTTTTCAAGTTTTTTCGACAATGTATTAACAAAAATAACAGGAGCTAGTCAAATAAAGTTAATTGGTAAACTGAAGCAAAATCAGGAAACATGCATTCTTCGTTTAATTTTTGCATAATTTTATTCGAAATTGATGCCTGTTTCATGTACCAAATTGCCGAAGCTGCAATTTGCTTCAATTTTTAGATACACTTCATGAAAGAAGCGATATTCGTAAGTAATGTATTATTTAAACGTTTTTGTCCACAAAAAGGACGTCTATTGGCCACTCTTTAATTCCCAATTGAAAAGTTTTAATATTTCTAATAACTTGTTTAAATACAGTTCCTTGAACATGTGGTCCATTTTTATTTTATAAATTCCAATATAAGCAACCTACGAACAATTGTTTATGTTTGAGGAGCTATAGCTTTATAGCAACACCATATATCGACAAAATTCTTTCACGATTCTCCTATTTGGAGTGTTCTCTATAAAATAAAATCATACAATTATAAAAAGTCGGCAACAAATTTTTCGATTTTTGTCCACGGAGGCACCATTGTGCGACACATTCTGGGAAAAACTACCGATATAGCTTTTTTAATTGATTATTTTTGATGTATAGTAGTGGTATTTAATTAAATAAGTGTTTTATAAAGTATACGTTGTTTTAATTTAGATGTTTCGGGCGATATAAATGGAAGGTAAACTTTATTGAATTTCTCCAATTAAAACAGGGGTTTAGTATGGACATTAGTCCAGTTCAATCTTATTGTTTTATTTTTTAATTTTTTATGAATTTGTCTAGAATAACGTCTTAATTTTTTCCTGCGACTTCCTGCGATTTTTGGTTTTATATCAATTTTTAGAAAATATGTCAATTTAACAATTTAACAGAAAGCTATTTTTAAGTTTGGTTCAGATAAAACTACGATTGTTGGAAATATTTTGATAGAACATATCAGATAACACTTAAAATTGATCACATCATAACAGATAAGGATATACAAAACGAAAAAGTCCGTTCCAGGGTTCCTACGATATGGGTGCAAATGGGGGAATTGATGCAGTGCAATTTCTCTAAACAAACTGTTCAAATACAAGTTTTGGTTTGAATGAGGCGATTTTGAAATCTTATTATACCCTTCACCATAAATTATGTATATTTAAATCAAATGCACCAACAATTCTCTGTGGGAATATTTTACACATCCAACAAAGACTAAATGCATGCCAAATTTCAGTTATTTTATTTGGATAATGCGCCTCAAAATTACGTTGTGTGATAGTTATACAAAAAAAATACAAAGTGCCCAAATATCTCAATAAATTAAGTAAAATTGCAAATCTACAGTTATTCTCATCATGGTTATCGATAAACATACAATAAAACACTGACTTTTATTTTTTGCACGCTATATCTGCATTTTTTCCACTGTGCGACGGCAACTTAGCTTACCTTCTCGCTCATGCTATCGTGCAATACTGGGAAATGTTGTCAATGATCCCGAAGGGCTGTATGCAAAGTGTTGTGAACGAATTCGAAATGTCGTGCACTATTCACCAATGTTGCCTTAAAGACACTTTCTACTGGGATCATAAAATAAAAACAATATTTTCAGCAAATTTCCCATAATACCATAATATTATAACTTCTTCATGAAATAGGGTTAACAAAAAATGTATAGTAATTTCTTCAGTCCCCCAGCTTTTTCTAAAACCATCCTTATATTCATAAAGGATACTTTAAATTCACTATAGTCAGTGATCTTTAAACACGATTTCTGATTAACTTTATTGCAAAGTTTTGTTAGTAATTTATCTATACTTTTCCTCTGAAGATATTAAATAAACTCTTAAGAATAGTAATCACTGTTCTTTAGTTTTTTTAATACAATTTTCCAGTTTTTCTCTGGAGAAGATATCAACAATTTCCGTTTTACTTCTCTCAGAACTTTTACGCATAATATTTTGAATTTAATACAAAATGGGAAACTTAATTCGTACAAACTCGCTTATTTAAAAACATCCTGGCACCCCTCTTTGTTTACATAAATATGTTTACCTTTTGTAACCTCCAGCCAAATTCAAACATAGAAATATTTAATCTTCATCTTTTCTTCTAGTAAATGTTTAAAAAATTCATAAACATGAAAAGTTACTTTTGTGCGTATTTCTAGTTTTCCTAATTAATATGTTTCACGTGAGCTTCCTTTTGTGCTGTTATATTTCATCCTTTGTGTTACGCTTGTAGCTTGTTTTTCATTTTGACATTCATTATTCATGGATTATGTTTTGTAACACAAAAACATACAAAATGATGAAATGTGAACTATAAAACAGACAATACTAATTAATCTCCAAAACAATGTTTGATTTGAACAACACGAAGAACCTTTGTAATTAACGGGGGAAAGTTGTACAAGGCCATTGTTGATTTTGTTATCTTTTCGCTTTTGTTCTATCTTTTTTCTATTTTATTGCGAACACAACATTTTTACACAATTCATAAATCATTTTAATGGAAATCTTAAAACAAGCTCTAACATGCAACCACAAAATCTTTTGGGAAAATCGTGACATTTTCGTTGTTGAAATGGAAACAATTCATTTATATCACACTATTTATGATGTGGCTATCCAATCAACGAATATAGGCATTCGATTTTCGGTCTCTGTACAATTTGTAAATTTAAGTATAATTTTATTTTCCACATAAGGTACTTCATAAGTATATTAGGGTTGTGACTATTTTACAATCTCGTATTTTTATTATTACACTGTGCAACACTGGAAATACAAATATTTTCTGAAAGTACATATTGAGACTGCAAAACCGTTAGATGGGTTTTGTGTTGTTAGATCGGATTTGTATTCTATAGCCTCATCTTAACGGGGCTGAAAGGAGCCTTTTTTTCTATTAATCGGGCCTTTATATCGAAACTAATATGAATTTTACTTTGCAGTCTTCCGCAACATTGTAGCCCTAAAGTAGGAGAACAAACAATTGCATCTAGCTCATCAAAATCAATAAAATATATGAACGTTTAGATAATTTCTGGAATTATGGAAAAATGAACCAAGTAAACTTTCTCAAAAAAATTCCATACAATGTGCTCAGCAATTCTTCAGAACATTCTGAAGCCCTAAAATACTTATTTTACGTTGTTTAGGCTGCATTTCGTATCATACTTTCTACAAAACATATTTCAAACAATGTTCACAATACCTGTTTATTTTCATATTTTGGATTTCAATGCGTTGTTTATATATTTATCAAATTTCTAATTTGCTTTTCAAAATAGTCAGGCTTAATCATTAAAACAATAAATAATAAATTAAAATTGTTTTAATGAAATATTAAAACAACGACTATGGGATTGAGCCCGACTATTTTGAAAAACAAAATAGAAGTCGTCATTCCAAATAAAAAACGCCTACACTCCTAATTGTGAGACCGGGCACCGTCGAAATGTTTTTTATTGTTGTAGTATGCAATACCAACGAATTAGTTATGTGTTTTTCGTTAAGATCCAACGAAGGCATAGCAGTGGGAAAGATTTGGTTTTTTTGCAAGTGAAGTTTCTCGAGTTTAGGTAGTGCCAAAGAAATTCTCGATCAGAATGTTTCTTTGGACACTTATCTATTTGTGCGAGCAACTGAAACTTGGGTATAAAAAGTTTCTTGTTGAAAAACAGGAAACAAGGGAACTTTTGAAGATCTGTGGAGAGATATGTGGCGAGATCTGAAACTATAGTCTTCCCTGCCTTACCCCTTGGTAAACATCGCCAATTTTTTCCCACTAATAAATTAAAGTTGTTTTATTGAAATATTAAAACAATGACTATGGGATTAAGCCTGACTATTTGGAAAACAAAATAAAAAACGCCAACCCTCCTAATTTATCAAATTTCGTTTGAACAAGTAAAAAAGTATCAGTCGGCTTTGCCGACAGAGATATACCCTCAGCCTATGTGAATTGGAACTTTCATCTACGGACATATCGAATGTATTTAGGGTTTTTCAGAATTGTTGTTGGCGTTTTTTATTGTTGGACTGCAGAATTTTACATCTTTGTGTTTATTTCAGCTTGAGTCCATATGTTGTTGTAATTCAATTGTTTGAATAACAACAAAATATTTTAAAGTGGATATGAAATTGATTAGTTGCGGGCGAAGGGTAGGGAATACTATAGTTTCAGTTGTCACCAAACAACTTCATCAGTTCCCTTTTTCGCCGACTCTGTATCGATAAACAGGTCAATAAAGCCATGTAGCAAATTAAATAAAATGAGAAATTTGCTGTATGGCCCTAAAGCTGTTTACCCTACAATTTGAGTCGAACTAAAGAATTTCATATCCACCACTGTTTTTATGTCGTCTTTGCTTCGCAAAGAATACGAACATAGGAGCAGTCCAACAATAAAAAACGCCAACAACAATAATAGGCATCAGCACGGCCTTGTTGACCAATGCGTAATGCAAAACCAACTTTCTTGTTGTTTTTACCCCCGCTTATTGAAGCAACACTCCTATGTTCGTATTCTTTGCGAAGCAAAGACGACATAAAAACAGTGGTGGATATGAAATTCTTTAGTTCGACTCAAATTGTAGGGTAAACAGCTTTAGGGCCATACAGCAAATTTCTCATTTTATTTAATTTGCTAGATGGCTTTATTGACCTGTTTATCGATACAGAGTCGGCGAAAAAGGGAACTGATGAAGTTGTTTGGTGACAACTGAAACTATAGTATTCCCTACCCTTCGCCCGCAACTAATCAATTTCATATCCACTTTAAAATATTTTGTTGTTATTCAAACAATTGAATTACAACAAAATATGGACTCAAGCTGAAATAAACACAAAGATGTTTTTCAGAATTTTGTGGCACATTTTTGACATTTGAACTTGCCGACAAAAATGTGGATTAGGATCAAAGTTCAAAAGAAGCATGGACTTGTCCACGGAAAACATAATATGGCTGTACATCATCGGTATAAATTTCCAAAGGATCTCCGAACAGACCCTAAACTGCACTTTGACACAAATGTTGAACTTTTGTGGGGGAGGTATCCTAAGGAGAGGACCGATATGGGCCATTTTAGAAGTTAAACCAAATTTTGGACCGATCGTCTATCAGTTCGAGAGTTATTGTGCTCTCCAACTACTACATATGGTGCCATAGGCGTTTTTTACATCTTTCGGCCTGTTTTCCCAAGAAGTAAGGACTTGCTCCTGAAAAAACTTTTACCATCGTAATTGAGGCAGCGAATCCAAATTGCTTCAATAAGAATCAAAGTAATCCGAGAGCAGGTCTTAAAGTGAACTTATCCGAAATTATGTGTGGGAGGTACCCGAAGGGATGGGCAAATATAGTCCATATTCAAACCTGTTATATATCTGGTAGATATATTAGGATGCGTAAAGTATGGACCAAATCGGTCCGTCCCTTAAAGAGTTACGTGCGCACAATTTTTCCGAACAGTTTTGAACTTTTGTGGGGGAGGTACCTGAAGGAGTGAACCGATATGGCTTATCTTCGAACTTAAACTAAGTTTGGACAAAATATTATGAAAGCCAAATTTTGGACCAAATCGGTCTATCAGTTCGAGAGTTATCTTGCGCTCCAACCACTACACACAGTGTCATAGGGGTTTTTTTGAACCTTTCAGGCTATTTTCTCAGGAAGTAGGGTTTTGCCCCTGCTGAAACTTGTACCTATGTATGGGGGCCGTGAATACAAGATGCTACAACAAATATCAAAACGATTCGAGAGCAGGTCCTAAACTGAACTTTTCCGAAATTTTGTGTGGGAGGTACCCGAAGGCGTGAACCGATTGTGTCCATATTGGAAGTTTGTAGAAATTTAACGATGTGCAAACTTTGAACCAAATCGGTTACTCCCTTCAAGAGTTATCGTGCGCACAAATTTTCCGAACATTTTTGAACTTTTGTGACCGATATAACCCATCTTCGAACTTAAACTAAGTTTGGACAAATATTGCCAAAGCAAAATTGTGGACCAAATCGGGTCATCCGTTCGAGAGTTATCGTGCGCACCAGCCAGATAGACAGACATACGGACTGACATTACTAAATCGACTTCAAATTGTCTGAAACACATTTAGTCCAAACATACTTGGGGTCTAAAACCATTATTTCGATGAGGCACATTTTGCCCGTATGAAAGTGTATATACCCTCGTTAACAAATATGCTGAGGGTATAAAAATGTGCTAGAACCAGCGTGATGGAGACATGTTATAAGAATGGAAAGTTCTGAGGAGTTGCGAGATATATTCCAGCGGATATTACTTCCGAAGAAAAGTTAACGAGAAATGTAACAGTTTTGTTATATTATACATTTTTAGGCAACAAACATGCAGTTTTTGGAGGAGATTATTTCTCCAAATATTTTCTTCATTTCACGACTATCCGATCAAAATTCCAACCGGTAGCGTGATTACAAAAAATGGAAAAAAATGGATATATTACTGACTTTTGCGATATCTCGGTTGATTTTTCTTCTTCCATTGACGGGCTTTTCTTTGCATAAGAAAAAAACGTGACTTTTCTCCACATAAGCTTTTTGCTTCTGTCAACTCCTGAATACTATCCGACTATCACCAAACTTAATAGACTTCTTCTTCGTGAATTTCGTGAAGATCCGATCAAAATTGCGACCTGTAGTGTGATTACAAAAAAAATCGGAAAATGTGATACATTATCCACTATTGTGATATCTCTGTTGTTTGACCACCTGCGACAACCTAATTTACATCGTTGTAAAGGTGATATTTTCTACTTTCCTTGCCAGGTTTTGTTTTTGATATACCCCTTAAAGAAACAGAGATATTGGCTTTGCAATAAAACGTTGAACATTTCTCCAAATAAGTTTTTGCCCATTCCAACCCCTGAATATTATCCGACCATCACCAAACTTAATAGTCTTCTTCTTCTGTTAACCCCCAAAATTTCGTGAAGATCCGATCAAAATTGCGACCTGTAGCCAAAACCAAATTATAATACCCTCCCCACATAGTGGTGTTGGGTATAAAAATGCCACAATGGTCAATCTTGTAGAGAAATTTCATGGCTACAACATTTTCTGTTGTCCCATTTCGATAGAACTTGCGGTTTCCAATCAAAATCGTGAAAACCTAAAAACCTTTAAAAATGCCAACATGAATCGCGATTTATTTACAAAGCTCCCCGGCGATTTTTTTGTTTTTAGATTTTTCTCATCTATGAACATTGTAGTTTCAGAGTCCGCAAAAACTTCCCAGGGGTAAGCACCTTCCATTTAAAGTTGCTTCAAGACCACCGTGTACTTTGAAAATGTTGCTAAGTGGAACATAGAGCCACAATCTCGTATGGTATTTTGATGAGTTTCTACCTAAAATCTTAATTATAAAGAGATTTGATAAAAAAAAAAAACCTTCCACACAATACTCTTTTAAAGTATTTATTTATCAGAAGTTTGGGACATTTTTTGAAGTCACTGTAAGCAGATTAATAGGCAAAAGTTCATTTATTCTCGCTACAGAAAATCAGTTTTGAGAAAAAATGTCAAAAATTCATTCAATTCACTTTTGAATTCGTCTCCAATACCAAAATCTTAAATTTTCTCTTTTTTGATGCTATACTTAATGAGTACGGTAAGAAGTAATCCATAACACATTTAATTTAGAAAAATATAACCCCTTACGGCCTGGGTACATAAGCTGTCTCGCATTTCTCGTCTGCTTCATTTTGATCTAATAAAACTAAAAGAATAAAAAAAGAAAAAGGCAACCTAATTCGAAATAGGCTCGGCCTTCTTTATTCTTTTATTTTTGTTATGTTATGATGTTTAAGAGTAGATATAAACGCATTTTGTACCAAAGAGTAGACTTTCATCTTTTTAATTTTGGCCAATGGCAGCGACCACTGTACATTCCCTAAAGTCCTTAAACTATAACCTATGAAACAATCATGAAAGAGCACATTAGAAGAGAGAAGTAAGTAGAGAATAAAAACTGCTTCATTTTTTTCCAAGTAGTTAAAGATATAATTTTATATTGCAACTATTTTATTGATTATCTAGTAACGATCAGATATTCCCTCAGCCTGTATATGTATATTGAAACAATTTTTTCTCAAAAAAACGTATGTATTTAGGGTTTTTTAAATGTTGGGAATTTGAACCGACAAAAATGTTCATTAGGATTAGAGATCAAAAGTTTTTCGGAGGAGATACTAAAAGGAATGCATCTACATTGACCATTATGGAAGTGGATCTCCAGCCACTACATATGGTGCCATATGGGGTTTTTTACACCCTTCGGGATGTTTGCTCAAGAAGTATGGACTTGCCCCTGAAAAAACGTTTACCATCGTAATCCAGGCAGCGAATGCAAGTTGCTTCGACAAAAATCAAAGTGATTCGATAGCAGGTCTTAAAATGAACTTATCCAAAATTTTGTGTCGGAGGTAACGGATGGAGTGGACAAATCTAGTCTATATTTGAACCTGATCTATATCTAGTAGATATATTAGGATGTGTAAAGTATGGACCAATTCGGCCAATCCCTTCAAGAGTTACCGTATTAACAAATTTTCCGAAAATTTTTGAACTTTTGTGGGGGAGGTACCTGAAGGAGTGGACCGATATGGCTTATCTTCAAACTTAAACTATGTTTGGACAAAATATTACTAAGGCAAAATTTTGGCCGGAACCGGTCTTGCGCTTCCACCCATAAACATGGAGTCATAGTGTTTGTTTTTCAACTTTCAGGCTATTTTTTCAGGAAGTATGGGCTTGCCCCTGAGGAAACTTGTACCTTCGTATAGGAGGCAGTGAATACAAGATGGTACAACAAAAACCAAGGCGATTCGAGAGCAGGTCCTAAACTGAACTTTTCCGAGGGGAGGTACTCGAAGGAGTTTACCGATTGAGTCCATATTGGAACCTCATCTAAGTCTGGTAGAAATTTCATAATGTGCAAAGTATGGACCAAATCGGTTACTCTCTTCAAGAGTTATCGTACGCACAAATTTTCCGAACATTTTCGAACTTCTGTGGGGGAGGTACCGGAAGGAGTGGACCGATATAATCCATCTTTGAAGTTGAACTAAGTTTGGACAAAATATTACGAAAGCCAAATTTTGGACCGAATCGGCAGATCCGTTCGAGAGTTATCTTGCGCTCCAACCACTACCCACGGTGTCATAGGGTTTTTTGTAACTTTCAGGCTATTTTCTCAGGAAGTATGGACTTGCCCCTAATGAAACTTACAGCGTCGTATAGATGACAGCGAATACAACTTGTGTAAACAAAAATCAAAGCGATTCGAGACCAGGTCCTAAACTGAACTTTTCCGAAATTTTGTGTGGGAGGTACCCGAAGGAGTGGACCGATTGAGTCCATATTGGAACCTAATCTAAGTTTGGTATAAATTACACGATGTGCAAAGTATGGACCAAATCGGTTATTCCCTACAAGAGTTATCGTGCGCACAAGTTTTGCGACAATTTTTGAACATTTGTGGGGGAGGTACCTGAAGGAGTGGACCTATATGGCCCATCTTCGAACTTAAATCGAATCTGGACAAAATATTTCGATATCCAAAATTCGAACCGAATCGATTGATCCGTTCGAGAGTTATCGTGCGCACCAGCCAGACAGACAGACAGACAGACAGACGGACGGACATTGCTAGATCTACTCAAAATTGTCTGAAACGGATATCGTACAAACATACTTGGGGTCTAAAACCATTATTTCGATGAGGCACATTTTTGGTCGTATTAAAGTGTAAATACCCTCTTTAGCCTAAAGGCTGAGGGTATAAATACTTAAACAACATTCTAAAACACTATAACATACATAATTGAAATTCTATTGTTTTTTGTAATGTGCACAAAACGAAAATAAATATACTAAGAAAAAGCAGAACCTCAAACAAGTAGTAAAATAATGTCATTTTATACAAGAAATCAGCAATATTAGTAAGACACTTTTATATGTGTGTATATTATATAAAATTAATTAATTACTGGAAATATACTAACGAAAATACGCATGTACCAAGAAAATAAGTAGTTATTATGTCTGTCTAACTGAAAAACCAATATGAATGTATTTTATTCGTATTTTATATCCAAATTTCAATATGAATTGTGTGGCGGCGCCATTCGATATTGAAATTATATCCAGACGAATAAACCAACGACATACATAAGTCACTTGACAAAAGTCATTTATTGTTTATCAAAGGTAGACATTACTCATGATTACGAATGCAAAAGAAAATTTTCATTCGTTACTTATATACGTAATATTTAAACTACTCCGGGAAATAAATTCAGATTTAATATTAAGTAAACCACTCACTCACTACCAAACCAAACTGCCAATTTACGTTACCAATCCCATTTCTCATGAAAGAGCGATTACAAATAAAAATTGATATGATGACGTTAATCATGGATTTTACTTTGAGTTTGGTATTACATTTGCAAAAGTTCAAATTTAATTAAAACACTACTATCCAAGAAAATGGAAAACAGAAAGAAAATCTGTACTGAAGAATTGTATGGCATTAATTAAGCAAATTTACATATTTATATAACTCAAACCCAATGTGATGGTAATTTACATTTTGAAAAAAGCATTCACGCTAAAGATGATGTTTTATTACTTGCTGGGTGGGGAATGTCTTGCCCCATTTTTAATATAAACGGATCAAATAAAACATAATTATTTGATTTTCTGACAGAATCACTAATGTCAGCTCGTGTCACTAAAATCTTTGATTAAAAAACATGGATACATTTTTATATACTTTAATAAGATAATAATGCAATATGTTTACATGCATACATATATTAGTAACTTACATTTTACATATTTGTTTCAATTCTAAATAATTCTTTTACTAAAATCCTTTTAACTAAAATGTTAGTATTTTTGGTCGTTTATTACATAATAATCATCCGTTTGATTTATGACATTATTAAAAGCCTTAAACTGATTAAAGTTTACATTTTTTGTACTTCTGGGGAATACACAAACAATACCCAGCAAAAAAAGTCATTACTAAGTAATGACTTTATTCAGTAAAATTTGGCAGTAGTAACTACTTACAAATATACCGTAAAAGTCATTATTTTTACATGGGGATGTCATAGGGCCGAAGTACTTCCTTAAATATGTTTTTTAAGTACATACTTAACCACATACCGGCAGTCGAAAAGAAGCTAAAAAGCATAGTTCTATTTTTAGAAAAAATTGAGGTGAAATTATATTCAAATTCAACACTACACATTTTTTGTTTTTTTCTTTTTCATTCGATACTTGCTAGTTTTGAACACACGAACTTCTGATTTGTAGTCAAACACACTACACACTAGGCCACACGCTCGAACAGCAAGGGTTGGTTAAACTCATCCATGTACATCAACATGTTTTTGTAATTTTGTAAACAAAAAACACACATGCCGACGCTGAGCTTTGAACACACAACTCTAGAATTTGTAGTCGGACACACTAGCTCTGTGCCACCATACTCATTACTTAGTAAGTAAGTAGTAAGTAAGGATGTAACTAGTTATGTGTTAACTGTTATATATGTACTTTGTGATAATGCGGAGGGTAATGAGTACTCATTACCTGGTAATGCAGAAAGTAATGACATGTGCCTACCAAATTTTTGCTGGGTAACAACTGTTTTATTTTATTTTCTTATTGAAAATCGATTCATTGTTCCTGCTGGCTCCACCAATGAATGAAATTGTATTGTAAAATCACTTGTAAAGAACGGTCAAACAAGGACCATGGATTACACTGTGCTACACGAAAAATTTGCAGGGGTTCTTCTGATGCATAAATTCGGGTTTGTGGGAGTCCATGGAAGATGAAAATACCTTTGGTTTCTTTGGGTCGTTTTTTGATTTTATAACGGAATTCTACAGCCTATATTTTCCCTGAAAGGGAGAATATTGTCTTTCGAACAAGCCATAGATTATCAAAATCGGTTAACAAATGGCAAAGTGGTAGTGATTAGGGTGTGACAAAAACGCATTAAAAAAACTGGAAAATGTTTTTCCTCGTGCTCTAGGCTGCGTAGAAGATACCAAACAATGTAATTTTTTTACTTCTGGCAAAAAGGAAATTTACTTAGCTTTCCAAAATGCCGATTTTGAAAATCTATGACTGGTTCGAAAGACAATATTTTCCTCTTTCAAGGAAAAAATAGGCAGTAGAAATCTGTTGTGGAGAAAATAAGATATGCCCGTTTAAGGTTAAAAATCCAAGAAACCTCGCTCTTCAGTATATTTTCCCGTTATAAAATCCAAAAACGAAGTGACCCAAAGAAACCAAAAGTATTTTCGTCTTCCATGGACTCCCACAAACCCGAATTTATGCATCAGAACCCCTGCCAAATTTTTTTGCCAATTTTTGTGTCACAGTGTAATTTTCCCTCCAATGTAGAACGAAATCAATGTCTCCGTTAGAAGATTTAATCAATTTCCAGCAAAACGTCAACAGGACAGCAGAAAACTGGCAACCAAATCGATGATAGTTAGAGCATAAAAAGGTGGTGGGGTTGTAGGAAAATGAAAGAAGGCCTTAATTTGATTAAAGAAAACACATGAGCCGTTTTACCACTACAATGATAATATTTACTAAGAAAATGTCCTTAGCACAATCATCTGCTTGTCTGCCGTTCTGTCTCCGCACAATTATTTGACTTACAAATAATGAGATTGTGTCTTATCACGAATGCTGTTGTAACGCTGTTTTTCTTGTTTTGTTCTTCCTTATAAAAAAGATAAAGGAAAGTAATGTCAACAACACACACTGAAGAAAATAAATCTGCATGTTCCGCACTACATTTCCAAAGTCGCAGTTAGATATCAATAGGGTTCAAATTAAAATAAAATATATATAACTTGATCTATAGAAACATTTGTAACTTGTTTTTTTTTCTACAATGACGTAAAAATATCGCTGATTTATTGAGCGAGTCTCATAATTCGAAAAAATCGATTTTACAGAAAGCTCATTTTACTTGTTCACAGAATTTGGGCTCCCAAGTTATAAAGCTTATTATCCAAACAATAAAGTAACAGAGTCTCTCTCCCGATATTAGTGATTTTCTTTTTTAAGAAAATGAGATGCAACTAATCGAATAATCAAGTTATCAATACGAAATTAGGAAAAATTTTAAAAAATCATAAATTTTTGTAAGATTCTTTTTTTAGCCGCAACAATGAACAGGTAAATTATTATCATCGATTGAAAAATAATTGTGGATTGTAGATTTTCTGAAAATTCACCTTTGGCCACCATACAAATTACAATGGAAAAAAGATCGGTTAGGGGTACGGATTATGGTTAACCGATCGTCATAGATCTTTATAGAGTTCGTTTTTAAGCCAAACAATGACATGGTAAAGTTTACTCTTTGGAGACTTTTCGTGAAAATTGACCTTTGACCCCATACAAATTACTATGGAAACAAAGATCGCCCGGGTGGCATATATAACGTTTTTGGGTCAAATGGAAACAAATTAGGGGATAGGGAATCCAATCAAAAAATTTTTTTGGTCGGTCTAGTGTAAAAATAAAAGTTCAAACAGAACGATTCTTTGAATTTGTTATTGTTTCGATTATAGCCTTCGCAACATTCTTAATATTTATGTGAAACTTATAGTTTAACGCATCCCATTTTGTTAATTTGATTTAATGGGCTGATACTAGCCCTCCAGATAAAAAAATCGTGGATTCATACATGAAGTTTCTAAAAAAAGTTGGTAAAAAATCTCATCGTTTAAGGATAACATTTTGATGTAATCAATAAGCCCACAAAAATATGTTCATTCAGTTTGAAGCTAAAATGCTGTTTTTGAGAGAAATGCGTTAACATTTCTATGCTACATATAAAACAGAATGAATTTTTCCCTTCCAAGAAATTCAAAATAAGCCAATAAAAAATCTCGATTCTTCAAAACCCACAAATGACAATGGGTCAACCCATTAAATAAATGCAAAGGAAACATATAACAAAGGTCCCTAATGTATTTCCTTTCGCATACAATTGATTAATTTATACCCAAAAATTTCAGCTTCACAGTAGCACTTCACAGGGACATAACGTGTTCCATTCGGTACAAACTGCCAAATGGAATATGAGTAATTTCAAAAAAAAAAAAATCGAGTAATCGAGTAATTTCAAAAAAAAAAAATTAAGACCTGCCTTCATGGGCTAGCTTCTTTTGAACAAGTGCAATTTGAGACTTCTTCGAGGATTTTTTGACATTTTTACCGAAGCTACTCTTTGTGGTCCTGTTCACAGCGATATTATCTTTTTCGTGGACAAGGTCGACTGAAGTCGAAAGAATTAAATAAAAAACTTTATTTTTCTAAGTGTAAATTTAACTTTACATCGTCAAGGCGGCAACCTTGTCACTTATATATTATCTACAACTACAACAATGTCTGCATTTGAACTTATTTGTTCAACGATATTTTTTTCTTCACAGCATTTCCTTAGAATTTCTTTGCAATTCCATTACGTTGTGAACACTAGCATGCATCCCGTCGAGTAAGTGAAAGCTAAGTTAAGAATAAGACTATGAAAGAAATATCCAAAACAACAATCATCAGCAAAACTACAATCTATTATTAATCAGTAAACAAAATATTCATGAATTGTACGAAAAATGTTTTCATTTCTCTTTCATCAAAAACTGCATTGGCAATGATGTGCTGTCCCACCGAGTTTCATTTTGCTTTGTTAAAACATTTCAAGGATTCGCACTTTCAAATCCAACGAAAAAATCATACTTTTAATAATTGATGAATTTGAAGTAGAAATCTTCTTTTTGCAAATATCTGAACAATGTTTCTGAATAAAAAAAACAGACAAATAGGAAAAGTGGTAGAAAGTTAAACAAAAAATTCTTGAAAAATTTTGTTTTCTTAATAAAAATACTTTTTATAAATTGGTTAATAATTTTCCAATGAACATTGAAATTTACTCAAAACGCGCGCACACAGATACAAATTTGATTTACCACAAAGTTTTTAATTTTAAAAGAATCCCTTAACAACAACAAAATAATTTCAAGGATAGATCATTCTTTAATAATGTTTTTGATAGAATTAACTTCAAACGCCATGGTCCTGAGAAAGAAACAAACATAACAAGAAGATGTTTTTTTCACTCTCTATGGTAGCAAATTTCATTAAAAAGTTCTTTACCAACTGTCTGATGCACCATATTTCAAGATGTTCACATGAAACATCCTCTACGAACAATGAAATAGATTCAAAACCAAAAATCTGAAATTGTATGTATCCTTCCATTTTAGTATGAATCAGTTGGGAAAGGAATCACTCAAGTGCTACGCCACGTTTTAGTCTACGTTTTTAATGTTGTTTTAGATTTGTTTTTGTTTCTATATTCGCTTCACTCCGACGCTAAAATGTTAAAAATTTAACAAAACTGACACATGGACGGGAAGGCGGGGGAGTCTGTGAGGTTTTCCAATTGAACCAATAGAAACCACAAACAACCAACTCAAAACAACGTTAAACAACAATGAAGATGATAGACAACAAATATTGACCAAATACTATAGAAAAAATATCACAATATTTGCTTTAGAGTTGGGTTCGTCTATACAATCATCGACTGTTTTTGGATGGAGAAAAAAGGAAACGAAATCAACGACTTTAAGCCAATAGAAATGTTGAAGAAATATTTTCTTTTATTCACTCACCCTTATACTGGTAGTGACTATACAAATGTGAATGTAGTAGTTGATGATATTTTCACCGTTTCCACTTCATATGATTTTATAATTTAACATAAACTAATATAATTTTTATAATTGAATGATTTGTTAGATATAGTCTTTGATCTACGGATTTCATAAAAATGCTAATAAATCAATTGAAGATCATTTTGGCAGTTTTTGGTAATTGGTTATTTCAATTCATTCGTTTTGTAGCCGCAGCGCCACCTGGACCTTTTGTTATTACAAATTGTATTTGATTTGAGGCATATAAATTTGCACTAATGATTCGGGAAATTTATTTAACACTTGTGCTGAATTTTTTTTTTAAATTTTGTGTGGGAGGTGTGGACCGATTAGTCAATATTCGAACTTGATCTATGTATGTCCGAAATGTATATTACTGGGAACAAATGTTGGCTCAAGTCTACTCGTTCGAGGGTTGTCGTTGAACTTTGGACAAAACATTACGAGGAAGTTTGGACAAAACATTACGAGGAACAAATGAGGTGCTCAGTGCCAAAACGGCCTAACCCACATGGCCAAAAAAATTAAAGTGACTATAAAGACCTAACCGGAACCTTTTGAAATGAATACTAAAAAAACTCCGTATTGAATTTATAACACTAGTGTTATCGCCACTACCAAAATCATCGACAATTAATTTATCTGGCAATATTTAAAATATATACTAAATTTAATATATTATTACAATTAATTCAAAATGTTCGCCATTTCCTTTAAACATCATTTTGTCATGCAATGAGCGTGGTGATCAAAGTTAAATTTTGTGCTAAGAAGCTAGTGGTTTCTATACCATCCTTGTCCTTATTTTGTGTAATTTTATGTCAAATTTTTAATATTTGTTTTATAGTTCCTTAGGAGTTTTAATATAAGTGCATTTGCTCAATAAACCTATTTGTTTTGGAACCGGATGTACCTTATTCAAAATCCGAGAAACCACTAGACCGGCCTCTTAACACTAACAACTAGTTTGTACTATCTCCAATAACATTGCAATATGGATTTATTAGTATTTATTTCAAAAGGTTCTGGTTTGATCTTTATAGTCACTTAGATTTTTTAAACATGTGGGTTGGGCCGTTTTGACGCTGAGCGCCTCAAATGTCAACTACATGGGTTAATCCGTTTGATAGTTTTAGTTACTTCCATCTAGACAGACGAAAGGACAGGGCTGAATCGACTCCAAATTGTTTGAAACTAATTTGGTTCAAATATATGTGGGTCTAAAACCACTACCTCGATGTGGCACGTTTTTAATCTATTATAGTGTAATAGCATTATATAATGTGCATAAATTGAATTGAAATCTCATCTGCAGTTGCAAAATGATTTTATTTTGCATATTTTTGTAAGCTCCATATGTTTATGCCAAAAACCTTGAAAATTGAAAAAACCTTGAACATGCTAAAAAAAGGGAAGTAAGGGTTATATAAAAATTTAACTTATACCTAAAAATTTCTGGGAGAAGTTTAATCAAAGGCTAAGTACGAAATGTAAGCCAATTCGATGTGATAATGAGGCTAAAAATTTTAAAATACCGAAAATCGGTCTTTCCAGTCGAAAAAAAACGCCCTAGAAGTAATACAAACTTCTGTAACTGTATTTTGAATTCAACAGACAGACATCGTTGCCTCGATTTAGAATTTTATGATGATCAAGAATACATAATTTATAGGGTCGCCCACGAATATTTTGATGTTTTACAAACTGTGGAGGGTATAATAAGTCATGCAAAAAGTTCCGCTGTCACCAACCTCAATATTTCGAATAACACTATGCAACACTGAAAATGCAAACAATTTCCAGTATGCATTTTTTGAAAGTACATATTAAGACTACAAAAACCCTAGTAGGGTTTTGTCATGTCAGATCCGGTTCGGATTTTATGGCCTCATGTAAACCGGGATAAATCTACACTTTTTTGCATTTATCAGGCCTTTATCTCAGAAACGAATAGGAATTTGGCCTTGCTGTCTTTAGCAATATTGTAGCTGTTGCAGGGGTATTCTGCATCATAACTTTTACAACACGTATTTCAAACACAGTTCACGCCAACAGTTTATTCTCGCATTTCGGATTTCACTACAATATTGATATTTTTATTAAATCGTCGTTGAAAATGTACTGAAAATAACGGCATAGAGGCATTTTACAACAATGACATGTTCCGAAGAGTTGTGTATTACATTTTAGGGAATATTTTTCCAATATTTTTTGGAGATACGGTGCGAAATGTACAAAAATTTTGGCATTTTTCATATATTTTGAAGTTTGAGGCAATAAATGTATTATTGTATGTATATTTTATTGTTGTCCTTATCTACAAATTTGCTTTAGAGGTCAGAAGAAGATTCGCTTTGGTTTCAGAGATATAGCCCCAAATTTCTTTAAAAACTCAATATTTAACCATGTTTAGATGGGGCCATAAAATCCGAGCTGGATCTGACACAACAAACCCCAACTAAGGTTTCTTGTCGTTTGGGTCTGTACTTTCAAAAAATCCTCAGTTCGAATTGTTTGCACAAGATCACCTTAAAAATGTTGCACAGTGTAAGTAACGCATATAATATCCCAGCAATATTAATTGGAAGTAGTGCAATGTAGACTATTTCTTTCACGGCATGTTTTGATGCAGTTCTAATAGAGTCGTGAAAAAGGCACTCCATCCCTCACATTTTATGCGCATTCGGATGCGATCCAACGAATGACATCCATTTCTCATATTTTAACTCCATCCGGATGCAGTTCAATCAGAGTCGTGAAAAAGACACTCCGCTCGTTACATTTTATTAGCAGTTCTTAGAGGTCCATACAAGTACACAAGTCGGTTTGTACAACCCTTTAAGCGCGTCGACATACATTTTTCCAAAAACTGAACAACGTGTCAGCATTTCCAAAAATTTTTTATAAAATAATTTGAGAACATTTTTGCGGTAATTGATGAGAAGAAAATTTTTTAATGGAGTGCTGTTTGAGAACATGTCGGAATCTTAATTGACGATGGAAAGACAATGTAAAAAATATAAAAACGCCTTTAAGATATGAAACAAGAATAGTACAACTTGGATTAAATGGAGTAAATGGAGAGCGGGGGAAATAAGTTGCGATATGTACAAACATACATATCTGGGTGCCCCCTCATGACACCAATGGGCCATCTACATGAGATGCAGCGACACAATCACATGCTTTCGTTGCAGTATCTGCTCGGGTGTTACCGTGAGAGCCATCCCAATCACCATATGGTGGATAGGCCCGCCCATTCAGGCAGCTCAAGGAGAATTGTCATGATCTAGAAGAAGAGGTCCAGCGTTACATGAGAGAATATATTGATCAACAAGCACGCCGAGCACGTTTGAATAGCATTAATACGGCCGCAGTTGCAGATGCCATAAGCACATACAGTTTGAATGTTGCCCTCGCTGAGGAGCATCAGATGCCGCGAACAACCAGAGTAGTTTTTGGCTCAACTACGCTCGTGATGGTGCAACCGTCTGAATAACTATTGGGCAAGGATCGACAGGACTGTGTAAAACATCTGCCCAACATGCGGTACAGGCTCGTACAACACACGGCACATTTTCAACTATCCCGCCAAACCTACTAGTGGATCTGTGGTTACATCCCATCGAAGCAATCACGTTCCTGGAACTGGAGATTGACCCAGAGCCAGACTAAGCAGAAGAAAGAATATTCGAACATCTAATACAAAACAATGTTACAACAACAGTTGCGATTGAATTTAATGAAGAAATTTCATAATTTGTGTTAGTGTAATAAAGTACGTAATATTTTTGTTTTACACAAATATTAAATTCTTTTTATTTATTCTGGGATATTTTGCAATAGCTTGCATTTTTATTGCATCTTTGAACTGCATAAAACACTTTACGAAGAATGCCTTTAAACTGCATCGAAACACGTGCTTTGGATGCAAATTGGACTGCATCATATTCTACCCCAAAAAGGTTAGTTAAAATGCAGTGCCAAAGGATTAGTTAAAATGCAATGCCAAAGGGTTAGTTAAAATGCAGTGCCAAAGGATTAGTTAAAATGCAGTGCTAATGGAGTGCATCTTTCAGTAGTCACGCTCTTTTAAAAATCATGAATGAAAATGCATAATTTGATGCACTTCTAAATCACTCGTATATATGATTTAACTGCATATTTGGAGGCAAACATTTTGCTGGGATATTTTTCATACGCATAGTGTGCCTAAGCTTACTTAAGAATATTACTAAAAAAGAATTGCTCACATTTTTAATGCATCGAAGCCGAGACTATGTTTAAAGCATATATGCAGAACTCAAGTATTCACCACAATGATGCTTACATTGTTGTAAATGAAATATCGAATTTCGTGTTTTACTTTAAGTCCAAAGGAACTGGACTAAGTCAATGTTCACTTACACTTAACCAACCGCATACATTTTTATTGTGCTCTTTCCTTCATTCTATAGGTATTTGAGTGCGTGTGTGCCAAATGTCTTTGCGAAAGGTTGATTGAAGTAAGCGAAAGCGTGAAAAAATTCATTGAATGTTTTCGTAACAGTATACGTCTTTCCCAGTTGAGGTCGTGTGTTCATCTTGTGTTAAATTTTGAAAAGGATGAAAACTGCTTGCTTACTTATTATATGAGATTAATTTCTGATGTCACACTGTTACCACCCGGTGCGTGTGTGCAATGTCAACTCACTCTCTCAGCTTTTTTACAAATGTATGTTTAATACGAAACAGACCAACTGCCTTTTAATCGTAAATAAGGAAATACTTTGAGTGTGTGTGTGCGTTTAGTGTGTGTGAAACTGCTGTATGTCATGTGGTCTACTAACAGTGACACTACTACTGAAGGAAACAAGTCGTTGGCCGGCTTCCATTCCTTTATAACCAAACCTCTATCAAAAGGTAAACATGTCGCTCCACCAAACCTAGTTACGTTTTTGATCTCTTCTCTCTACACTCTACATGTTACAACACTTTTTCCAGCCCTTGCCAAGGCAAAATGAGAACGTTGAGTTTGTTGTCGCTTAAATTTATGTTATGGTAAAATAATCGTGCTTGCTGCCGGCTTATTTCATATATAAACATAATACATATATGACATATATGTATATTTAAATAGGTACAAAAATCACACACACACACGCAGACACACCTATTCCATTGTGGACCAACACATTTATCCTCGTACTTCCTTGGTTAAATGGCAAAAAGAGGATAATGAATGTTGCATTGTACTTTAAGTGACAGTAATACACGTCGCGTTTTTACTGCTTTGTTTAATCGGATTGTTTACCACCTACCCAACAATAAATCCTTTCACTTGGATGTATGCACATCCGACGTGCGTAGGTGTGTACCGCTGCTTGCTTGTGGCAATGTATGACTTTATACTCCATCATTTCTAGAATCATCAGTGTGATCATCTTCCACAATTACCAACGTTATTCGTTTTTTTTACCGGCTTTGTTATCGCTACACTGCGAGAAAAATCATACAAAATTCGCTTTCCCTTTACATTTCCACAAAGACAAAAAGCAAATAAATGGTATGTGCGTTCATATTACTGTGCGTCGCCGAGCAACGCTTAAGAGCTCTTAAGCAATTTATTTTAAATTTATAGCAAGCTGAAACGAGAAAAAATCCGCATTTACCTCTGAACAGTCAACATGCAATTCTTGACTATATGTTTTGTATGTATGTGGGTATATAAGTATATAGGGATGTGGATGCTTGTATGGTATGGGCTAAGATCAACGTGTTTGTATAGCCACACACGTGAATGTAATTTTGTAGAGGATGACATCGTGTGTGTTTGGGTGTGTCTGAATTTTGTTACAAATAACAAAGATTACGTTTATATTTATTTTAAAATTCAACATTTCATTTAAATATTTAACAAGCCATAGTTAAGTATGCTGCGAAACATTCCAGTCGTGCCGAATCATCAGCATTGTTTTAATTATAAAGAAAAAACTAAGAAACGTGGAGAAACTCTGGAATTTATATTTACGAAGAGTGTAAACTGACTTGCTTTGTAATACGGAATTAAAAAAGAGCAAATTTTCGGGAGACCAAAGAAAGGTTTTGATATTTTTTTTATTACTAATCAATATTGATATATTTGTGTAGTTCATTTTTAAAACCAAATAGCGAAATATAGATTCTGCCAATACAATACTTTAATTATTTTTTTTAAATTACATAATTTTTGTAAAAACCACTTGTGATTAATTTTGCTTTTCATTGTGTGTCGTTTCACCGCTGTTTCGGGCGATGACTTAAATGTCAATTTCCTTATATCGACTGAACTGAAATGAATTTTAATAAAATCTTCTACAAATATTATCTTTACGAAAATAAACTTAAAACAAATCCTATAAAACCCAGACGTCTTCATTTCAAAACCCGATTACGATTTGGTTAAATGTATCTGTAACAGCCAAACGCTCATCTACACACCGACAATCCTATAATATTTTTTCATTTCCAACAATAATACTCAAGGTATGTTTTTTTTTTGTCTTGCTGATGATGTTTCCACACACTCAAGTCGAGTTTGCCATTTCCCGTCTTACAAACCAAAAATGTGTTTGAAATGTAGTGCTGTCTACATTGTACTCGTTTTACACAACATCTAAAACACCCGTTGGCGTCGTCGAATGAAGAATGTACATGCGAAGAGCGTTCTTCAAAACTATAATAAAAGAAAACGTAACGTCATAAATTTATATAGCAACACTACAAACTACGAAGCAGCAACACCAAAACAGTACCCTTTCCTCCCGCCCATCACTTTTATCTGCCTGCAATCTTAATAGAAATAATTGTGTCATCGAAATGTTCACATATGTTTTATGAGGTAAAAAACTTTTACTTCATGTGAAAGGATAAGAAGAAAAGGACCATACCTGTACTTAGAGCCAACTACTTTTTCTTTAAGACAAGTTTTTAGAACATTCAAATGTTTTTGTGCAAAATTTTATATTTGAAAAAAAGTATCTTCCGTTCATGGGAACGAGAACGAATGCACTAGATTGTTAGTACGTACTCTGGACATAACCCTTAATGATTTTTCATAGTAATTTTTTTGTAAAATAACTTCAAAAACTAAAAAAATTCTAGCCAAATTGCCTACGATGGGACACTAATAACAATCATGCCAAAATTACGTCGGGAATACATTTTCTCTAACGGAATCAATGACAAAACTACTGAAAACCATAGGGAACCAATTATTCCACCATTCGGATTACTATAATGTCATAAAAAGCGAAAAATTTGGAAATTATTAATCGATTATTGTGGTGCATTATTTTCAATGCTCAATTTAAAAATGGCCACCGCACAGTGTCCGATTTTCCAAAAAACCTGGCCAAAAATCGAAAAAAATGTTTATCAATTTACACTAAAAAGGGTCAGATATTGTTTATAGGATCCCAGTGCGTGTGGTTATGAAAAAATATATACATTTCATTTTTAATAAGTGGGTATAAAAGCAGGTCGAAGTGACCCTATTTGGAATATAATTTTTTTTATACCCTCCACCATAGTATGGAGGGTATATTAAGTTTGTTTTTCCGTTTGTAACACATTGAAATACTCATTTGCGACCCTATAAAGTATATATATTCTTGATCAGGGTAAAATTCTAAGTCGATCTGAGCACGTCCGTCCGTCCGTCCGTCCGTCCGTCCGTCTGTGGCAATCACTCTAGCATCCACAAAAATAGAGATAGGACGCTGAAATTTTGGGAAAATGCGTCTTTTGTTTGCAGGCAGGTCAAGTTCGATGATGGGCTATATCGGTCCACGTTTTGGTATAGCCCCCATATAACGGTACCCCCCGATTTACGGTATTTTGACGTTTTTAGCTACATTTTCAGACCGATTTGGCTATAATTATATAATATACTAGCGGACCCGGCGAACTTCGTCTCGCTATTAAGGAATAAAACTTCATACAAAAACTCAATTTTCGATTTTTCCAATTTTCCGACTTTTACAGAGAGATTTTTCAAAATTTTCTTCAGTAAAGACCTTCCCCTCGAAAATACGAATAACTGACAAAAAATTTTACAGAAATCGGCCTAGCCGTTCTCATTTTATGAATTACTATACATTTTTTACACCATTTTTATATATATAGATAACAAAACTTGTGGACATAGGTCCATGTTTTGGAATAGCCCCCATATAACGTTACCGCCCGATTTCAGGTATTTTGAGAATTTTACCAACAAGTTTTAACCGAATTATCTGTAATTTGAACATTTGACATTTGAAATTCTTAGTGGTCACCACACCTCTCCACCAAAAATTGTCAAGAAAGGCCCAATATAACGGTACCTCCCGATTTTCAGTAATTTGATGATTTTAGCTACAATAGTAAACCGAACAAGCAGTAATTTGACATTTGAAGTTCTTAGTGGTCACAACACCTCTCTATCAAAAATTGTCAACATAGGTCCATGTTCGGATATATCTCCCATGTAACGGTACCTCCCAATTTTCAGTAATTTGGCAATTTTAGCTACAATTTTTAACAGAACTAACTGTAATTTGACATTTGAAGGTTGTAGTGGTCACCACACATCTGCATCAACAATTTTCAACATAACCCCAATATAACGATACTTCCCTATTTTCGGTACTTTGAGGATTTTACTTAAAATGTTTAACCGAACGTAGGTCCATGTTGTTGTATAGCCCCAAAACAAACCTCCCGATTTTCCGTACCTTAGCTTTATTTTTTGGACGAACTTTCTGTAATTTGAAATTTAAAAGTCAACAAAAATTGTTCATTTAAGTTCATATTTTCGTATAGCCCATATACTTCCGAACTAGCTGTTAATGACATTTGTACCGATTTTCGGTATTTTGAAGATTCTAGCTACAATTTTTAACCGAATAAGGAGTTATTTGATATTAAAGGCTCCCATCAAAAACTGTCAACATAGGCCCATGTTTTATTATAACCCCTATATAACAGTACCTCCCAATTTCTAGCCCACCAAAAATTGTCAACAGTTAGATATAGGCACCATAAAAAAGGGCCTCCCGAATGAAGCATTTTATGTACATTATCTGACATTTTAACGTACTCACTTAAAGTTGGGGACAGGAATGAATATTTTATGGTGGAGGGTATGAAAAGTTCGGCCCGGCCGAACTTAATGCTTTTTTACTTGTTAAATATTTAAGTTGTTTATAAATCTATGATAATATGCAAAATAAACAACGGTTATTAAATAATTTCTTTTTGTAATTGTAATGAATAGTATGTGAAACGTATTTAAGATGTTCAGTGTCGCCAATGAATTGTGCGTTCTTTAGTAATTGATGTCCGTACTTGTTAATTTTTTTCAAGATCAATTTTCACAATAAATTATGAAAATAGTTGTGAGTAAGATCGAGTTGGGCCGTGTAATTTATAATTTCATAAAAAAGGAAGGGTTTTTTACCAATTTCAATCGAAACATCCTGCACATATTTGCACTTTTCGTTTTTATGTGATATTTTGTCTTGCAGGTATATACAGATTTTCTTTCATTCAGAATGTCAGAACATAGTATAGGGTCACTTTCTGGCGCTTGGGCATAATTTAGAGTTTTGATATATTTTAAGACCTATAGTAAATTTTATGGCGAACAAATTTCTAGAATATTTTGGTCCGATCCGACCAAATATTCCTTGCATTCTTGTCAGTAAAGTTGCCAAAGACATTATACACCTAAAGTGCAAGGATTCCAAGTGATCTTAACTCAAATATTTCCAAAACTGTAGAAATTGTGGAAGCTTCCACCCCTATTTTAGTTTCTTGGTTTTTTGGCAAAATTGATACCGTTATTTCCTTGGTATGTAATGCAAATAGAGATTTCATTTCTTTGGTGACTTATAGTGAAATTTAGCTGAGAACATTTTTGTCTTTGACGCCATTCTTCTAAAATGATGCTTTTTTGACAATTTTGCCAAAACTTTGATGAAGTAGGACATTCTGGAGTTAAGGTAAGATATAGAGTTTTGGTGTATTCTAGGACGTATAGTAAAAATTGATGGCGAAGAAATTTGTAGAATATTTTGATCCGATAAGATCACATTTTATAGAAGGAGGGACCAAAAAGACCCCTTAAGTGACCGCCTGAGGGTTAAACAATATCAAAAATGTAATCAGCGGCCCGAAAAACATAAGAACCAAAGTTTAGGTCGAAATCCATTCATTTTTAGAGTTTTGGCCAGGTTTTTCGGAAAATCGGACACTGTGCACCGGTACAATTTTAGTATAACGGTACTGTAAAAGGAATATTTGTGTATGCCATCTTAAAGACAATTTTTCAGCTTACAAAATTGTTTTTTGAATTTTGTTTTTTCAAAATCGTCTGGCCCATTGTTGTTGTTTTATGCCTGCCTTACCCCGAACAATTCCAACCTTTTTCCACTAATAAATTAGTTGTTTTAAAATAATAATGGGATTAAGCCAGACTGTTTTGAAAATACAAAATTGTATTAGCTATCCCAATAAAAAACGACGCCACCAATGTTCGTTTTTTGAATTGTTAAAAACCTCAACTCGTTTCCAAGTTATCAACGTTTACATTTTTTATTTCAGGTTGCATCATTTTCAGTGACAGTCACTGTATGTCTGGACGAAATATGTTTTTGAATCGATTGAGCAATGTTCGTCTGTCTGGCTGGTGGGTTAAAAATTTGGCATTCGTAATTTATTAGTTTAGGTTCGAAGATGCGTCATATCGGTCCACTCCTTCGGGTACCTCCCACACAAAATTCGGAAAAAGTGAAGTTCAAGATCTCCTCTCGGATCGTTTTCAAATTTTTTGCGGCATATTGTCCTTGCGGCCCCCCTTTACGACGATAAAATTTTTTCGGGTGCAATTCCATACTTCCTGAGATAATGTCCTAAAAACTCCAAGAAACAAACTAAAATGGCAAATCTGCAAGATAACTCTCGCAGCGAGTTTCAGATTGGTCCAAACTTTGCACATCGCATTATTTCATCAAGACAAGTATTAGGTTGGAATATGGACTATATCCGATCCGTCCTCCTCCCACACAAAATTTGGGAAAAGTGCAGTTTAACAGTTCATCTCGGATCGTTTTGAATTTTTTTCCAAAAATTTCGTTTTGCGCGCCCGGATAATGGCCCAAAAGGTTAAAAAAATATGCCGTCGCCAACTAAACTGTGTAGTACGTAAGATAACCCTCGAAGGAAGAAACCGATTTGTTCCACACGTTGTACATCGTTTTATTCCTTACAGCCTCGAATTATGTCCGAATATCTACTTCATCGGACAACTCTGTCGGGTAGTGTGATGTTTAAGGAGTCGTCTGGGATTGTTTTCAAATTTTTTCAACACGTTTTGTATGCGGCCCTAGTAAATACGGTAAAATTGTTTTCGGGGCGAAGCCATACTTCCTGAGAAATTGGTAAAAAAAAGAACTCAAAAACCCCTATGGACGTCAGAAGTATTGTGTTTGATTCATTTCTTTATGTTCGAGGCTGAGGATATATCTCTGTCGGCACATCTGACTAATACTTTCTTACTTGTTTAATTTGTCGATTATATGGTACCAAAGAATGAGTTTTTTCAATAAACAAATTTAAATTTGTAGCATCATTCATATTGGGAAATTCGCGTCCTGGATAACAGTATCTTTAAACCATGATCTGGAATAAAGCAAACACTACTCAGAGAATCCTAATAATGTGTCCAATACCTTCTCTTTACAAATCTCCCATCTCTGACAAAAATGTTCTGTATATGGGTTACGTCATCGGGCATTTATGGTGACGACATACATTTTTTAGAATGGTGCACATAAGTGTTGTGGGTACAAATAGAGTACGCTAAAATATAGCATGGATGCGGATTATTGAGCACAGATGATCATCGTACCCCTAACATACGATCCCCATCTAACGAAACGAAGGGTGTTTTGAAGGCATTAACCAAAATGTGTATACATTACAAGTAGGGCATCTTGATTTTACATTGATAGGTGAAAATCTCATCTGACTTATCTGTATCATCTGACTTAATAATATCAAAACTAAAATAATATTTGCAAAGACACATCGGGTAATAATATACAAAATTTTCCATAAATACCACATTTTGTATTAATTTTAAACTTCAGATGGTCCAACAGAAGCAGAAATATCGAACATGGAAATAAAATTCCATAAATAGGAAATTGGGATATCTCAGCGTCTTTATACCCTACACCACTATGTGGGGAGGGTATTATAAGTTGGTTTTGCCCAAAAAGTTTGTAATGCATCGAAATAATGGTCGTAGACCCATACTTAGTTTATCTGGCTATGTGTGTCCGTAATCACGCTACAGGTCGCAATTTTTATCGGACCGTCTTCAAATTTTGGGTGCCTATGGGGGTCCCGGAGGGGAAGAAGCCTATTGATGTTGGTGATGGTCGGATAATGTTTAGGGGTCGGAATGGGCAAAAAACTTATTTGGAGAAAAAGTCGTTTGTTTCCAAAGCGAATATCTGAGCTTCTATAAGGGGTATACCAAAAGCAAAACTTTTCTAACGACAGGTAGGAAGGAGGTTGTCGTAGATGGTCTAACAACGAAGATGTCACAATAGCCGCAAATAAAACCTAACTTTTTTTTTTGGTTGGGGACTATTCAAAAGCAAAGTCAGACTATAAAATAAGAAAATCCCATATTTACAATGATGAAAAGTAGGTCGGCGTAGGTGGTCAAATAACGGATATATCACAATATTCGGTAATATTCAGGGGTCGGAATGGGCAAAATACTTATTTAGAGAAAAATTCAATGTTTTATTCCAAAGCAAAAGCGTCTATAAGGGGTGTACCAAAAGCAAAACATGGCAAAGAAAATAGAAAATATAACCTTTCTAACGATGTAAAGTAAGTTGGCGTAGGTTGTCAATGCCACCCATTTTTTGTAATCACGCTACAGGTCGCAATTTTGATATGATCGTCAAGAAATGTTGATGGTTAATAGGGCTCCCTGAGAGGAAGAATTGAATTTGGTGATGGTCGGATAATATTCAAAAGTCGGAATGGGCAAAAAACTTATATGGACACAAATTCAAAGTCTTATTCTTATTCGAATATTTCCGCTTTTAGTTGTCGTATTGCAAAAGGAAAGTTCGCCAATGGATGAGGAAAATATCACCTTTATTATGACGCACATCCCCCATTCCCACTTTTTATTTGAATTGTACTGACAAGTATCTTTACTTTGGTTGGAAGCGTTTCAACAATGAAGATATTCTACGAGCTTTAAAATGTTCCCAATTGCGTTACCAGAATTGATGAAATGCTTGTGATGTTTAAATAGCTGCCGCAATATCCCAATTTCCAATTTACGGAACTTTTTTTCCATGTCAGAAATTGCTGCTTATGTTGGACATATTCCAAGTAGAGAGCTTGATAATGAAACTAAACCCCCTGAACTTTAAATTAATACACAATGTGGCGAAAGAATTTTAATATTTTGAAGATTTTACTGTAATAACAAATACCTCTGCTTCTATTTGACCAGCATAGCTTTCAATCAGTACCAAGTAGATGTCGACAGTAGTCAAAAATAAAATTAAATATTAATTATTTTGGTTCAGTTCGCCTCAAGTCATTTGGTATAAAAGACAGATAGGTGGAAAATGTTGTATCTCCCTAAAAGAAATGTTTACGAGTGAAAAGCTTATGCACAGGGGTAGTGGTGTAGGGTATCACATAGTCGGCCCCGTCCCGACTATAGCCGTTGCTAACTTTTTTATTTTTGAATAATGTAACATGATTCTTTTCTATTTTCATTCTAAATTTCCACAGAAATATTTATATTTAATTTGTTTTGATTTCATTTTTGTTTTTACAATTAGAAAGAAAAATAAAAACACATAGCCCCTTATCATATAAATACAAATATTACTAAATTTAATTTATTTATAAGTACGTATATTTTATATTTTATTATCAAAAATATTTATTTCTTTTGAAAGTGAGGGCTTTTCCAAAGGCTTGTATATAAATGTGTTGTATTGGTGGTCCTTTATACTTGTTTTTAATATTGTTATTATTTGTATTGTATTTCATTTCGTATTTTTCTACTTTCCGGATCGTTAGTACATTTCTGTTGTTACCTTAGAACATCTGCTGTAAACAATACATACGTTGTTGTCGTTGTCTGATACACTATGCTACGGCTTCCTGTTGTTGAGTTTCTACGTTGTCTGCCAGTCAAAGTTTAGGTTTAGTAAACTCCCATCCATTATGCTGTCAGTACTGCATGAGAAAAACTATTGAGAATGGTTCCTGAACGCTGCTGTAATTCCATTTGTATCCTTTGTACATTAACAAGGTACACATACAAACAACCGTCTACGTGTGTGCATCGCCAGAAAGCGACCTACTTGCGTTAGTAAAACTGCGACAAATCACATGGAATACCGTTGCGGCGTTGTCAGAGATCTACAATTATAAATTGGAAAATGTAGCCATCATAACATCCGTTGGGATGTGAAAATAAGTTTTGGGGGCATAATTTATTCATTAATTCCCTCTCTATTGTACAAACCACATTTATATTGTAATTACATCCCTGCCAACTCATGGTTTCCAATGCTTTTTCCTTAAATTCCGCTTAATTGTTACATGAAATTCATTTCCGCTTTACCGCAAAATGACGGGTTTTGTTGAATTATTTGACGAAACAGGATATGATTTTATAATAAACATGCCTACGCACATACCAACAAAATGACAAACTCATCTCAACGGTCTATGGCTATGCAAACGCCTTTGTCATGTGTGAAGAAACCCTTTCTTTGAATGCCACCAACACATTTTGGTGATGATAAACCGCCACTCTAAGATATGAAATTTAAATGATTAGCCAAATTGGGTTGTTGTCGTTATTGTCTTACCTCTTCGTGGAAAGGCTTAACTTCGTTCATGACAGCAACTTCGTTCAACGTGACATTACTCAACTTTACATACACACACACCCTCATGAGATATGTACATATTTAATCATTGCTACAGAACACACAAAAACGAAATACACATACATTTATGTTTGTATATATGTTGTGTCACGAACTCCTGCTAATTTGTTCCCAAAACCTTTGACAACATAATTCCACTTTAAGGCTGCCGCGGAAGTTATCTCATTTGATGAAAAAAAGGATGTCATTTTTCCTCATTCAAAAAAAAAAAGAAACATTTTGTCATTTCGAGTTACACAGCTCAACGATGGATTGCATCATTGTTGCTTTGTCACACGAAAGGTCGGTCCACCAGCCAAAGAAGATATTCATTCTCCTAGCCGGTGGCCCCGATGCACAAACAAGCGAAACCCCAAACATGGTTGTAGCACAAGGCTTTTCAATGTTTTGTAAATCATAATTAAAAGAAAAACAAAAACACAAATTGTCGGATGGCCCAAAAGAACAAGAGAAATGAAACAAATTACATTAAAACTGCTTAAAAAATTCATTTATTACCGACAAGAACTGCCCTGGGCGGGGAACAAATTCACATTTCCTTCAAACGACCGTACATTTTGAAAGGATACGCCATTTTCTGTTTCTTTGAACGGTCAAACACTGAAACAATGTTTGAAAGAGTTCTAAACTTAATACAACATTTGAAAAAAAAACGATTTTATTTGGGGCAATATTCCATCAGAAACAAATTTGGTAACTCAAGCCTGCATCATTACCACTACAAGAGCAGCAATTGCCTCCCTGCTCTTGTTTTCTGATTCTTCGAATAGCATCATTAAAGAAAGATGATAGAAATTGTTGAAAAAGAATGTCGAACAAAATGTTTTGTCTGCAAAATCCCTAAAAATTATTCCTAAGGGATCATTTCGGTAGCACCACATAAAGTGATTAGCCCATTTAACAATTTCATTGCAGAACTTTAGTCGGAGAGATTTTTATTTTTTTGCGATCATAATTGACTTTCTAAAATATGCTGAAGTTCAGTTCATAAATAACAAAAAAACATAAATAAATATAACATACAAAAATTAATATCGTTAATAGAATATGTAATTAAAACAATTACGAAATGACTATGACATACACCACCCATTTTAGGCATTAACTATGAGCGAATAAACATATATATTATAAACGGAGTTTTTCCCTCAAGTATCTTTGAAGTACCTTAGAAAAATTCTTACATTCTCAAAGACGTTGAGGCTAAATACACTTTCATACGGGAAAAATCTGCCTCATCAAAATAATGGTTTTAGGCCCCAAGTATGTTTGGACATAATTCGTTTCAGACAATTTGGAGTCGATTTAGCAAGGTGCGTCCCTCTGTCTGTATGGCTGGATTTACCGTTTTAGTCCAAAATTTGGCTTTCGTAATATTTTGTCCGAATCTGACGATCCTGTCCAAAATTTTGCCTTTATATTATTTTATCCAAACTTAGTTTAAGTTTGAACATAAGCCATATCGATCCACTCCTTCAGGTACCTCCCCCAAAAAAGTTCAAAACTGTTCGGAAAAATTGTGCGTACGATAACTCTTGAAGGGAGTGACCGATTAGGTCCATACTTTACACATCCTAATATATCTACCAGATATAGATCAGGTTCGAATATGGACTTTACTTTTCCACTCCTGTAGAAATGTCGGATAAGTTCACTTTAAGACCAGCTCTCGAATAACTTCGATTTTTGTAAAAAAAAATCAGGGGTAAGTACATAATTAAGGTGTACAACTTCAGGTACTTCCCCCAACACTTAAAAAAATGTAACACGATATGTCTTGAACGGGGCAACCAAATTGGTCCAAACTTTGGATCTCCTAATATTTTGTCCAAATTTAGTTTAACTTCTAAAAAGTTCCATATCGGTCCTCTACTTAGGATACCTCCCCCACAGAAGTTCAACATTTGTGTCTACCTGCAGTTTAGGGTCTGTTCGAAGGTCCATGCTTCCTCGCATACTGGTCCAAAAGTTATACTATGACCCACTGAAATTATTAGTGACTTCGAAAAATCGACCATAATTCTGATAAATTCAAATTAAAAATAAAATTTGTGCGTGAGCTTTTTTCACCGAACCACCTTATAATTGAGATTTTATGTAACCTTATGTCGAAACTAATCACGCTATAATCAGGGACATGAGGTTGTAAAAAATCACAACACAAGTCCACAGTCATTAAGATAAATATCCCATACGCTTCTATATTTGTGTCGGCAAGCTCATATTTCGAAGGAAGGTCCGCACAATTTTGAAAACTCCCTAAATACGACATAATTTTTGAGCAAAAGGACTGAGAAAAGTTTGTGTAGCCGGTATTGGATCTGTCCACAGATAACAGTCTCAATTCACACAGGCTGAGGGCTTATACATTAGGGTCGGGCGATTTGATCATAAGGGGCCTTTCGCGTTTCTGCTTCCTGGGATTGTACTGAGCAAAAAAGTCCACTAGACCTTATATCTACGGTGAAAATCGAGCCTCCAGATTTTGAATTGAAGGTTTTTTATCAGACTTTTGTCATGTTTTTTTCTGATATCTTGGCATCTCTCTAGTATATCGCAAAACATTATTTTTGAACATTATCCATCCTTTACATATTTGATATTTTAATTTCATACATCCAAGAAATTCTGGAATTTTATCCCCACCGGCTTATGATTCATACAATATATTTTATATATGTTTTGTTAGTTATACGCTAAGGGAGTATAACTATAATTAATGCCCCTTATTTCAGAAGCCACCGTGGTGCAATGGTATGCACGCCCGCCTTGCACGCAGAAGGTCGTGGGTTCGATTCCCCGGCCAGGCAACATCAAACATTTTTCAACGGTGGCAAAATACCCCTCAGTAATGTTGGCGACATTTCCTGAGTATTTCAGCCTTGAAAAACTTCTCCACAAGTGGTGTCTTAAGACACGCCGTTCGGACTCGGCGATAAACAGTAGGTCCCATATCATTGAGCTAAATATGAATCGGGAAGCACTCATTGATATGAGAGAAGTCTCCCTTGTCCCGTATGGGATGTTGTGGAACAATGTTTTTTTTTTATTTCAGAAGCACTTTCAGTGATTTCCGTCTAATTTTTACAATTTATCATCGATTGCATTCATACAAAAACCATTCTTAACTTGATTGTGTAAACCTGGAAAACCTATAAAGGATGTATATATGCATATATACCCAGCAAAATTTGAAGGAGGGGGTTTTTGTTATAAAATTACAAATTAAATGTAGGTTCACGAACTAGAAATTCTTAAAGAAGTGCTGTTGGAGTCCATGTCGAAATCTGAACTGGTGATGAGAAGATAATAGGAAAGCTTTTGTAAGATGAAACAAAATCAGTGGCTGAGAGTGGACGAAGTAAACTCTGTTGCGGTGCAGCGGCGGTGATTAAATTGAAATTTTGGGTGTAAACTTTATGCTGATAAATTAGTTCTAGTTATTTCATGAATTAGTTTAAATTAATAAAGAGTTTTGTTTATCATGAAAATAATATTTCAATACAGAATTTTCCAAACAAGACATGAAAATGTCATGCCAAAGGGTTGGTGAAAACGACATGTCAAAGCATTGGTCAAAATGACATGCTTAGGATCCGAAAATGAATGTCATCTTATGGTGGTCACGCTCATATAAAATTCATGAGTGAAAATGCTAAAAAGATGACATGCCAGATCACTTTCACCCATGATTCAATAGCATCCTTGGCATCGAACATTTTGCTAGGTAGTAATATTGTATATTGGCGGATGAAAAGGGATTCACTTGTTCAAGTCACGATCGGGAAGCTCGATTTTCACCCTAGCCATATGGTCTAAGGGCTTTTTTGCTCAGTACAGTCCAAAGATCAGAGACGCGAAGCGACCATTAAGATATTTTTCCTTCCGTACAAATCGCCTCACCATAATATACCCAGCAAAATTTGAAGGAAGGGGTTCTATGCGATGACGTGATTTCATGACATATTTTGCATTGGTTCAAAGCAAGTCGTGGAAGATCCGATCTTTTCATTAGCATATAAACCCATGCAAAGGAAATCGTGAAAGATCCGATCTTTTCATCAGCATTTGAAACATTTGTACAGATCACTAGAAACAAACAAGTCGATTTGTACATCCCTACATGTAGCGACATCAAAACAAAAGAGTATACATTTCCAAAATTTTTGTTATAAAACAAGTAAGCCAAGGCTATAGTCGGACGGGGCCGACCATGCAATACCCTACACCTTTACCCCTGGGAAAAAGCTTTCCACATATCAACATTTCTTTATGGAACAAATCAACTTATTGTAGGAAGTAAATTTGTGGATTCTGGTACCGTATCACACAAAGCTTAAAACATAACATAATAATTGTTTCACAAACATCCCAAAAGGAACAGCGTTCAACGATATGGAACCCACAGCTTATCTCAGAGTCCAAACTGCGTGTCCTACGACACCACTTGTAGAGTAGTTTTACATGACTGAAATACTCAGAAAATGTCACAAACCTTACAGAAGGATATTTTGCAACCGTTGAAAATTTGATTTTGCCTGCCTGATGAATCGTTTTAAAAAAGATGGCAAAGTGACCCATGCTGCAATGTATGTATAAAAATCCAGTTGGACAATTAACACGCTAGCGCACCATGTTATTTGCAATAATGCAACAACTGGGAATGGGAAAATATGGTTCTCTACACATACCCCATTATATATTAAGCAGTAGGCCCGTTATCTAGCAGACACTATATTGGAATTTTCATCAGGGGGAAGATCAGTAGTTATATTTTTATATGTAGTCTACTTTGCCAAAAATATTTTTTTGTAATTTTCATACCAAAGTAATGATCAATTTCACCCGCTAAATAATATCAGATCATTATCCAAAATTGTAAGCATCTTCCTCCACCTAACTCCCAACCTCGTGCAAAATATCGTGTTTATTCGGCTATAATTGCGACCTCTAGCCTGTTTATCATTACACTACGAACAAATCACTGGGTATATTAGGCTGTAACTCTGTTATCTTATCATGTACACCAACACAATTGACATCAATAGAAAGGTCAAGCGTTCTTCTTCCAAGTATAGCTTACTTGGCCGGAATGTCTCTTCCAGGAACAAAGATATAAGCTGTATATTAAAATTTTTCACAATTTTCACACAAAAGTTTTGGTCCATTTAACCCTCTAAATATTATCTGATGGTCATCTCAAATTGCAAGCTACTTCTTTGTCATACACTCTTAACTTATTTAAAATTTTGAGGCGATCTGACTATTATTGCGACCTACAGAGCATCTACAAAATCGGATAAAAATTAAGTTTTTGGTCCATTTCACTCGCTAAATATTTCAGGATCATCACCAATTAAAATAGCGATCTATTCTGATGTAAAACCGATCTCCATACCAAATTTCATGACGATCGGTCTATAATTGCGGCCTGGAGTTTGATTACAATTTATAATGGACAGACGGACACACGGACGGACGGACGGACACACATCTCAAAATCGCTTTATCTCGCCGAGATATGAAGATTGGTATACCACATTGAGGGTCTCCGACGAATATTTCGCGGTGTTACATGAATTTTTACCAAAACAAACTTATAATACCCTTTCCACATAGTTGTGTAGGGTATAATTACAAATTAAAAGTAGGTTCACGAACTAGAAATTCTTAAAGGAGTGTTGTTGGAGTCCATGTCGAAATCTGAACTGGTGATGAGAAGATAATAGAAAAGCTTTTGTAAGATGAAACAAAATCAGTGGCTGAGCGTGGACGAAGTAAACTCTGTTGCGGTGCAGCGGCGGTGATAAAATTGAAATTTTGGATGTAAACTTTATGCTGATAAATTAGTTCTAAGTTATTTCATGAATTAGTTTGAATTAATAAAGATTTTGGTTTGTCATGAAAATCATATTTCAATACAGAATTTTCCATTTTCCAAACAAGACATGAAAATGTCATGCCAAAGGGTAGGTGAAAACGACATGTCAAAGCATTGGTCAAAATGACATGCTTAGGTTCCGACAATGAATGTCATCTTAAGATCCGAAAATGAATGTCATCTTATGGTGGTCACGCTCATATAAAATTCATGATTGAAAATGCTAAAAAGATGACATGCCAGATCACTTGCACCCAAGATTCAATAGCATCCTTGGCATCGAAGATTTTGCTGGGTATATATCTGCGGACTGAAACATTTTTCCATGTTTCCTCTAAAAATGTCCTACTTTAACTAAAGATAATTTAATATCATATTGTAAATTCGTATTATTGTAGTGGATATCCCCAACTCTGAAATGGCTAAGAACTCATATATAGGGATGTCCATAGCGGTCTTACACATAGCGGATTTGACGTAAAGTCCATTAAATAGCGCAAAACATCATTTTTAGAGAAACAATATTCCGAATAATCAAAAGTAATGCAGCTCGTTTAACTTAAACGGACAACACGAAAATTCATTTCACATCAGCTTGATCTATTTTACTAGAGGACAAATATTCCAATTACCGTTGACTCCAAACAATGTCATGATTAGGCAGTACCACGTGATTGTTTATCTTGACGGTGGTCATTGCAACAACAACAAACACTTCTCACAAAAATATCACATATAAAATGTGTTTGTGTAGTTTTCTTATTCATTATTTTGTTATTCTCAATTCTTCTTTTTGCTCGTATCCGTGTTGCCTTAGTAGCTGATGTCACTGTCAGTCTTTGTCACATCTGGCAATTTACGTTTATGGGCCTTGTTATTTGCCATAATGAATTGCAACGTTTAGAATATTTTGCGTCTCGTCGTCCCGTGTTGCGCTACGAGGGCATATGGGGTAATAGATGACAACTTTCACTTTTACACGCAGAGTTCTATTGTTTTAGCGGATAAAACTACAAAACATAGAACACAGTATGCCGTTTATCTTTGAATTTTTCGTTTTTTTCTTCTTCGTTTCTGACTTGCCGCTTTCGTTGCGCCATTCCTCGCAACACTAATAACAGTCAAACAAGTGAGGAATGCCGCAAGGTATTAAGTGTTTAAAACAAAAGTTATTCTATTGAAGGAGCTTAGCGGGAACGAAGGCCAACACTCTTGTCATTCCGACACATCGACAGGGTGGCATCATTTAGGCTTATGCTAATGCCAATGGCAACGACAATCTTCCACCGACATCATTGAGCACAACGTGAAGAGGTCGTCATGTCTATGACTTTTTATTATTTCTGCTCCAAGTTTTTATGGCGCTAAACATTTCGCTCAACAGGCAAGGGGGTAAACAACTACGCTGTTAAGACCTTAAACACGTTTTCGTCAAATTCACTTAAATGTTGGCAAAGTTTGAGGAGAGCAAAACTTTCTATTCAAATTGTAACTGTGAACTTAAATGAACAATGGATGCCAACAGAAACCACTAGGTGTACTACTCAGCAACCGCTGCCTCAAGGGACTACTTTTTTTGTGCCCCAGGAACCTAAATCTGATTACAAGCATAAAATGAACCACCAGTGTCAGAGGTACCCCAGTCCTGACGAACAAACATGTGTATGTGCATGTGTATTGGTGTATTGGAGAGACTTCGTTACAAGTAAATGTGCATTGGAGAAATAAAAAAGTGGAAAGGGCAGAAAATAAAATAACCTCCTACTTTGACTATAATGAAAATGTTAAAAGTATCAAACATGTTATGGCTTCTTTCCCCTCCTACAAGAGGATAGATGACCGAATATCTTTACAGGCGGGTTGTAAAACTCTTTGCATCTCGTACACGATAAACACACTCTAACATACATTGTATGTAAGAAATGTAACGTCGTAAAGAACAAGCTCCAACAACAGCAACAAATTCAAGTAGTTTTACTTGTGGTTAATTCTTTGAGTAATTGTATTCAAAAAGAAATTTTAGTTTTAGTTGTTAGCCCGAAGGAAGAGAAGAATAGTCGAGTTGGTTGAGAGTTTAGTGAAAACCAAATTTCCTTTACAATTCAATTTGAAAAAAAAATGCGAGCACATCTTCGATTTTTAGTACAGACGATAATGAAAAAATTCTAGTCTCAAATCTGTTCGCGTTCAAAAAAATGCCCGATGCGCGCAGAAGTTATAGCGGTTTTTATTCTCTTATAAAGAAAAAATCTTTTAAAATTTCATATTTGTTCTATTGAGAAAATGTATTTATATATCAGTAACAGCATTTGATGTCCATACGTAGATGCACTATAATTTCTAAAATTAGATTTTATTTGTTGTGTATTTATTTCAGCTAAAGTCCATATTTTGTAGCTTTAATATTTGAAGAAACAAAATGTTTAACAGTGGGCAATGAAATTGATTACTACGAGCGGTGGCAGAGAAGACTATAGTTTCGGAAGCAGCCAAACTTCCTCATCAGTTCTCTTAACCGCTGACTCGGTGTCGATAAACAGGTCAATAAGAGTGACCAGAAAATTAAACAGAACGAGAAATTTTCTGTATCCTCCTAAATCTGTTGACCGCACAATTGAGTCAGAATTATCAAAATCATATACCCACTACTGTTTTTATGCTGTCTTTGCATCGCAAAGAAGACAAGCATAAGTAGTGTTGTTTGCAGTAAGCAGAGATCACAACAAAATGTTGTTTTTGCTTTATGCGTAGTCAACAAGTAAGGCCGTGCTGATTGCCTGTTATTGTTGTTGGCTTTGTATTGTTGGACTGCAAAATAATACTTGTTGTGTATTTATTCAGCTAAAGTCCATATTTTGTTGCTTTAATATTTGAAGAAACAAAATGTTTAACAGTGGGCAATGAAATTGATTACTACGAGCGGAGGCAGAGAAGACTATAGTTTCGGAAGCAGCCAAACTTCCTCATCAGTTCTCTTAACCGCTGACTCGGTGTCGATAAACAGGTCAAAATAAAAAAATAAAAAGATCTGGGAGCAAATCTAAATTATACTGGGAGTTCAACTATTTCGCTAAATGTATACTGCTAAAACTTCATCTAGAAATATGGTTTACCATCGCGAATGCTTAACTAGTTACTGTGATAACTTATAAGGATAGGAAATTAAGAGTAAGATTGAAATTCAAAATTCAAAATAATTTGAAAACTAATAAGCTTGTTATTCGCGAATTAGTTAAAGTCGGTTGATGCGCATCCGATTTTGGATAAAGCGAATCAACCTCGTTCAACATCTATGCAGTTGCATTCCTCAATGACAAAAACCTTAAAGTGGGTAAAAGTCGCGCAATGTGCATACGATTTTGAAGCGCATCCGGTTTCATTAGCGCCGATCGAAAATACGTCAATATACACCTATTTCAAATAGATTCTTCAAGAACCGCGGATGTCCCTCCACATTCTATTTTTGTTAAAAAATCCATACTCGCGTATCTCTGTAATTTATGATACGCCTTTTCGCAAATATTACAACCGCGTATAAAGGATTCTATTTATGTAAAAAAAATTAAAGAAAATATTTTTGCTGATTTTCCTATTTCCAAGGTATCTATATCCGCGGTTTGAGTGGATGGATTCGATCGCGGAAGAGCTCATTAGGTCAATGGCGTAAAAAACTAAATTCACGCGGGGTTCAAAGGAAATTGAATGACACTTGTAAATTTTAAACGCAAAAAATACTTTTTTAAGAAAGTCCACGCATCAAATTTTGGCTTTAAACTCCAATTTCTAGGAAACTGTAAGGAGCACACTCATGAGATATACATTAAACGGCGTAAAATGGCGAGTAATATAATCGTATTATGAGTTTGAAAAATTATCTTGTTGCGCGTCCGAATTATTAAAAAAAAATCAAAAAACCCCGAAATTCCGGCTTCAAAATGTCAGCATCAATTTTAGGTGGATAAGGTGGTTATATCGAAAAATCATACAGTAGTATCATGTTGCCCATGAAGTATTCTGTGATTCATTTTTTGGCAAGGGTCTATAAAAGGTAAGGTAAAGCATTTCGTTTTGAAGAATTTAAGTCATACTATATATAATATGTTAACAGTTCGCGACTTCTGATTGGGTGAAACTGATTCATCGATTGTAAAACACTTTTGGTTTTTACCAAATATATTCTCAAATATCGAATATCGGCACATATATACATACACATTATTAAAATATTGAAAGATATATTTTAAACACACGGAAGACATATTGAATATAGATCTTTTATAGATACTTGTGCATAAATTGACTGACAGACCTAATCAACATAGTATACATGGAATATAATTACACTATGCAACATTGAAAATGCAAACAACAACTTCTAGTATGGATTTTTTGAAAGTACATACTGAGACTACAAAACCCTAGTAGGGTTTTGTCCTGTCAGATCCAGTTCGGATTTTATGGCTCATCTAAACCGGGCTAAAACTACAGTTTTTTGCATATATCGGGCATTTATCTCAGAAACGAAAAGGAATTTGGCCTTGCTGTCTTTGGTAATATTGTAGCCCTAAGGTAGTAGAACTTATATTTGGAAAAGAGCACATAAGAAAAATTCCATCTAGGGCATCAAAATCGATAAAATATAGAAAATTTTATATAATTGCTGAAATTCTGGTCAGTATCAGCTAAACTATTGAGAGTTGCACCAAGTAACCCTTTGCAAAAATCTTCCAAATAAAGTTCTCAGCAATTCTTCAGAATATTCTGAAACTCTAAAATGCTTACTTCATGTTGTTTCGGCGGTATTTTGCATCACATCTTTTACAGCAAGTATTTCAAACACAGTTCACACCAACCGTTTATTCTTGCATTTCGGATTTCACCACATTACTGACATATTTATATAATTGTCGTTGCAAAATATACTGACAACAACGAGAGGCATTTTGCAATAATAGCATATTCTGAAGAGTTGTGTATTACATTCCAGCGAATATTTTTCAAAAGAAAACATTAAGAAAAAAGTAACGGTTTTGGAGATATGGTGCGAAGTGTATACAAATTATGAAAATTTTCGATATTTTATACAATTTGAGGTAATAAATGTAGTTTTTCGAGTTCATTGTTTCCACATATATTTTATTCTTGCCCATATCTACAAATTTGCTTCAGAGGTGAGATGAAAATTCACATAGGTTTCAGAGATATAGCCCAAAATTGCTTTACAAAGTCAATATTTAACCATGTTTAGATGGGGCCATAAAATCCTAGCTGGATCTGACACAACAAAACCCAACTAGGGAATTTGTAGTTTGGGTCTGTACTTTCAAAAAATCCTCAGCTCAAATTGTTTGCACAAGATTACCTTGAAAATGTTGCACAGTGTTGTAGAATTGGAACAAAGATTACTAAAAACTTAAGTGCAAGAGATGTATGCAATGTTGTAGTAGCCAGGAGTACAATGACTATTCCCACACATAATAGTCCATCTTGGAACTGGGTCTAATTTTGCGAAGCATGGATTTGCTTATGACACAAATTATATCTCCCGAAAAAACCTGTTCTGTTGTAATAGGGACCGTGAAAACAACCTTCTACGAAAAATTTCAAATAGATCCTAAAATTGCACTTTTCCCAAATTTTGTGTGGGAGGTACCCGAAGGACGGGACCGATATACTTATACTCCAAGCTGATACATGACTGGATGAAATAATACGATGTGACAAGTTTGGACCAATCAAAAAGTCTCTGCGAGAGTTATCTTGCTGATTTGCCTTTATTTCCTTGTTAATACTCTAAGCATCAAATGTCCTTTACTCCTCTTTATAATTTTATCAAAACATTAACATTTTATCAAAAAATTTCTCAATGTAGCCGCTTACACACTCAAGGTTTTAATGTACGAGTATTGTTGTTGCTTTGGGTTCACCAAGTAAAAGAAATCCATAAAAAAGAATTTAATTCGCTCGAAATGAACATTGAAGTACGTGGAGCTGCTAGTTTGCCATAATGTTTTCATTGTTTAGTGGTAATTGTTTAAAAATTAAACATGACGTAAAAAGGTGAAATTAAAAGCACGAAAATGTCATTGGGCAATAAACTTTTCACATTACTCAAACAATATTACGAGTTCCAGCATTGTTAGCATTGTTAGCTTCAACATTCTTAGGTTGAACTGAAAATTGCAATGACAATTTTTGACTTTTAAGAAATTACAATTGATAACGTAAATTAGAGTATGAAAATGTCAATTGACATATTTGGGCAGATGTTGCTAAATGTAAAAAAAATAAATGCAAATATATATTTCCAAGGTTGTCAGCTCAGTGAATTTAGGTATTGTCGGTTCTCATGTATCATTTTTCCAATGTCGGCGAAACATGCAGGATGTAGTAAGCTAACGAGGGCTTGAAGTGGGAGCAGTGGGGGCTTTGTATTCTCACCGAAATAATGGTTTTGGACCCCAAGTATGTTTGGACCAAAATTCGTTGTATGCTTGCCAGTGAATGAAATACTCGCTAAGTGGAACTATCTCGTTCACTTCGCAGTTTCAATGGCCCACGTTTTTTCTTTGAACAAACTGCGAATACTTACTATCACACGTTATATTTAATGATGTTACTCATACGTATTGGAACTAGTACAAGGAACTAGGAACTAGATTACCAAACTCTACTCCTAACGTAAAAAAATGTTTATGACAGAGAAAAAATGTAATAATTTGTTGCAGTAGCTTAACACCAAACCGTTTCGGGGGCCCAAAGTTGCTACAGTTGGGCAATTAAACGACCTAGTGTCCTAGTTGAAAAACGTATAAGTAACGTCATACAAATTAACGTGTGATATTTCGTATATATTTCGCAGTTTGCTCATACAAACGACCGGTGTCCATCGAACTAGATAGTGAACTAGGTCTTTCAATATAGATCAATTGGCATAACTCTACAAGATGCTATTTACTTAGATATTGTTTGCTGTACTTTTTAACTTTTTCTCTCATTTATTTGGAAAATGAAGTTATGCTTCTGCATTGTGACATCATTCATTGTAACCCCTTCTGATCTTCCTTATTTACTACCTCTGACCCATTCGTATGTACATCCGTCTGTTCAGTTTTTTCGGAAGTGTGTTGTTTGGCCACCTACGCCATATTACTGTGCATCATTGTAAAAGAGAGATTTTGTTCTTCCACTGACGACTTTCCTTTTTTTGGAAAAGTTGAATATTTACCCCACAATAGTGTTTTTGCCCATTCCAACCCCTTACTATTATACGAATATCACCAACACCAATAAGCTTCTTAGATCTCATTTTCACCAAAAATTTTGTGACGACCCAATCAAATTTAAGGCCCGTAGAGTGATTTCAGGGTTTAGATGAACAGACTGACGGGCGTACACATACCCAGATCGAATCAGCTCTTCGAGACATTAATTTAGGTATATATAATTTTTTTTTTCGATATGTTACAAGCTTTTGAGCAATTACCCCACATGGTTGTGCTGGGTATAAAAAAAGCATTCACTTTAAAGGTAAGGTATAGTAAAACTGTACACTTATTACAAAACCCCAAACCTTACTTCCAACACGCATACATATGTAAATTTTACACAATAACTTCTATATACTTCAATAGAATGGAAATGAGAAATTACATTTCCATAATTGTAATCTTCATAAAACCTTAACCATTCGATTAAAGAAAGGGCCCTGGGGATTTTTTTTCGCATGAATTCAAAATAAGTTTTATTCAGAATCGTTGAACAAAACTGGAGATAGGTGTAATAGTTAAATTGTCGATGATATGCAAACTGAACTATTACGAAAAGAGTGAAAATGTTTTGCCAAATATGTAAACAAGGTACATATTTGGTTATGCGTATCTTCTAGTTAAGAGGTTACCCCCAATTGTCACTTTTGAAAATTCAAAAAAATATTGGCTTTAGTGACATAAAATGTGTGCTAAAATCAATCGGAACAAAATTAAGCGCTCAAATGTCGCAGTTTGTTTATTACACCTTTTCTGTTTTTATTATACGCTGCAATTATCTGATGGGAAGTCCCTGCAAATTTCTGACACATTTTACCGGATTGAAATGTAGAAGGCCATAAATGAGTTATAAAAAGTAATATGCATACACATTTCATTACCCTCCAAGACCCAGTTCCATACCTACACCCATATTTTCACTAGTTACCTATAAATAAACAATGTATGTATGTATATTTTATGGGCTTTCATTTAACTTTTTCGAAATCGGCTATACCACCGTATAGTTTTGTGGACTTATTGAGTACATCAAAATCTTATTTTTAAATGAGGGATTTTTTTATTTTTTTTCCATTTTGGCCCACTTTTTTGCTAAAAATTAAATTTTGAATTTTAAAGTTCACCATTCTTTAAATTAATATGTTTGAAATTTTCTAGTTTCCTCAACATTTGGTAGTTCGATATTTCCATTCCAACTATCGATAGCCATCGATACGATTTTCCCATATTGCCTGAAATCTCATATCAATCTTCGCTACGATAGTCTGTAGTCTGCAGTGGTCTTAGTGTCCTGACTACAATGAAACGTCAAGCTTCAAAATTCAAAACGTATGAGTAACGTCATACAATCTAACGTGTGAAATTAAGTATACGCACTGTTATTCATAACGCATAAAAAATGTGGAAATTTCTGAGTAAAATCGGACACTTTTGCAAAAAATCAAATGTTTTGCTGAGGAGCAACATCAAAAAATAAAGAAAATCAAAAATCTTGTCTTGTTATCTAAAAATATTTCCAATTATATGATTTTTTCCGGAAACACACATCCATAATGTCAAATGTTGATTTATTTCCATTCTCCACAACTTCATATAACTTTGTGTACCTTTTGTTGTATTGACTAAATTGCCATAGTTCAAATTCATACAACTCAGGAAATTCCCTCCCCTTTGACCTTATGACCGACAGGTAAAGCCCTTTTAAGTATTTAAAAAGTTAATTTGAAAAGAAACAAAAGAGTGGGCGAATCCTAAGGTATGACGGCAAAAGGAAGCAAAACTACATACATACAAAATCATTCATATACCCACAAGCGGGACATGGAATACAAAAGAAACACAATTAAAAGTATCTACTCTGTAGTGAATAGTTGACATACCCAAGATTCCATCCGGTGCAGTGGTGAAAGTGGCCTGCCTGCCTCTATGAATGCGATTGTCTCTGTGTGTGTGCGCGCTTTACTCAATAGCAGAGTGCTGCTAATGGCTTCGCCGGTATGTCTCACAAGGTCTTTCGAAGAAATGGTCTCAATATTTGTTATGTTGTCGGTGGCGCTCTTGTTGTTGTTGTTACAGTCAGAGGAAATTTAGATGGCGTTCACTCATTGGCAGCAGGTGCAGGGTCTACTTTTTTCTTACTTGTTTTCTTTTACTTATTTGTGTGTTTTTTTTTTTCTTCTTTCTTTAGAATTATGTGGAGGTCATTCATTCAGAAGAAAGTGAGAGCCACATAGACATAGAATATAGACTTGGGTCTATAGCTATCCGAAGTAGCAGCATTAACGGTTGCGAGGAAAAGTGGGCACAGTGTATTTTTTATTTATTTCTTCACACTTTTTATGAAATTTTTCACTACTTTTTATGTGGCGGCATTTATTCTTTGCTTTCTTGACATGGACTTTTTTGCTACACTTTATTATTTTGTTGGCACTTGAACTAGATTCTAAAAATGATGCCAATAAGACTGGCGGTGGAACTAACACTATCACAGCCCAACGCACTGGCACTCACATGGACAGAAAACAATGAAGAAGGCTGGCTGGCAAGCAGGCAGGCAGGGACAGCACAGACAGACTGCCGTTAATGATGTATCGTCGACGACAAGAACAGCCACAGTGAGAGGGACGAAAACGACGATGATGGCGTCGACTAAAGTATGTGATATAAATATTTATGTAGTTTTTAGTATTTATTTATTTATTATGTACGCTTGAGCTGGTGAATGCTGGATCGCTGGCTGGATGTATGGTTGTATCGGGATACTTTTGTGAATATGAACTAGAAATGCTCATTTGGATTTTGGAATTATGACAGCATTTAGTTATGCTTTTGTGCTGTTGAAGCAAAACAATTTGTTATTATTATTGTTGTATTAGCACACACACACGCGCGCACTCTTATATTCATATTTATATTTATGCTGAATCCATGTTCGGTTTAGGATTTGGAATTTTATTCACTTAATTATGCAAAGATTCATTTAAAATATATTTTTATTTGATTTATATTTCATTATTTGTATTCTCTGTAAATATTTTTAAAATACACACTATTTGATATACGAGTATGTACATATGTATGTAGGTACATCGAAATAAAAATAAACTACTAAACTATTTGTGCAAATTATTATTATCGTTGTTTAGTTGTTTGTTGTTGTTATTTTTGTGTTGGATTAATACAATTTCAATTTTATTTCTAAACTAAAAACGTAATGTCGTCAAAATGTCGCGGCGCGTTGAGAATCACCATTTACTAAAAATACGACATCGATTATGAAGGCACAGCAGCAGCATCACAAGCACACTCAAGATAAAGGCCCAAATCCGAAACGAAAAAGACGAAGAATAAAAAAATGAAAATGTTTCTCTTTTAGCAAAATATTACCACGCGACGTAATTTCGAAAGAATTTCTTAGAGCTGCCGGCCAAAAAGTTTTTTATTTTATTTTTGCTTTGCTTGCTTTTAAATGCGTTCGACATACACACATGTACGCATTCACGGTCTAACAAAAACAAAAACATTGACCACACTTGTAAATGTTTGCATATCAGAAAAACGTACGACAAGACAAATTCGTCGCTGTTTGTTTTTGTCTTACACTTGTAATTTTCAATATAGAACTCGACTAACTAAGCCGACCTTGAGGATGCCACATATTTCATGGACATTATCTAGAAGGGGAGCTTCAATGTATTTCTAATTCACTTCTTCTCACATTTCGTTAGCTGCCCCACGATCAAAGATAGGGCAGTGATTTCATATGGCCGCTTCTTTCCCTCAAGGAATGCAACTGTTTCTCACACACAAACACTTATCAACGACCTAGGCACACGCACAACCTTACTCGCATACCATCTATCTTTAAGAAAATATTCGCGTTAACGAACACTCGAACAAACAAATGATTCGTTGTTGTCTTAGATTCGATTGAATTCCAGAGATGCGACGAAAAGAGACACGTTTCCTCGTTTTGGGATACACCGTGCGGCGACTACAACGTTACGCTTTAAGCATCCAACACGAACTGAATGTAGTGGCAGGACCGCATTTGGGGAAAACTGAAAAGATTCCGATGATTGCATGCATGCTGATTCTAAAGAAAATTTCCCAGTATTTTTCTTGTATCCCCATAAAATCTCTTAAGTGAGGCAAATTCTCTTAACTCCTATCGTTTGTGAATGAGAGAACGGTCACATGCTTCGATGTTAGTGTGTGTGTGAATTTATGTTTTTGTGAGTGTGATGATGCCTTAATGCTTATTTGTTTGGGGGCATGTTGTTATTCCATTCAATAATTCATTGTGACATGAACGCAGCACTCGAATAGCAACAAATTACTGAATCCATCTAAATGTAGAAAACAGATAATTTATATCCTTGATGTTACAGTTACCAGCTAGATACACCAACACTTTCAAGATCATCATCGTAGACTAGCAGGTAAACTATGTTCTCCATAGACTTTGCCAACGTTGGTGTTTCGTGTTCAGATTACTTTATAAAGACTGCGACAATTTGTTTGTTAACCCACAATGTGGCAGACAAGTCATTTCAGATGGTTGTGGGATCTTACGAACGCCAAGCCAAAGATTTATTAAAAATTGTGAAAGTGTATTTCATGTTTTATTTTAAGTTAACATGTAACAAGTAAAAAAGCCGAAAGTTCTGCCGGGCCGAACTTTTATACCCTCCACCATGAAATACTCTGAACGTATACCTATCTTGACAATCTTTAGTGGAGAAGTTTCTATTCCATTAAGAACATTGTAACGTGACCGTTTCATACAATTCTTACATCTCATTCGACCAACATTTATATCCATTCCACCTTAATATTTCCATTATAACGTCAGTATCAAACATACAAACTTACCCCATACTCAATATTGGTCAACAATCATATAGCATATGTTGGGTTCAATGCAGTTAACGACAATCCCCTTAATTTATAATTCTCATTCACTTCGTGTAATTACTCGAATATGTATTCTGGTTTCATTTACCGAAGACACCGATCACCAGCCGACAAAGTGCGACAAGACGTGTGGCTCGTCTGCAGTCTCGTTACTCCTTAGCTACGATTCGAACACGCTCTTAGCAAGCTCCAAGTCTCTTAGCAAGATCCATGCTCTTAGCAAGCTCCAAGCCTCTTAGCAAGCTCAACGCTAATAGCCAGATCAACGCTCATAGCCAGCTCAATGCTCATAGCCAGCTGACCTCTTCCTCCACAGCAACCCGAATGCCATTAAGTCGAGACATACTCCCGACGACCGATACATCCGACAACTGCCGAGCTGACAGCCGTCCGATTGCCCCGAGCCGAGTCGTGTAGAGTCGAGTCACACCCGATAACTGCCGAGCCGAAAGCCACCTGACTGCCCCGAGCCAACAGCAACCCGAGTCTTGTAGAGCCGAGCCACACCTTACAACTGCCGAGCCGAAAGCCAACCGATTGTCCCGAGCCAACCGATTGTGGAGCCGAACCGACAGCCGCCGAATGGCACAGAAACGAATTCAACTAATAACTCACATTGCATCCACTCTCCACACGCACAGACATATATTAATCGTTCATCAAACACCAAGAGTTGACAATAAAGATTAAACTTGTAACCACTCGTGTTTTACTTAAGGTTTGTGGGTCCTTAGGCCGACCCTGACAAAACCACTCATGTTAAAATCAAATGCCAAATTTCAGCTAGTTTGGTCAAAAATACCTTAAATCGGGTGGTACCGTTATATGGGGGCTATACCAAAACGTGGACCTATGTAGCCCATCTTCGAACTTGACCTGCCTATGGAAAAAAACACTCGGGTGCTAAATTTTAGCGTTCTATCTCAATTATTGCGAACGCTAGAGTGATTACAAAAGACGGACGGAAAGACGGACATTACTAGATCGTCTTGGGATTTTATCCTGATCAAATATATATATATACATTATAGGGTCGCAAATGATTAGTTCCATACTATGATGGAGGGTATAAAAAAGTATCAGTCGGCTTTGCCGATATAGATATACCATCAGTCTGTGTGAACTGAAACTTTCATATATTGACAATATCTTTTCCCAATAATTATGTATTATGGCGTTTTGTAGATTTCGTGGACTTTTTTTTGCAGAGAAGGTACATGAAGAAATGGATCGAAATTGTCCATTTGGAAGTGGATCTTACGTTGAGGATCTTTTTTTGTTTTCAGTCGGTCACCTTATAACTTAGAGCTTTTTTTGGTATAAATTCCCAAAGGATCTTCGAACAGATCCTAAACTGCCTTTAAACAAAAATGTTGAACACTTGTGGGAGAGGTTTCATAAGGAGAACACCGATATGGACCATTTCTGAAGTTAGAATAAATTTGGTACATGCTAATTTGGAAAAAATAGTCGAAGAATCAAGTCGGTCGTTCCGTTCAAGATAATCGCACGTACCATTTCAGTTATTGTTCTATTTTTTGAAGTTGAGATAGCAGACGTAGAAGGCCGATATTGCCTTTCTGCGAACTAAAACTAAGTTTGGACAACATATTACGAAGGCCAACGTTCAAGAGATATCGGTAATCCGTTCAAGAGATATCGTGCTTCCAGTCACTTCACATAGTACCACAGTGTTTTTTACAGTTTTCGGTTCATGGATGTCGAAAATGCCTTCGGTTTCTTTGGCTCACTTCGTTTCTCATTTTATAACGTAAATGTAGCGAAAACGGGGTTTCTAACTTTTTCAACATCAAACGGGCATAACTTCTTCCTTCTCTGATGAACGAGGTGACCCAAAGAAACTCAAGGTATTTTCATCATCCATGGACTCCCAGAAATCTGAATAATTACATCAGAACCCCTGCAAATTGTTTGCGTTGCGCAGTGTATTTTTTATTAAAAGCTCTCAACTGTACCATACCATTACTTTTTGAAACAATCCCGTATTTCGAACGCAATTACAGTTTCCAATCGTAATGGGGACTTGTGACCAAGTGTGGAAACATCTTTCTTGAGGAACTAATATCCTAAATACATCAAACAACAATATTTCATGCTTAGTATCAAAGGAAATTCAAATCGACAATTCTATCGTCAATTAAAGGGTTAAACATAGCCACAGCATAAGGAACGCATAATTAACATTAATTCCACTAAAGGAATTTTATGCGTACAGGAAAACTTTCATTTAACTCAGGAAGAGTGGCGCATAAATTTGTGTAATATATGTTTTGTTCATTAAAATCCACAAATTTGAGTCATAAACATAATCATAAATAATAGCTTTAGTTGATATTCACGTTAAGTGTTTGTCATTGTAAGAACTTAATTAGTTATTTGTGATTAATTTGATGGAAGCAATAGTCTCCAGACGATATTGCAGGTAAATGGTATTGTGGTAAAGATGTTTAAGATGTTATTATAAACAAGTAAAAAAGCGTTAAGTTCGGCCGGGCCGAACTTTTCATACCCTCCACCATAAAATATTCTGAACTAAAATGGAATAATTAGTTTTCATTCCTGTCCCCAACTTTAAGTGGGAACGTTAACATGTCGGATAATGTACATAAACTGTTTCATTTAGGCCCTTTTTTATGGTGCCTATATCTAACTATGTATGTTGACAATTTTTGGTGGGCTAGAAATTGGGTGGTACCGTTATATAGGGTAATAAAACATGGACCTATGTTGACAGTTTTTGATGGGAGCCTTTAATATCAAATAACTCCTAATTCGGTTAAAAATTGTAGCTAGAATCCTCAAAATATCGAAAATCGGTACATAACGTGCGAACTTCAAATGTCATTAACAGCTAGTTCGGAGGTATGTGGGCTATACGAAAATATGAACTTAAATTAACAATTTTTGTTGCAGAATTTTTGTTGGCTTTTAAATTTCAAATTACAGAAAGTTCGTCCAAAAAATGAAGCTAAGGTACGGAGAATCGGGAAGTTTGTTTTGGGCTTTACCAAAACATGGACCTACGTTGGTTAAACATTTTAAGTAAAATCCTCAAAGTACCGAAAATCGGGAAGTATCGTTATATTGGGGCTATGTTGAAAATTGTTGATGCAGATGTGTGGTGACCACTACAACCTTCAAATGTCAGTTAGTTCGGTTAAAAATTGTAGCTAAAATTGCAAAATTACTGAAAATTGGGAGGTACCGTTATATGGGAACTATATCGGAACATGGACCTATGTTGACAATTTTTGATGGAGAGGTGTTGTGACCACTAAGAACTTCAAATGTAAAATTACTGCTAGTTCGGTTTAATATTGTAGCTAAAATCATCAAATTACTGAAAATGGGAAGGTACCGTTATATGGGGGCTTTATCTATACATCGACCTTTCTTGACAATTTTTGATGGAGAGGTGTGGTGACTACTAGGAATTTCAAATGTCAAATGTTCAAATTACAGATAATTCGGTTAAAACTTGTAGGTAAAATTCTCAAAATACCGAAAATCGGAGGTACCGTTATATGGGGCTATACCAAAACATGGACCTATGTTCATAATTTTTTCGAATATAAGTTGTTTGGTCACTAAGAACCCTAAATATCAAATTATAGCTAATTCGGTCTAGAAATTTGACTTAAAACGTCAAAATACCTGAAATCGGGCGGTAACGTTATATGGGGGCTATTCCAAAACATGGACCTATGTATGTCCACTAGTATATAAGTTTATTGCCATTAAGGAACCCTAAATGTCAATTTATAGCTAAATCGGTCTGAAACACTTAAGAACCCTAAATGTCAAATTATAGCTAAATCGGTCTGAAAATGTGGCTAAAAACGTCAAAATACCGTAAATCGGGAGGTACCATTATATGGGGGCTATATCAAAACGTGAACCTATGTCCACAACTTTTGTTATATAAGTTTATTGACACTTAAGAACCCTAAATGTCAAATTATAGCTACATCGGTCTGAAAATGTAGCTAAAAACGTCAAAATACCGTAAATGGGGGGTACCGTTATATGGGGGCTATACTAAAACGTGGAACTATGTCCACAACTTTTGTTGTATAAGTTTATTGACACTTAAGAACCCTAAATGTCAAATTATAGCTACATCGGTCTGAAAATGTAGCTAAAAACGTCAAAATATCGTAAATCGGGGGGTACCGTTATATGGGGGCTATACCAAAACGTGGACATATGTCCACAACTTTTGTTGTATAAGTTTATTGACACTTAAGAACCCTAAATGTAAAATTATAGCTACATCCGTCTGAAAATGTAGATAAAAACGTCAAAATATCGTAAATCGGGAGGTACCGTTATATGGGGGCTATACCAAAACGTGGATCTATGTCCACAACTTTTGTTATATAATTTTATTGACCCTTAAGAACCCTAAATGTCAAATTATAGCTACATCGGTCTGAAAATTTAGCTAAAAACGTCAAAATACCGTAAATCGGGGGGTACCGTTATATGGGGGCTATACCAAAACGTGGACCTATGTCCACAAGTTTTGTTATATAAGTTTATTGACACTTAAGAACCCTAAATGTCAAATTATAGCTAAATCGGTCTGAAAATGTAGCTAAAAACGTCAAAATACCGTAAATCGGGGGGTACCGTTATATGGGGGCTATACCAAAACGTGGACCGATATAGCCCATCGTCGAACTTGACCTGCCTGCAAACGCAAAAGACGCATTTTCCCAAAATTTCAGCGTCCTATCTCCATTTTTGTGGATGCTAGAGTGATTACCACAGACGGACGGACGGACGTGCACAGATCGACTCAGAATTTTACCCTGATCAAGAATATATATACTTTATAGGGTCGCAAATGAGTATTTCAATGCGTTACAAACGGAAAAACAAACTTAATACAAAAAAAAGTAAATAAGAAAATAATTATTTAGTTTTCCCTTTTTCACATTAGGTCTATGCACAAGAAAATTTTAAATTTAATTATTTAATTGGATTTGTTTTCAAAATAGGGGTTTAAATACTCTGTTATTATGTCATAATTCGTGCTCACAACACAATCTAGCCAAAGTAAATATTAATAGCCGATACTTTTAACGCATTCGTTGTAAAGACTGAATCGTAAGTGTGGCCTAAACATAAATCTTCACACCACACAAGACCCAATATCAATTATTATAAAAAATACGGTTTATTTTGAAAAATACAATCACCATAATATCCAAAAACATATTAGTTACAAAGCAGTTGACTGCAATTTGTTTTAAAAATATAACTAAATATTTATGTAATTTCAAAAATTGTTTGTTTGATGTGCTTAAATACGGCAATAATAACTAAAACATTTGTCTTGATATTAGAAAATATTTCATATGTTTGTCAGTATTCTAATTATTACCATTGAATTATATGAGATTTAAAATGTCATGTACATTAAAAGGTCGTCAAAATTAAGTTATTCGACACCAGAAGAGTGGCGTTGTTTCTAAATAGTTGTGAGTAACATCAACACACCTCTATTAAACAAAGCACCGACCATTATGAATGGAATTGTTTGGAAGCATAACATTCATTTACACACACAACGATATGCACATATTTTCACTATCGTGATGAAAAGTTTACACTATGCGTCAACCACCAATTAAACCAGCTGCACTTTTGCACAATCACTTTCATACTAACACACAAATCGATGTGTTCACCCAGCAAAACACTGTGAAGATGTGGGGATTTTTACAAGGACATGTTACGAGTAGTATACCGTTCATTTCGCCTTGTTTATGCTTCTGATGAAATTAAGCGACCCACTCACTTTTAAGCACGATTGTTTTGGTGTGTGCACACCTTGATCCTCAGTAACCCGATTCCCCTCATAACCTTTGCAGGAGTATGTACCTCCACTAAGGCATTCAGTCTGTTGGTAGAATTTTCAGATTTCATTCTGACTTCCGATCTGATGGTCAAATTTTCAGATTTCGTTCTGACTCCTGATCATCTAAAGTTTCACACGAACGCGTTTTCCCTGATCTTAATTTGTTTTTTTCTTCAGAAAATATGTACTGTGCCTACTCTGTAAAGACATTCCAGGTGCAGATTCTCAGATCATAATTTTTTTTTATTCATAGTAGGATGTGTCACTAACCCAACGACCAATACGAGTTTATAACGTTCTTATGGGTGAACTCGCGACACATGCAGGTTTTTAAAGAACACAGTTCTTTCATTGTAACTCTTTGTTCTTGGACAAGAAGCGAACTGGCTAAACTTTATTTTGCTGGGTATATTTGAAATTCATCCATAGACACGCAAAATCACTCAATTGCGGTTTGTGTATGCGAAAGCAACAAATGGTTGTATTCAGTGTTGCACTGCTTTTACTACACTTCAAAACAAGCAACGAATAAAAAAACAAAAAAGATTTGAACAGAGGGAATCCCGCAGATTTTAATAGCATAAAATAAAGGTATAAAAATCAAACAAAATTCACATGAAACCAAATGAAATTTAACTGTATTTCAAGTTAAAAACCACCATTGCTACAAACAACTTGATTTTCCACTTAACGCCCCACGAAAAAATAGCACCAACACATTGGCACAATAATTCCCAACCGCACACCGACAAACCGGAAATGTACGCCAACGTCGCGGCTTGAGGTTTAACCACAATGAGGAGTTCACAGTCAAATAAAAATATTAACAGTTATACAATTAAATTTACCAAATTAGAGGAGACTACAGCTGTGGGAGGGTACGGAAATTGGTGTAACTTTTATTGTTTACATTTTAAATTGAATGTAAATGAATCGAGGTTGTACTTCTTATTTCTCATTACCAGCTACAATTTAACTCATTTTTATATTAATTTTAAATATATGGTCTGCTTTTAACGGAACAAATATGTTGTAGATCCGTTGAATACAATGGAAATTGATATTAAATTACAAATCGATTATGTCGACCAAAACCAACAACTTCGCCTACATACATACACAAATTCCATTCACGAATGTTTTCACAGCTTATAAAATTATCAATCAAATATGCGATGTGTTTGGCATTTTTAAATGAAATAATTATATTTAAATATAAACCAACATTCGTGTTTCACCACAAATGACAACAAAACTTTGCAATCAATTCAATTCGCAATCGAATGGAGTGGCATGGCACGTGAGGCACGAATACATAACATAAAGTTTCTTGATTGCTTTTTAAACAGTCATAATTTTTCAAATAAAGCAAGTGCCACAGACGAAATCAGAGTATTCGACTTGTCCTGCTACTGTCTGTCCCCTTCGCACAAAAGCAGCATGCACTAGCTGGTAATTCAATTAAAAATAAATGCACGTGCCTCCTGCTCTTGTTGCATTGGGAGTCCCCAAAAGGCATTTTTAATTTAACTCACGATTCACTCACTGAAGTAAATGGTGGAAAGCAGTTCCTGTAGCTGTAGCCGCACACACACGCACACACAGCCCCCAAATTTGGGGCACCCTCCAACAATTGAAGCAGTAAACAAACATGTAATTTATTACAAAAATTTATAAATTTTATTGAAAACGATTGCCAACAAACAAACAAAGGACGATTGCCATTCATAAAATTTTAAACTAATGGACCAAAGTCGCACTATACACGCCCCGTTCCCGGCACATGAATGTATATTTATGCAGACAAGCTATTAAGGATATGCCCCTGCTTAAAGTGTGACAAACAAACGGGTGATGTTAGTAACTGCATCATTGGCATTGGACTACGACGACAACATCAACGGCATACAATTCGAAGCAAACTAATGAGTTTTAATTAAAAATTTCGCAATAAATGTGAAACAAACGAACGCATTCGATAATCCATTGTGGCAACGCACAGTGGTTCCAGCCATTGGCCAAAAATAAACACTGAATGTCAAATTGTTGGTGCAACATCTGGCAAATATAACAGCTATTCGAACGCACTCTTCTTAAGAACAACTCCAAATGTCGGAGCATTTGACTAATATTTTTTGTAGTGAGTACAACAAACAATTTACGTAAATATATCCAAAATATCGCGAAACTAAAACAGATTTGCAAAATATTATAATGGATTTTGAAGGAAGTGGTTGACGTAGGGGATGGAAGAAACCAAGGAACGGTCCTGACCGGTCCTGACCCTAAAAAAAGAAGCCTACTATGAAAAAACGAAAGAAAAGAAACACAAATCCCTCTAAATTTGACGAACCCCGCAAACATTTTAAGGACCATGATCTGTGAATCTGCACCTGGAATGTTCGCACTCGCAGGTGCAGTTTACGCATTGGTAGATGTACAAGGCCGACATCACTGCTATACAGGAAATAAGATTGATTGCGAAAGGCGTCACAACAACAAATAAAGGTGACGCACTGTATTATAGCTGCCATGACACAAAGCATGAGTTACGTAGCGGATTTGTAGTTGGTCGGCGATTAAAACATCTGGTCTCCAGCTTCACCCCAGTGAATGGAAGACTCCCTGCAATTCGATTAAAAGCAAAATTCTTCAACATCAGCTTTATTTGCGCTCATGCTCCCACTGAAGACAAGGACGAACAGACCAAAGATATATTTTACGAGCGCTTAGAAGAAACTAGGTGATTTTAATGCCAAAATTGGAAAGGAGAATATCTTTGGTCCAACAGTCGGTAAATTCAGTCTCCACAGTGAAACATCTGACAATGGTATGAGGCTGATCGACATTGCAGCTGCAAAAAACATAGTAGTTAGCAGCACCAGATTTAAGCATCTCGATATTCATAAAGGCACCTGGCTGTCTCCAGATCAAAGAACAAGTAATCAAATTGATCATGTTGTGATAGATGGAAGACATTCATCGAGCGTGTTGGATGTACGATCGTTCCAAGGAGCAAAAATAGATTCGGACCACTACCTTGTTGCAGCAAAGGTGCGTACCCGTCTAAACTTTGCAAATAAAGCACGAACAGATACAACACGGAAGTTAGACATCGGTAAGCTGCAAACACAACAGATAGCCACAGCATATTCCACTCAACTAGCCCAATTGCTTAATGAAAGCACTCCTCGTCCCGATAACACACAATGGAAAACTATTGCCCACTCCATGCAAACAGCCGCAAAATCCATACTTGGATACCAGAGACCACCACCAAGAATCCATGGTATGACCAGGAGTGTCGTGCTGCTACCAAAGAGAAAAATGCGGCATATAGGGCTACTTTACAATCAGAAGTAACGCGTAGCGCACGAGAGAGGTATCGTGAGAAAAGAATAGAGGAAAAACGTCTTTTCCGCAGGAAAAAGAGAGAAATGGAAAGGCGGGATTGTGAAAAAATCGAGATGTACAGGAGCCAGAATGAAGTCCGAAAGTTCTACCAAAGAGTAAAACATCAAACTGATGGCTTTGGCACAGGCGCATCCTCCTGTAGATACCAGCAAGGTAATTTGGTAACTGATACAGATATTTGAGGTAGTAAAGGACTTACATTACAATTTCTCTGTCCATACATTTATTAGTCTATGCTCATGGTTTCTTAAAACAAGCTTTGGAGCAGCACAAAGCTGTGATCAGCGTATTAGCTTGCTATTTGCACTGGAAATATTTTGGCCACATTCTCCATACAAGTGGATCCACTGTGCAACGTCGGAAACGGCATTTCTTAACCAGCCAGACGGCCAACATCGACGACAGTGGCATTCGATTTCACAGCAACAACTCTTTCGTATGGATGAAATTTGAAGTAATAAACAAGAATAGCCCTAGCTATGCAATAGTCCTGCAGAGCGGATAGAGATGTTCCCTTTACAGATGAACACCCAATGTCAACTCATAAAACGACTAGTACAGTTTCTATTTGTCCAGTACCATGACAACTGCACCCATTAAGTGTCTGAATGTGTGCAGGATGAGTGCAAATTTACATTTCTCTGTTTGACTTTGTTCAAATAACAAAACTTTATTAAGAAACTCGGAAGAAAGTCTACGTACAGGCTCTCATCAAACTAATTATAAGTTGTGAATAGCTATCGTAGACATGTAAGCGGGACCACGGAAGGAAGGAAGGAAGAAGCAGAATACAAAACCGAAATGGAACACATACACACCCACTCAAGCGAAAAAAGCCATTAAATCATAAAATTAAATCAAGGACATGACAATTCTTCTCAGAACAACAACAACTGGTCAACAAAGCAACAAATTGCAAAGCAATGAATCGGCAGACACACACACTTACAACAATAATGTTAGAAATTGGTTTAAGGCTCACTTTCAGGGGAAACGGAAATTGACTCCATCCATTGAACATTGAACGACAGCGCCTCCATTCATTGTTGTTCTTGCTCTACCATCGACATGTTTGAAAATTGAAAACTCTTTCTTGATTACACTTCAGGCAATGACGGTGAAAATCCTCGCCAAACTTTCGCTCTCCCATCCCCCTTTTTGGGTTTATCGTTTGTATTGTTGGCGCCTTTTCAGACATGAGGGGGTACAATGAAAGCATTTCGATATTTTTCAATTCAAAGACCATGTCGTGACATAAAGATGTCTTTTGGGATGATGAACTTGCTTCGCAGTTCATAGTTAAGAAACAGAAACGGAAACACAAAAGCATCAAGTGTAGAGTAGTTGATCCTTTATGCGTTATATTGTTAGGATAGGAAATACTCTTTGAAAACTATGAGAAATATAACATTGAAATATAACTGTATATTATTAACTACGGAAAAGAATATATAACATACAATAAAGAGTTATAGATGCAATTAATTTAGAGAAGGGAAAAATTAAATAAAAGCTTTAAAACAAATAAGTAGACCCCGAAGACAACAGCGTAATACCTTTAAAGTATGTCTTTTTCCAAAATGTACCTAGTAATACAGCACTGTGATAGGAAAGAGAACAAAGATATATTTCTAGTTGCTCCCAAAAGAAAACCATTATGACCTTCGGGGATAAAGTACAAATATACAAATTGTATGGGGCCAAAGGTGCACGAAAAAATTCTAAAACCGAATTTATGGTCCAATCGATGAAATTTTGTACCAGTTCATTCTTGTGACTAAGAAACGAATCCTACAAAAAATTGCTATATAGGGCCCAAAATATATAAAATCGGGCTATCGGATCTATATCAAAATTCACAACAATGAACCCGTAAAAATGTTCATCGATTGGACAATAAATGGGTTTTTAGAAATTTGGCCCATACAATCTACAATGGAAGGTCGCCCGGGTGGCACGGGTTAATACCCCGGTTACACTTAACCGGATTAATCCAGTGGGTTTGGACTTCAAATGTCAATTCCATAGCGCAAACGTCAAATAAATCCTCTCGAAGTGGGTTAATCCGGCAAAAAACTCTAGTGTAACCGTACTATAACCTTAAACGATTGTCATACAATTTCATATATAAGATTTTTAAGTTACAATCAAAAAATTTTTATTAGTTGTTTTTTTTTTTGTCATTCTAATGTACATTAGTGTTATAACTTTTTTTCAATTTTTGCACATATCAAAAATATGTTTTCATTAGCAACCAATTCGCGAAAGTTATTTACTGTTTTTAATGACTTTGCCTGTGAGAATTGTATTTGTTTGCAATAAATATTTATTCAAGCAAAGCTAATTTATATTTTTAAATAGAAAAAATACCAGAGAGGCTTTAGTAATCGCAGTCGGTGCGGAAACTTTTTTCGCAGAATCGAACTGAAACACGCGTTTTCGTTATCAGAAAAATATTCCGCACATGGTACTGGTGTGGTATTTTTTTGGTTATAGCCCTAATATACATGTACAGTTAGTTTATAAATAAACTTCAAACCGAAAAATCATGATGGAAAGCTAGATAATAAAATAGAGTAATAGTTATAAAAACAAATGAAATAAAAAAATTCTTTGGTTTATTTGCTTAAATTTCTAAAACATATACAAAACACAAAAAAAAAACATTTTAGCAAACAAAAGAGTCATGACGTCAAATGAGTCATGTAATAGATGTGATTAATACGCAACACAGATTACAAACCCACCGTATAACGTTCGATTAGAATTCATGGTTTTTTCACGTAAAACTATATAGACCAAATCAAAAATTGTGCTGGAAATAAACACACATTTAAAGCGTATGATTAATTCACAGATATTAACAATACCTGTTATTCATACGTTAACATGACCTTACCACACTTATAACAATACATACATATGTTATGAATTATTTCCACATACCTACTGCAACAAACAATTGAAAATTACTTTCAGCCAAATACCAGTACACACCAAGGTTTTAATAATGAACTGTGTGTGCATGTGTGTGTGCAATACCTTTGATTCCTTTGGGACGTTGTCTTTAGTAAAATACCAGTCAATGAATTCTTTTGTCATCATCAAAGAATTTTCATAATTAGTTGCAGCTTACTGCTGTCATTGTTGTCGTCCATGAATGTCAGTAACCTGATGTCGGTGTTGACAAAGACATTACTGATTATTATCATATATTTGTCAGTATGTCACATGTGATACAAGGCGACACAACAACAAAAGGAATATTATCATCGCCCACTCAGCATAATGCTACAATAGACATGTGTATTCAAGCACTCAAGTGTGGCTGAAAATTTGAATGTGGCAGATGGGAGTACCTTACGAAACATTTTGTTGCCTAGTTTTGATTGCAGTATATCATAGATATTGTAATACCTTTTCCAATGTAATAATTGTAAGTATCTGCTAGCATATACAGTAGGGCTATAACCAAAAAATTACACACTGGGATATTAACGAAAACGCGATTTGGTAAAAACGATCCAATTTTAAAAAAATTGCTTTTTCAAAAGTGTTTTTCTGTCGTAATGAACAAGTAAAAAAGTATCAGTCGGCTTTGCCGACAGAGATATACCCTCAGCATGTGTATATTGAAACAATTTTTTTCCAAAAATACGTATATATTTAGGGGGTTTTAAAAATTTTGGGCATTTGAACCGATGAAAATGTTGATTAGGATTAAAGATCAAAAGTTTTGCTGAGGAGATACTAAAAGGAATGGATCGACATTGACCGTTATGGAAGTGGATCTCCAACCGCAACATATGGTGCCACAGGGGGTTTTTACACTCTTCGGGCTGTTTGCTCAAGAAATATGGACTTGCCCCTAAAAAAACTTTTAACATCGTAAATGAGGCAGCGAATGCAAGTTGCTTCAACAAAAATCAAAGTGATTCGATATCAGGTCTTAAAGTGAACTTATCCGAAATTTTGTATGGGAGGTACTGGATAGAGTGGACAAATATAGTCCATATTTGAAACTTATCTATATCTGTTAGATATATTAGGATGTGTAAAGTATAGACCAATTCGGCCACCCCCTTCATGAGTTACCGTACGAACAATTTTTCCGAACATTTTTGAACTTTTGTGGGGGAGGTACCTGAAGGAGTGGACCGATATGGCTTATCTTCAAACTTAAACTAAGTTTGGACAAAATATTACTAAGACCATATTTTGGAAAGAATCGGCAGATCCGTTCGAGAGTTATCGTGCGCTCCAACCACCTTACACGGTGTCATAGGGGTTTTTTGCAACTTTCTTGCTATTTTCTCAGGAAGTATGGACTTGCCCCTGATGAAACTTGTACCGTTGTATGGAGGGCAGTGAATACAAGTTGCTAAAACAAAAATCAACGCGATTCGAGAGATGGCACTAAACTGAACTTTTCGGAAATTTTGTGTGGGAGGTACCCGAAGGAGTGGACCTATTGAGACCATATTGGAACCTCATATTACTCTGGTAGAAAGTTTACACTATACAAGGTACGGACCAAATCGGTCACTCCCTTCAAGAGTTATCGTGCGCCCAAACTTTCCGAACATTTTCGAACTTTTGTGGGGGAGGTACCGGAAGGGGTGAACCGATGTAGCTCATCTTCGAACTTAAACTAAGTTTGGGCAAAATATTACGAAAGCCAAAATTTGAACCGAATCGGTTCATCCGTTCGAGAGTTATCGTGCGCTCCAGCCAGCAGGACAGACAGACAGACAGACGGACGGACATGGCTAGATCGACTCCAAATTGTCTGAAACACATTTCGTCCAAACATACTTGGGGTCTAAAACCATTATTTCGATGAGGCACATTTTCATCGTATCAAAGTGTATATGAGGAAAAGTCAAAATTTTTTAGTTTCCATGAAGCCAAGGTTTGCACCATTATAATACGCGAACTATTGTAGTTTACCAGTAACTATGACTATTGCTGGATTAATTTAGATGTTTTTGTACAAAGCTCAAAAATTTAGCAAGAAAATTTAATTTACGTGGTAGTTACGACCGCGTAAAGGAAAAAACATAGGTAAAACACGTTGAAGCTAAACAGGTTTTTTACATTGCTATTCGATTTCTGATTAAACCATTCAAATGAGGGACATCTGTCCAAAGTAAAAGTAGGAGAATACAAAATGAAGATTACACTTCTAATGTATCACTTTCCAAAATTTCCACTGCATCCACCTTTTATGGATGCTGACATTTTGAAGCCGGATTTCAGGTGTTTTTTGTATTTTTTATGTAACTGGGACGCGCAATCAGATATTTCGAGAAACCAATTATAGGATTAAAGAACTCACGATTTCGCATAATCTGATATGTATATTGAGTATGTAGCCCACACAGCAGCAGAGTAATCTACTGCCAAAGGCCAAAATTTAGTGCGATATTTTTTCTAAAAAACCTATTTTTTGGGTACAGTATTTACAATATCCTTTTGAGTGTGCTGGTACCCCGCGATATTTTAGTTTTTCGACGATCCGGATCATATAAATCACAGATCGTAAAAATCCATCTACTAGAACGGCGGAAATGGCTACTGCAAAAATTGAAAAATTTGGGAAAAATGTTTTTGAAAATATCGCTGATTAATTCGCGTTTTCTATGGATCGTTTTCTCTTTACTTAAAAAACCGACACATCACTCGCGTTTTCGTGGAAACAGAGGTTTACAAAGTTCAGCGGTAAAGAAGCTGAATCCGATTTATCCCAAAAATTGAGTGTCAATGTACATCCGCGGTTCTTGATGGATTTTATTGAAATATGTTTAGATCGATGTATTTTTTCACGGTTGATAGTGAAATCGGATGCGCATAAAAAGTGTATGCGCTTTGTGCAAATTATAAGCGTTATACCGTTTTTTGCGCACTACGCTGCAGACGATGCTACATCTTAGCCGCCAAAGTAAATCCTGGCATATGTGTATAAATTAAAAGAGAAAAATTCGCCGTATTGATAAACCGCATGCGCATCAAGTGATTTTGAGGATTTCGCGATTTACACGCATTTCAAAATGAACATTACCCGATACAGTTTTATTTGAAGATTATATACCATTCAAAGGAACCCAACATTTAGTTGAACGTTACCTATATCTTCCGTTCGATGGTAGCGCATACTCGAGAAGTGATTAGAAATAAAAATGTGATTTTTTGCGTGAAATTTAACTGAAATAGAAGAATAACTCCCACCTAGTTTTCTTACATTTTCTTCAACTAACTCACAAAATAAATTTGGAAAAATATTTTCTCTTACAAAAATTTTATAACTTTCCCCAACATATTTTTTTTTTGTTTTTGCTATAATATGCAAACCGCTAAACAGATTTGTATATTTTTGGGTTCATTCGAATCGTCGCGATGTTTAGATTAGGCACATATTTTTAAAATATTTTTACGATGCATAAACAGCTCAAATTTTATTTAAACAAGTTGCAAGCAAGCAATTTTTTGAATTCTTTCTTAATTTCCGCGAAAATTTAAAACTTTTTCAATAAAGTTATGGGACCTCAGTAAACATATAGTATGTAGGAAGCCATAAATTAACACTGTTTCTCAATATAATGAATAGCGTTTTTATAAGATTTTTTCTTATAATCAGAATTGAAACCGCCATAACTTTTGTGCGCAACAACCAAAATTAGTATCTCGAACAGATTTAAGAATGGGATTTTGTTCCCAATCTATGTACCAAAAATCTTTCATGTAGCTTAAAAAAAATTTTTTAATTTTTTTTTTATGGAAAACTAAAAAATTTTGTCTTTTCTTCATATACCCTCCTTAGCCTAAAGGCTGAGGGTATAAAAATATAAGAAACTAGTAGACCCGGGTCCGCATTACTGGTCCGTAGTTTTGTTTCCTTAATATTTCTTTTATACCTACTTTACAATTCAAAAATGGCTATTTTCTACCTCATTTCTCCGGGTCCATGTTCACATTGAGGGTTTTAAATTTATCAACAGATTTTATATGTAATCTTTCCTTTCTCTAACGGACATGTCGGACTTTGTCGGATTTTTCCGCTCAATAATGCTGTTTAGGATTGTTAAAGTCAAATCTTTCCGCTTATTGTGACGTATATGTTTTAAATTGTTCATTGTAAATACATATCGTCACCATAAATGCCCGAAGACGTAACCGACATGAAAATCGAAATTCGTTTTTTGACGTAATCTGATACATAAAGCTAAAATACATGCTCTGGCACAATTTCAAGCTTCTACGTTCAAAAGCAACGATGCTATTCAGGAAAAGGCATTTCGGAAAATGGGATAATATTGCAGATTTTGTTGTAATGGAGGACCTCAAAACTAAGCACTTCAGCGGTTTTGGTTTCTCTACTAATTCCCCTTCGTATATGATCGATAATATCCCATATACTCGCCTTCGTAAGATTAATATTCCATAAAACAGTTTTTAATTTTATAACGTTTTTTGCTTCTCCTGTAAAGTTTTGGTTTTGTGGGTTACGTCTTCGGGCATTTATGGTGACGATATGTATATGGTTTCTATTAAAATTTTAGGTACCGTGTCACTTTTCAAATTCCAGAAAATTTCATAAAAATCGGTTCGTTAGTTTTCTAGATATAACATATTTAAAAAGTGGCCGTGACCGGGACATTGGTCGCAACTAAGAACATTTGATCGGGGGCACAACCTGTCTCGCAAATTAATTTGCAAGTCGATGCTTTCATAAGTTTCAAATTCATCAAAAAATACATAATATTTTTTCATCACGGGTCATTCCTGAACATTTTCTGACAATGTGTGGGGTCTTTTGGCTCCAAATAAGTATTTAGGGTCGGACACACAAGCCCATTGTCTCCCAAAGTAATGATAAACCGATATAATAGGGCAGTTTAGCTTATGTAGTGCTTAAAAGTTAATAAAAAATCTGAGATGCAACCATCATTTTTATACCCTACACCACAATGCGAGGAGGGTATTAAAATTTGGCGTTTGCCAAAATGTTTGTGACACATCGATATAATATATAATGGTAGTAGACCTATACTTATGTATACCAAAATGAATATCTCGACGGATCGATCTGGCACGATCTGGCTATGTACATCTGTCCATCTAAAACTTGATCGGATCGTCTCGACATTTTGGGGGTTGATGGGTTTCCTGGAGGGGAAGAAGATTATTGATTTTGGTGATGGTCGTATCATATTGAGGGGTCGGAATGGGAAAAAATGTATATGGAGAAAAAGTCTAGGTTTTTTCTGATGTGAATATCTCCGCTTCTACTAAGAGTATTCTAGATAAGGAAAGCTGGAAAACTTTAACTTTAGTACAATGAAGTGCTGGTTGACATAGGTAGTCAAACAATTCAAGCTAAGGCTGGTGGCATTCCAAAAGCGAATCCTGTCAAAGAAAGTAAAAAACTCACCTTTACATTGATGCCAAGTAGGTTGGTATACAATTATTTACTTGAATTGTAATGTCGAATATCCCAGCTTTGGTTGGGCGCATTTCAACAAAAGTGGCCTGTAATAATCAAGACATTCGGAGCTTTAAATTGATCCCAATAGCGTTACCAAACGTGGTCAAATAGTAGAGATATAGAAAGACACGCAGGTATCCTAAATTCCAATTTTTGGAATTTTATTTCCAATGCGAATATATCTGTTTTTGTTTGACAAATTTTAAATACCAAATGTGTTGACATTGATGGTAAAATGTCAGAGTTATTGCTAAATGCTCTAAGCTTTCCCAATTTTGATATTTTGAAGTATTTATTTTAATGACAAATACCATTGCTTCTTCTTCTTCTCTTCTACAAACCGTTCAATCAGTACCAAGTAAATTGTCTACAGTAGGCAATTATAAAATTATTTATTATTTAGTAAGCTCTAAGTTTTATACCAAAATACTTAGAGCTGACTGAGCCAGGATGGGTAAAAACTTTAGTATCTCCATTATAGAAATGTTTACCAGTGAAAAGCTTTTTGTACAGGGGTAGTGGTGTGGTCGGTCCCGTTCTGACTGTAGACTTTGCTCAATTGTTTTAATTTTAATTTTCAACCCGATAGGTCCATCATACGTAGCCTATTCTCAGCGAGGGCAATCCTGTTCGTTCCCAGGAAAATCGGTTCAGTAGTTTTGTAGATGTAATATATTTAAAAAAAGTGGTCGTAAAATAATTTTTTCTTTCCGTAAAACCCTACATTGCAATCGAAACATATGACATATGCAAAATTATGCAAAATGCATAAACAAATGCAACAAATATTTCAATAATAGGTACAAAAATGTTTGTGTGTACAATTTTTCTGTTTGAAATTCTCTTCAGACAAGTCAATAAAATAGAGAAATGTATAACCACAGCCACAACCTTCAAAATACCGAAAATTGGGAGGTATCGTTCTATGGGGGATATATGAAGACGTGGACCTATAGCGTTAAATTTCAGGTGGAAAGTTTTATAGCCCCAACGAAGACATAATACCAAATTTCAGCCATTTCGGAGGGATATTGAGGGCACAACCTTCAAAATACCAGAAATCCAGAGGTACCGTTCTATGGGGGCTATATGCAGACGTGGACCTATACCGACAAACTTCAGGTGGAAAGTTTTATACCCACAACGAAGACAAAATGCCAAATTTCAGTCATTTCGGTGGGATATTGAGGCCACAACCTTCAAAATAGCGAAAATCGAGAGGTACCATTCTTTGGGGGCTATATGAAGACGTGGACCTATGCCGACAAATTTCAACGAAGACTAAATACCAATTTTCAGTCATTTCGGTGGGATATTGAGGCTATATACCGAATATCGGTAGGTACGTTCTATGGGGGCTATATGAAGACGTGGACCTATACAGACAGATTTCAGTTGTAAAGTTACATACCCCTAACGAAGATTTAATACCAAATTTCAGTCATTTCGGTGGGATATTTGCATATGCTCATTTTGTGCAGATATGTAAAAATATGCCGAAATATGCACGATATGCAAAAATTGCATGGCCTAATTCGTTTTATTTTGTAATACAACGAGTTTCCTTCTAATCAGATTTTCTCTACGACCATCCTAACCATATATGCATTTCATATAACGAACAATTAAAATAAAATTATTCAAATCCTCCGTCCAGCTTTTCTCAACTGATGCGATTACCAACGAACGACATTTAATTTTTATTCTTTTAGATAAATGCAATAGAGAACTTCAATCAATCTGTGTTGGAACTTTTAAGGGTAAATTGACAACGTATTACACAATTTTTCCTTAACTCTACACGACAATGCGGTGGTATTTTTGATGTTTGCAAAAATATAACCCTAATATATAATATGGGAAATATTTATGTACGCTATTGGCAATGAAGCCTTTACACATATTTTGAGGGTTACAAAGGCATAAAACGTTCACACAACAAGTAGAAAGTATGTCCCAATTTACATTAGGCGAGTTTCCTTGCGGCAATTTTCAGTTTTATGGAGAGAGAGGTGAGGCATATGGTAACCCTTTGCCTCTCAACACCCTCTCTCACCAACAAACTGACAATTGCCGCAAGGAAACTCGCCTAATGTAAATTGGGACAATCAGTCGGCTTTGCCGACAGAGATATACCCTCAGCCTGGGCAAATTGAAACACTTTTTTCACAAAAAACTTATGTATTTAGGGGGTTTCAAAATTTTGGTCGTATGAACCGACAAAAATGTTGATTAGGATTAAAGTTCAACATTTTTGCGAAAAAGGTACTTAAAGGAATGGACCGACATAGACCATGGGGGTGCCATAGGGGGTTTTTACACCCTTCGGGCTGTTTTCTCAAGAAGTATGGACTTGCCCCTGAAACAACTTTTACCATCGTAATTGAGGCAGCGAATGTAAGTTGCTTCAACAAAAATCAAAGTGATTCAATGGCAGGTCTTAAAGTGAACTTATCTTGTGTGGGACGTACGCGATGGAGTGGACAAATATAGTCCATATTCGAACCTGATCTATATCTGGTAGATATTATGAGAATGTGTAAAGTATGGACCAAATCGGTCACTCCCATCAAGAGTTATCGTGCGCACAATTTTTCCGAATGTTTTTGAACTTTTGTGGGGTAGGTACCTGAAGGAGTGGACCGATATGGCTTATCTACGAACTTAAACTAAGTTTGGAAACAATATTACGAAAGCCAAATTTTGGCCGGAATCGGCATTTCTGTTCGAGAATTATCTTGCGCTTACACCCATAAACATGGTGTCATAGGGTTTGTTTTTCAACTATCAGGCTATTTTTCAGGAAGAATGGACTTGCCCCTGAGGAAACTTGTACCTTCGTATAGGGGACAGTGAATACAAGATGTTACAACAAAAGCCAAGGCGATTCGTGAGCAGGTCCTAAACTGAACTTTTCCGAAATTTTGTGTGGGAGGTACTCGAAGGAGTTTACCGATTGAGTCCATATTGGAACCTCATCTAAGTCTGGTAGAAATTTCATAATCTGCAAAGTATGGACCAAATCGGTTACTTCCTTCAAGAGTTATCGTACGCACAAATTTTCCGAACATTTTCGGACTTTTGAGGGGGAGGTACCGGAAGGAGTGGACCGATATAATCCAGCTTTGAACTTGAACTAAGTTTGGACAAAATATTACGAAAGCCAAATTTTGGACCGAAACGGCAGATTCGTTCGAGAGTTATCTTGCGCTCCAACCACTACACACGGTGTCATAGGGTTTTTTGTAACTTTCAGGCTATTTCCTCAGGAAGTATGGACTTGCCCCTAATGAAACTTACAGCGTCGTATAGAGGACAGCGAATACAACTTGCGTAAACAAAAATCAAAGCGATTCGAGACCAGGTCCTACTCCTGAACTTTTCCGAAATTTTGTGTGGGAGGTACCCGAAGGAGTGGACCTATTGAGTCCATATTGAAACCTCATCTAAGTTTGGTAGAAATTACACGATGTGCAAAGTATGGACCAAATCGGTTATTCCCTACAAGAGTTATCGTGCGCACAAGTTTTGCGACAATTTTTGAACATTTGTGGGGGAGGTACCTGTAGGAGTGGACCTATATGGCCCATCATCGAACTTAAATCGAATCTGGACAAAATAATTCGATACCCAAAATTTGAACCGAATCGATTGATCCGTTCGAGAGTTATCGTGCGCACCAGCCAGCCAGACAGACAGACAGACGGACAGACAGACAGACGGACGGACATTGCTAGATCTACTCAAAATTGTCTCAAACGGATATCGTACAAACATACTTGGGGTCTAAAACCATTATTTCGATGAGGCACATTTTTGGTCGTATCAAAGTGTAAATACCCTCTTTAGCCTAAAGGCTGAGGGTATAATGAAGCCTAATAAAATAATTTCAAAGAAGTATGTCACCGGTACCTTACCATCGCATATTTAAATAAAAATCTATAGAGTGGAGCAAAAATAAATCCTCCTGGATGCCTAACCAATATCCATATGTTCGCCATCCTTCTTTATTATCCAAAAAATTATAGCCAGCAAACATTTCTTTGTGAATATAATTTACTTGGTGTTTCGAAGAATTTTGTCCATAAATTAAAAAGAAATTCAACACTTATTTTAAAACTTTTTATGTATAAATTATGAATGTGGTCAGTAACAAAATGAAAGCTTCTGAAGTCGTAAAACAATTTGTGGTATCTACATCGATAACGACAACAACAACATGACATTTTCTCTTTTAGTTGTCACACCACACAATTCTGTGTGGTTATAAAGAAAATTGCAAAAGGACAGGTGTTTGATGAGTAAGTAAATCGACTAATGATGGGACAAACAGACAGACGACCCTCTTTATATAAAATAGCAGTGACAAATAGTATTTTTGGTACTACCATCAGGCTTTATGATATTTATTTCGTACTGTGTGGTTGTTTAATGAATATAAAATGCCTTAACATTTATCCTTTTTAACTCATTTCATTAATTAGTCTTGGCCATCACTTAAACGTACACAATGGATTGGTTTAAGGTTGGTTAAATAGCCTGCTGCCGCTGCAATGGAAGCTTTGTTCTAAACATGACAGATGTTCAGTCATCTGTAATCAGGTAATTACTGTTAACTAACACTGGGTTAATGATATTTCATTAACAGAAACGTGGTCAGTACCAAAGATAATATTTCTTGATGGGGGCCAAGTACTTCATTTACCACATTATTTCCAGGGGCAAAAGAATTTGCCCTTAGAATGCACTGCTCTGAATCAGTGCTTAAATAGAACACAAAACCAAACTCTTGTACATATACCAATATGAAGTGTAGTTACAATATAGTGTTGCCAACTTGCAATGGAAAAAGTTTGGATTAATTGAAATTGCATAATTGTTGTTGATAACAAGTAAAAAAGTATCAGTCGGCTTTCCCAAAATACGTATGTATTTAGGGGTTTTAAAAATTTTGGGCGTTTGAACCTACAAAAATGTTGATTAGGATTAAATATCAAAGGTTTTGCGGAGGAGATACTAAAAGGAATGGATCGACATTGACCGTTATGGAAGTGGATCTCCAGCCACAACATATGGTGCCATAGGAGGTTTTCACACTCTTCGGGCTGTTTGCTCAAGAAGTATGGACTTGCCCCTAAAAAACTTTTACCATCGTAATTGAGGCAACGAATGCAAGTTGCTTCAACAAAAATTAAAGTGATTCGATATTAGGTCTTAAAGTGAACTTATCAGAAATTTTGTGTGGGAGGTACCGGATGGAGTGGACAAATATAGTCCATATTTGAACCTGATTTATATCTGGTAGATATATTAGGATGTGTAAAGTATATACCAAGTCGGCCACTCGCTTCAAGAGTTACCGTACGAACAATTTTTCCGAACATTTTTGAACTTTTGTGGGAGAGGTACCTGAAGGAGTGGAACGATATGGCTTATCTTCAAACTTAAACTATGTTTGGACAAAATATTACTAAGGCCATATTTTGGACCGAATCGGCAGATCCGTTCGAGAGTTATCTTGCGCTCCAACCACTCACACGGTGTTTTTTGCAACTTTCATGCTATTTTCCCAGGAAGTATGGACTTGCCCCTGATGAAACTTGTACCGTCGTATGGAGGGCAGTGAATACAAGTTGCTAAAACAAAAATCAAAGCGATTCGAGATATGGCCATAAACTGAACTTTTCCGAAATTTTGTGTGGGAGGTACCCGAAGGAGTGGACCTTTTGAGACCATATTGGAACCTTATATTACTCTGGTAGAAAGTTTACGCTATACAAAGTATGGACCAAATCGGTCACTCCCTTCAAGAGTTATCGTGCGCACAAACTTTCCGACCATTTTTGAACTTTTGTGGGGGAGGTACTGGAAGGAGTGGACCGATGTGGCTCAACTTCGAACTTAAACTAAGTTTGCGCAAAATATTACGAAAGCCAAAATTTGAACCGAATCGGTTCATCCGTTCGAGAGTTATCGTGCGCTCCAGCCAGCAGGACAGACAGACAGACGGACGGACGGACATGGCTAGATCGACTCCAAATTGTCTGAAACACATTTCGTCCAAACATACTTGGGGTCTAAAACCATTATTTCGATGAGGCACATTTTCATCGTATCAAAGTGTATATACCCTCCTTAGCCTAAAGGCTGAGGGTATAAAAAGGATTTAAATCACTTTAGAAGGTTGTTGTTTAATATAAGCTTATTTTTTATTGTTTATAAAAAAATAGGATATGCCAAAAACTTTTCAAGATTTTAAAGATTATTTATTTCCTAAAAGGTGAGTAATTTCCTTTCGAAGTATGTCAAAATTGGCCAGGACCTTAACCCCTTTTAACAAATTTTAAAATTAAAAAATTATTCAGCAACAATGGTATGTTACAATGCCTATAGAAGGTCGGTCATTCAGAAATCTGTTAACAACTTTTGACAACAAACATAATAGGTTTTATATTATTGTGATTTGATTTTCTTTGTATTTTAAATCACAATAATGTTTTTGACAACAAACATAACAATCAGGTGGGCTTAGTGTCCAACCGTATATACGGTGGTATGTAATGTTTTTTTGCTTTCTGATTGTTCTGGTCCGGTATTGTATCATATTGAACAAGCACTTTAGAATTCACAGAGACACGGAACAGAAGATACCACTTCCTAAATGGAGTTTCACTACAAGATATGTAGAGGAACAATCCACGAATTAATCTATATATATATATATATATATATATATATATATATATATATATATATATATATATATAAAAGAGCTTAGTGATGAGTGAGTGACTGACTGACAGTTGAAATTTTGACTGTGGGTTGCTGTTGGTGTGAAGGAGTGAGATAAGGATGGGTTTTTGGAAATTCGTCCTAGAAGGGTACGAAAAGTACTAAAATGTACTAAATATAGTACCATATTTATTCGGCGAAGGTGAAGAGCTAGAACTCTAAAATTTAGAATGAGAGTCACTAATAGAGTGTACAAGAGATGTACCAAAGGGTTTTTAGAAATTCGAACTATAGGTGTACGAAGAGTACTAAAATGTACTGAATTTATTACCATTTGGTACCATATGAACGGATAGAGCTAAAAACTCGAAATTTGGAATGAGTAATCCAAGATGGGAGGTAGAGCTGATATAAGGAAATAGGTATTCAATGTGGTACAGTTTGGATTTGGGTGAACGGGTAGAACTGGAATCATGAGATTTGGAATTAAGATTACTGTTGGAGTGCTGGATTGGGATATTGAGGTAGCTTATGCGTACTTATGTGTACCCAATGGTGCTAAGTTTTGGAAAAATTTTGATTTGGTTGATAGGATAGAACTAGAATCCTAAAATTTGGATTCTACTTTGAAGTTGTGGATTCAAATATTGAGGTAATTTGGATATTCGTTCTTACGTGTAGGAGAAGTACTAAAGGGTACTAAATTTGGTATTGGTGGTAAGAATACTATATTTTGTGTAGGGTATAGAAATGGAGGTAGTTTTTGTTTAGTTACGTACAGAAAATACCTGAAAAGTACTGACTGATACTAGATTTCGTACACGTTGTAGGAATAGAGTTGTAATTCTGATATTTAGAATGAAGATCGCTTGCGTAGTGTTGATATGTGGAGGTGGTGAAACGAAAAGTACTAAACGGTTCTAAATTGCGTATTGGGTTTAGGAATAGAAGTGGAATTCTGAAATTAGTCATTAAAGTCACTGTTTGTGTGTAGGGTTGTGATGTGGAGTCCGTTTTGAAAAACTTTCTATAAGACTACGAAAAATACCAAATTATACTAAATTTTGTATTGGTGTATGGATACCCCCCATACCATTGCTATCGCAAACGATTCGTTTTCGAATGTTTTTGGATAGTTTTGCGGATATTTTGTTCGAAAACGACACCCGAGAACGAATTGAAAACGATTCATTCGTCGCTCAGTTTGTGGCAGGAAAACCTTCGAATTCGAATATCGTTAATAATATTATTAGCGAATGAAAGATGATAGTTTTTACGATAGTGCCGAAAAAGCATTTTTGGCGGACATGACATGACGTCTCTTGATAGTTCTGTTATGTACCTGTTTCTTCTTTGTAATGTTTGCGATTCAATGTGTGTAACTGTTTATAAATAGTGTTATCTTGTATTTGTAACCTAGCCATATGTTGGGTTTATCATCACTTCTTGTTTATATTATACCTAGCATTTATATCGAAAATATTTGAAACAAGTAAGAAAGTATCAGTCAGCTGAGCTGACAGAGATATACCCTCAGCCACGTACCCGAAGAAAAAAAGTTAACACAATACTTCTATAGGTTTTTTAGCTGTTGGGAAAATTTTCCAGGATGGAAAGGGCCGCAAAAAACTACATGTTGCAACAAAATTCAGAATGATCCAAGACGAGTGCACTATTTCCAAACTTTGGGTAGGATGTACCCATAGGAGTGATCCGATGTAGTACATATTCGGACCTAATACAAATCTGTAGGAAATGTTTTTTTTTTTCTTTATTAGTATATGGATATTTTCCTTACAGACTATATAATTAAATATGTTGTACTTAATTTTCTGAATTTAAATATATTACAATTTTACTTTTCAATTTACAAAGTTTGAGCTAAATCGATTTCTCTCTTAAAGGGTTATTTTACACATTAGCCAGTTTAGGTGGATCTTCTGGACCTTTTTGGGTCATTATCTTAGGAAGTATGGACTTTCCCACGAAAAAAAGTTACAACGTCGTAACAGAGGCCGCAATTGCAACCTGCTGCGTCACAAATTAATAAGATCAGAGAGGAGTTGTTAAACTATACTTTTTCCAAATTTTGTGTGGGAGGTACTCAAATGAGTGGACGGATATAGTCCATATTAGAACTTGATCTATGCCTGAAAGTAATATTACCAATAGCAAAGTTTGGCTCAATTCGGTTATTCCCTCCTAGAGTTATCATGCTCACAACCTTTGCAAAAAAATTTGAACCTTTGTGGGGGAGGTACCAGAAGGAGAGGACCGATATGGTCTATCTTCGAATTTAAACTAAGTTAGGACAAAAATTGAAAGACCCAAAATTTTAACCAAATATGTTGATCCGTTCGAGAGTTATCGTGCACTCCAACTACGACACATGGTATTATATGGGTTGTTTGCTGTTTTCGTGCTGATTTCTGAGGATATATGGACTTGCTCCTAAAAAAAAATTATATCGTCGTAATGGGGGTAGTGAATACAAGTGGCTGCAACAAAAATCAAAGCGATTCGAGAGCAGGCCTTAAACTGCACTTAAGCAAAATTTTGTGTGGGAGGTACCCGAAAGAGTGAACCAATAGGCTCCATATTGGAACCTCATCTATGTCTGGTAGAAATGTCACGATGTGCAAAGTATGGACTAATTCGGTTACTCCCTTCAAGAGTTATCGTGCGGACAATTTTTCCGAACATTTTTGAACTTTTGAGGGGGAGGTACCTGAAGGAGTGGACCGATATGGCCCATCTTCGAACTTAAATCAAATCTGGACAAAATATTTCGGTACACAAAATTTGAACCGAATCGATTGATCCGTTCGAGAGTTATCGTGGAATTTTATACGAACAACATAAAATTATTTTTTAAAACTAAAAAATTTGCGAAGTAAAAAATGTTTCTCGTAATATTTTTCTTGTGAAGAAAAAACATTCGCCAAATGTTCGAAAATGATATTGTTTTTAAGCTTTTGACGAACAAAAGAACAACCTGCTTGTGTACACCCGAAAAACATTTTCCAATTCTTCGAATGTGATATCGTTTTCGAAAGTTGTGCCGAACATTCGAATAATATCCGCAATTGGTATGATTGGTAGAGTTGAAATTCTGAATTTTTGTATTAGGGTTTTCAGGTATTGAATTTACTTTTGAATTGCGTGCTATAAGTACGCGAAATGAATTAATGATACTACATTTGGAAAAATTCGGTCTTAGGTGAAAGGATAAAGCTGGAATTCTGTTATAAGCTGGTGCGTAAGATTAGGGAGGTCGCTTTGGAATCGGGTACTATATGTACAAAAAACACTCAATTTGGTACATTCTGAGTGAAGGCCAACCCCAAGCGTAATAGTTTAACATGAAAATATGGTTCTTGAAACTCAAACTATTAAATTTTTATTCGAACGACTACCAAACTTCTGTTTTTAGAAATATATTAAATTTATAGAAATATATTGAATAAGCAAAAAATTCTAAAAAATTTGAATTCGAATCGTCTTACAGAAACTGGCCGTAAGAAAGTATACATTTGGTACTTTTGGTATTGGGATGGTTAGGAATCGAATTCTGTAATTTTAATAAATGTTTCCAATATTAACATAATAATTCTGTGATATATAAAACTTTTTCTGATTGCATCCTCTTTTCTATACATGACAAATTTTCGCTAACTAAGTAGCGGGCACATGCTATATTTTTATATATTTGTGGGCTATGAGATTTCAACAGAGTACGACTGTCACATTTTTAGTCGGTTAATAAAAAATTCAGACTTGGTAACACTGATACTTTCTCAGTAAACGTGCACATTGTTTCGTGAACATTGACAGAAGTGTTTGTTCATTTATTCCCCATGCTCCTCCTTCGTCCTCCTGCCTACTTGTCTGCCAGTTTATTGGCTTTGTTTCCTCCATGTAAAATATCACCATAAAATACCGTTCAAAGTATTAAATGGGAAATCTCAGTTATAATTAATTTACTACAATAATAATGAAATGAAACACAATGAAAATGGCAACACCATCCGGAGGAGTCTTGGTAAGCAGCAACAACAACAACAGCACAGTCATAATAATAGTAATGACCATAACAGACTACTAAAGTATCCGACAAAGTAACACAAATAATAAACCGTAATAAATGCTAATGAAGACAATTTGAAGCTCACGTAACAATAGTCGTTTGTAAAAATTCCCCTCGTTCCCCTTCCGCCCTGCTAACGTTTCATTATAGTTTTTGTCCAGACGATAAACGGTGATAGTGATCCCTTTCATTTATTTGGAATAATCGTCCATGATATTCAATTCAATTAACACCCTTCCATAATATGAACTCCAATATATTTTTATGTTTGTATTGAGTTTGAGTTGACTGGGACTGGGACATTGAAATATGATTCATTAAAATGACACAAACACACGCATCTTCCACGAAACAAAGAGAAAAAAATTACAAATTACAACAGAGTTGATGTTATCTAATGTTTATTATCATTACTTAATAATATTTATTGTTGTTAATGTGTTTGGAAAGGAAATTGAATCTTTGACAATTTTCTTCGGAAATATTAAGTATGAGTTTGCTATTAATATACACACTTTTGAATCATTTAGACAAGGAAATTGTAAAATAATAATTGATTTGAGTCATCGGGTATTTCAACCCTAATTCTATATTCATACTAAATTAATGTGATTCAAATTGTCAAAAATACATATTAATTATTTTATCCCTACCAGATTTAGCATTTTGGCGTAGGATTGTTATCAGTTTTTTTTTCTATTCTGTAAAAATCACTTCATGTCATTGAACATTGAACTCCCTCCTTACTATTATTGACAAATAAAAGGCAAGAAGTCACGACTCATTGCTGACTTCCAAAGATTGATGCATTCTTTTATCCGCACACATACATAAAACATGCGATTTTTTAATTTACCGTATATCTTTCTTAAGAAATGAATCAACATTGACGACTATAAATTACATCAACATCAATTGACACTATCAAAGTTACCAGCAAAACGGATCTGTTGCCTAGTGTTGTTCTGCTTCGTCGTGCAGACAAAACTCTTTTTTAATATTTATAGCTCATCTCGCTCGAGAAGTTAAACACAATTCGTTTTGTAAGTCAGTGGCAAATATTTCTTGAATAACTTGACATAAGGTATACGAAGGAAAAATGGATAAGAAATACGAAGAAGAAAAAACTGCACATAATTGAAATGTAGCAAACAATTCATCGTCACACATACAGGCTCACACTAACGCTGAGTTTGACATGTTTTTACTATGCATATTTACAAGTTCAGTAAATGTGTGCCATGTAATGAAACCATGGCAATCATTAAAAAAGTAAATTGAGTTTTCAGAGATGAAATTCAAATCAATTTCTTACCAGTGTGAATATTTTTTCCTTTTAAGGAAATTCAAATTCCTTTAAAAAGGAAGAAGCTAAGAAATAATAAGATTTGACTGATTGTGACAACACTTTGAGGCTTTACTTTGTCTTACAAATCTTCTCCAATAATCTAAAAAAGGTTTTGCATTTTGTTTTGGTTTTTCATCCTTCCTTGCAATCACGGAAGAAAATCGTTTTATCTATTAATTTACTTCAAGTTACCTTTGATCAATTCAATGAAATGTAATTTTTTGTCTCTGCAATAGAACATAACGTCCACGTGCCGTCCATTAAAGGAAATCGACTATTCTTGGGATTTCAATGAAATGTCAGTCCTAAGATATATTTTAAATATGACAAATCAATCAACTGTTTGTCAAATTAAAATTCTTTACGAAACCACTTGGTGCCAAGTGTAATCAGTTGTCACGGTTACACTCCATGTTCGCTTAACATAAATAATAAACAAAGTAAAGGCAAACATCCCGCAGTATAACCATGTTGACAACTTCATTAAAATAAGTCAAACAAATTTGCCAAGGCAATTGCATTAAGCCCGAATGCTTTAGTAGAATATACCCAATGGTAGACAAACATTGTCGACTGATTTCCAGTTATATACATACACATATGCATGGCATGCACAACACGCGCAACCCAAAGCTCTGGACTATTCGAATAGACAACGTTTAAACTTTAGATAAATAGGGACATTCCACCTGGTAGTGTATTGGTGGTGAGGGTAAGCCAACGTAGGCAAGGCATGTTATGTCCCATTGCTAATATTAGTTTGTGGCAGAGTCAGCATTTTCATTGAAAACGCGTTCTCATTTATTCCTCAAACAATGTCCTTTTCCTTGGCAACAGTGACGACAATGATGATGACGATGATATTCTTGCCGAATAAATTTGCGAAAAGTTAACATTGCGATAGAACAACACTGCCAGATAACAACGTGATCAAAGCATACAATCAAATAAAAATTCAAACTTACAAACACACATATCACACAAACATTGTTGGTTGCTCCAAGACTGTTGTGTTTGCTTGAATTGGCCCTTTCGGTCTAGAACATCATAGACATGCTAAATGCTACCTACATTCACACATTCAATACAAACATCCCCAAACTCACACACCCGCACACATATTCTCACGGCCATTGGAGTATTCAAAGGAAGGAAAATGTATGCCATGTAAACAGCCCTTGAATGTTTAATATTCGTAGAAGAGCTAAACATACCAACGTTCAAGTGCCGGCATATTTGACGCCCGCTCCAACACTCTGCAATGGGCGCTTGTCCAGGACTTTGGGAGCTTAACCCTTAAACTTCCGGCTTGTAGGATTTTTCACACTTTATGTTTTAATAAATAATGTAATCCCTTGAACATGTTTAACAATTAGCACAACTACAAAAACAACAACAAATTTGTTGACAATAACACCAACAGAGCCCACACCAAGGACAATTATTTATTCATTTTTATTTCTCACCACATCTGCAATTGTCTTGCTTTGCCACATACCCATACATACACACACAACAACAGAAACATATTTGCGTGACAAATAAGCAAATAAAAATCCTTTACCTAATTTCTTCACACATTCACCGGAAGTTCAGCTGTTTTTTCGACAATTGTATGGCTTATCATTTACACATTCACACCTTGAACGGAACACATAAATGACTGTAAATACGTTTATCTTTCGTGTGGTTTGTCTTTCGGTTGGATTGTCGTTTTAAAACCCCAAAAACAAACAAAGCAAACAAACACAAGAATTTAATTGCTTGCCAAACGTACGAATAATTGGCTGTGAATACTGAATGATTTACAATTTTCAACGCGGGTGGTCGTGTCCGCGGCGAACACATGTAATCCTTTATAATGTTGCCGTAGGTATTAATTTAAACATTACAAGGACTTTTTGTTTCACTTGTCGCCCAAAAGACAAATTTGACTTCATAAATGGAAATATTTAATTTTGCCAACTACATAAATAAAGTTTGCCAAATCAATGTTTGCTTACCCAATAAAATAATTAAGACGGTTTAACGGGAAAATATCCCGACAAAAAAAAACATAACATATTTTAAGGACAATTTCATTAGCAGTTTTAAGTTTAAGAAATATTTTTTTCAGAGAGAGAGTTTCGACCTCCTTCGAAGAGAAAATCGAAATCACTTGGAGCTACAAAATAAATTGGGAAAATCTGAATTCAAAGGTGGCATTTTAATTTGTGGAGCAGGTATTTTACCCTCAGATACGGATTGGGTGTTAAAATATGTGAGATCTAAAACCATTATTTTGATTATGAACACTTTTGAAGTGGGGGCATATAGACATAAGTGTGAGCGTATAAACATTTAGCACCAATGCGGTTTTTCGTAGGAAACCAAAGCAGTTTCGGAAGTTTTCTGGTTGAAATTTTAGGCGGGGTAGGTATCAAAAACAGTGGTCCAAATTTTTCAATTGAGAGAGAAAGATATCCGATCAACGCAGTCATCACAGAATAAATGTATAGCATTGTACTAAATACAACTAACAACAAGTGAGCAATGGCTATAGTCGGGACGGGACCCACTATGTGGTACCCTACACATATAATTAATACGTCACAATATTAAAACATTGTATTTCCGGCAAATACATTTTTTGGTTTTCCGAGCCCTGAATATTATCCGACCATCATCAAAATCAATAGGCCTATTACGATATTTCCGTTGTTTGACCACCTAGGCCCATCTACTTCGCATCTTTGTAAAGGTGAGATTTTTACTTTCATTTTCAGGCTTTACAATACCTCCCCACAAGTGGGGAGATGTTCTTTTGAACTTTTGTGTTGGAAATACCCGAAGGCGTTGAGATACATTACCTTAAATTTAAACCTCAAAAATCAACTGAGAAGGTCCGTTTTTGGTTATAGCTCCCACATAATGGATCCGCATGCTATAGGGTATTTTGAGATGTTTAGACACATTTGCACTTTCTAAAAATATGTATGTTCCAGAACTTCAAGGATCTATTAATTTTTACTATTTTTTCGATATTATAAAGGACAAAAATGATATCGTAGTAAAAATTAGTAGCTTCTTGCAGGTTCTGGAAGAGACTTTGTCTCCTCTACTATTTTGAAAGAAATAAAAACAAAATCTCAAGCTATAAAAACGCCAAACATTTTCTGGCTTTCAAAACATTGTTATGTATTTAGATGTTGTCTTATAGCATGTTTATATTATAGTTTTTGTCGGGTTAAACTCCTTTATGAGATTTATTTGATGTATACGCAATGGAAATTTGAAACACAGTGGGTTTATTAAATTAGGTTATATGTAAACGTACTATTAGAAAACAATTCAATACTAATGGCCTGTTTCTCTAAGACGATTCGAATTCAAATTCGTTCGAATTACTATCAAACTCCTGCTGTTGTAGGGCATGTTTCTTGATTGAAAATAAAAAACAATTAAAATATTTGTCAAAAAACAGAAGTTTGGTAGTAGTTCGAACGAATTTCTGTTCGAATCGTCTTAGTGAACGAGGCCATTACATTTTGGTTTGGAAGTTTCCATGAATTCTAAATATATACCATGGCGGAATGATAAATACCCGGAAGACATTGGAAAATTAGCCAATTCAGTTTTGTCCGATAAAATAGATTGAAAAAACTATCTATCGATCTTGTCATTCAAAATAAAGTATCGCGATTATGGATAATTTGAAACGTATACTGACTATGTAGCCCAGACAGCATAACTGTAATCCACTGCCAAAGGCAAAAATTTAGTGCGATATTTTTTCGGAAAACCCTATTTTTTTGGTACGGTACGTTTTCGACGGACCGGATCATATAAATCATAGATCGTGAAAATCCATCCAGTAGAACGGCGGATATGGCTACTGAAATTGAAATATCTGCGAAAAATGTTTTTGAGAATATCACGGATTAATTCGAGAGCGTTCTGAATGTACATCCACGGTTCTTGATGGATTTTATTGAAATAGGTTTAGATCGATGTATTAAAGTAGTGCAAATTACATTGTGAACCGAAATTTTGGGGGGTGGAATAGTTCTATTGCAGATGAAAGCCCATGGTGAGTATATACAGAACCCCGAAGGGCAGATTCGCCGTGAGTCGAACTTTCGCGATATGGCGTGATGAATATTTTGGTGGAGACCCTTAAAGCCATCTGGAATCAGCGTTATATCTTAGTTCGCTGTTGTTTATGCTTATATTTAAGATGATATGTCTTCAGTCAAACCAAATGAGGATTTTTTCGTAGAACATTTCGGTCTTCTAACTCGCTTCCTTCAAAGTCCTTTTCGTCCTTTATTTCAAGAACCGTAATAAAAATGGCACAAGATGACATTTTGCAGCTTCGGAATATTCTACAAAAATTATGATCGGAAGATTTTAGGTACGGTTCCCAAAGACATAAAATCGATAAAATCTTGTTTAAGTGGTCTTTTTCACTTTTACCCGAATCTTTCATCTTTCTATTTATTTCAATATTATTGAAATTCAGTTACGTAACTTTTTACACTTGCAATAATGGGTCATCATCCTAGAATTTAACCCGCCATAAATCAAAGGTTCGACTCACAGCGGATCTGCCTTTCAGGGTTCTGTATGTCCTCACCAAGGGATTTCACCTCCAAAACGAATTTTCCACCCTCATGTCATGATCATAATTTTTTTCACTCACATATATGTATCCTCACAAACGTTAAGAAACGGTTCAAAAATACGTTTTTTTTTTTGTTCCAGCACCAAAGCCGCTTAAAATGTCTAATACATAGTAATCATATCTGATTGACAATTTTAATAGCTTTCTAATGATATACATATACGGTTAATCGGATCATAAAAACCGGAAAAAATTCGGTTTTAATATCAGAATAATCGGATCCATAATTCGGATATCCGGATCTTTATTCCGAAAAATAATGAAATTAACGTGCTCCAAAACGAGATCCAACTGTTTTAATGACTCCGAGAATTCTAGGTCATCAATCATGGTACAATTATTACAGGTAAAAGCAAGTCCCAGCTGATTAGGTTCACCCGTAATACTAGTGTCAAATACAATATGAAGTTTATGAAGTTGTTCTTTTCGTTAATTGTCAACTAATATTTATATTTTGAAGTTATAGACTTCTCGAGTAATATGGATGTAAGGATGGTGTAAGAGAACAAACGGCCGTGTAAAATGGTGTGTTAGGCATTGGCGGATACATGTCGGTGCTATATTTATTTGGGGTCAAGTGGGTATTTATGCACTTAAAAATATCTCATTGCAGACAAGGATCTGATGGAAAACGTTATGAATGAAATCTCAATATATTGGATGCAGTGTGAATTATACGGAATAAGACAATTGCAGAGTATGGTTAAACTTCTATTATGGAACCTCAGTCATGTTCTTTGGTTATGACGGAGGAGATTTGTTCAAAATATCCCTAGTAGGCCCCTCTTGCTAAGGAAGAGTTATCAGAAAAGCAGTTTCGTCTCAAGTGTTGCTGTGGTTGGCATCACGAAACCAGTCCTATGTGGTTGTTGTTTTTAGCTACACAAAACGTCAAGCGATGAATTAAACAGAACATAACCCACGTTCAGATTTCGTAAATCGGAACTTACTATAAGGCACGTTGAAACTCTCCTTTCGTTACACCTGTAGGATAAAAATAGTGAACCCATCTTGCATCTATGAACTTCAGCCAACAATTTTTGGGGATAATGTCCAAATACACTGATTTTATTTAAAACATATGTACATACATAGAACAAAATATATTTTTTATATCGAATTGAGATGTTTCATTTGTTTATGCCGTATAAGGGAGTCAGAAATAGATATGTTTGCTTATCCTGGCAACATCGGCTGCCTTTCCTATTACAGCAGGTATGTAGTTTTCTGCCGTACTGCAGTGTTTATTCATTAATGTTGATAAATTTCATTCTGAATCGCGGATTTCATCTTTTCTTCGCATGTAATATGTTTGGACTTGGTTAATTGAAAGTTGTGATTCAATGTGCCCCATCTGAAATTAACCATGAATTATTAGTAATTCTGGATATTTAGATGCAGTGATACTTACCACTGTCAACATTTTTGAAGAAAAGAAACACGCGGAATTATTATTGATGTTAGTTTAAATAGTTTTTAATTAATTTATTAAATTTACATATTTTTGTATTTCATTAAACCAATATTTATGAGACTTCAAAGCATATTAATATTTTATATTTTTGTTTACAATTTTCAAAAATGAAGTTGACACTAGTATTACGTACAACAACAAATTTCTATGTGGTTGTTGTATCGATTGTTGTACAACAGCACTTGCTTTTACCTGTAATAATTGTACCATGGTCATCAATAGGTTAACAATAATATATTAAAATAAATAGATATAGGGCTGTCTGAGCAACATTCGGGTAAAAGTGAAAAACGACCGCTTAAACAAGATTTCATCGATTTTATGTCTTTGGGAACCGTACCTAAAATCTTCCGAGCGACATTTTTGTAGAATATTCCGAAGCTGAAAAATGTCATCTTGTGCCACTTTTATTACGGTTCTTGAAATAAAGGACGAAAAGGACATTGATGGAAGCGAGTTAGAAGGTCGAAATGTTCTACGAAAAAAATCCTCATTTGATTTGAAGACAAGTCATCTTAAATATAAGCTTAAACAACATCGAACAAAGATATAACGCTGATTCCAGATGGCTTTAAGAGTCTCTAGCAAAATATTCATCACGCCATATCGCGAAAGTTCGACTCACGGCAAATCTGTCCTTCGGGGTTCTGTATATACTCACCAAGGGCTTTCATCTCCAATAGGAATTTTCCACCCCCCATACTTTGAGCTCCATTTTGTTGAACAGTGTTATTAGCGTTATACAGCTTTTACACATTAAACTGTAGACGATGCTACATCGTAGTCGCCAAAGTAAATATTGTTAAGTGTATACAAACGAAATGAAAACAATTCGTTGTATTGGGAAACCGCATGCGCATCATGTGATTTTGAAAACTGTGCGAATTACACGTATTTCAAAATGTGTATTACCCGATATAGTTTTCCTTCAAAAAAAACCTCCCCATTTAAAGGAACTAAAAATTAATTTGAACATCGTTCAATATTCCGCAAGATGTTAACGTGGACTCAGCAACTGATTACAATAATAAATGTGCGTTTTTGCATGAAATTTAACAAAAATAGATGAATAACTCCCAGTTACTTTTCCTACATTTTCTTCAACTAACTAAATTTGAAAAAAAAATATTTTTTTTCTTACAAACATTTTATAAATTTGCTCAAAATATTTTTTGTTTCTGCTATAAAATGCGAACCGGTAAATAGATTTGTATAGTTTTGGCTTAATTTGAATCTTCGCGATGTGTAGATTACGTACATATTTTTTTAAATATTTTTAAGAAGACACGGCTTGAATTTTATTAAAACATGTTGCAAACTACGATTTTTTTTAATTCTTCTCATTTTCCGCGAAAATGCACAATTTTTCACTGAAGATATGGGTCTTCAGAACTCATCAAGCATGTAGCTAACCAAATGTTGACACTTCTGATCAAAATAATGAGAAACGTTTTTATTAGGATTTTTTTCTTATCAGAAATTTTGATCGCAAGAACTAAAATTAGTATCTCGAACAGATTTAAGAATGGGAATTTTTCCTCAATCCATGTACCACAAATCTTTATTGTTGCTTAAAAATTTTTTAAGTTTTTTTTTATGGAAAACTAAAAATTTTTGTATTTTCCTCATATACCTTCGGTGTAGGGTATAAACAATGTTAAAGTGTCCAAACCAAATAAAAACTTAAAAATTCCCACCAAATGTCAAACACCACAGACGAATGTTGACTGATAGCAACATTTTTGATGTGCATGTTAATCATACGCTTCATCATGCAAACAAAGTGAAACTGAACGGAGATGATGATTACCATGCAAGTGAGTCACAAAAGAAAAATAACGGAATCATTGGCTTTTTTCCCATCCTTGTTGGACGACGACGTTCTTCTGGCCACCGTAGTTATTTACGACACTTTCAACGTGTCGAACATTTAATGGATTTTATTTCCGTTTTTCTTGTGATTTTTCAATTCGCCAGTCTTTCTGCTGCTGCTTCCTCCGCTTTGTAGTAGCCGACGTATGCATTTCCTTGCAAAAAAGATAAGTGCACCCTCAGCATTTGTACCATCTTGCCGAAGCATTCGGCGACTGACTACCAGAGCAAATGCAGATGTACAAACTCACTTCTTGGCGGCCATTTGGCATAGCCATCGAGACGTTTGAAGCATTTCCCCACTGACGGAAATAAAGGAAGATTAATGATTATGAGTCTAATGGTGTACGGAATGAAAAATTCGTATGCAGTAAAAGATGGTGGCGAAGAAATAGTAGTTATGTAGCAGGAACGTGCATGCGAAAGGTGAGAAGGCGTGTATATTGTTTTTTTTTCTTGTTGTTTTAACCATTTTTGTTGTTATTGCACCCATTTAAAAGTTATCTCCACTGATAAGGTAACGCGTGTAAGTAGATATGCCTAAGTTGTGTTCTCCTCGTTTTATGGACGCGGTATATGGGATTATTTACGTCCTTTAATTTTATTTCACGAAAGTTGTGTGTTTTCCAATCTTTGTTGTGTGCTTTACATTTGGTTTTACATTTTTATGTTCACACGATTGCTAAACTGCTACATAATCATAAAGAACACAGCAAACCGAACATGAATGCCACACTGTGGCATTGCTTTCGGCCTCACTGTTCAGTGACTACTGGACTGATAACTGGAACAACACTGCCAATGTGTATTGAGATCAGATTATCCGACCAAAATCCAGTCTCTTCTGTTGGCATTGTTGGTTAGCGGGCATATGTTTGCAGGACCCTCAACTTGGCTTTGGGGCTTCATTTATGGGATTTTTGTTCATCTCTAGCCATATTTTGCCATATTTTATTTCACTGAGTTACGAGTATTTTTACTGCTGCATACTCGTATTACTCATTCGCTTCGGCGGCCAGCGAACATGCAACTGATTCGAACTGTGCCAATTCCGTTGCTCGTTCATTACCCCCATCCTTGTCAATTTTTTGTTTTGCCATGTGTGGCCTCATAAAAATGTGCAATTTTCGGCAGGGCACAATGTTGGGAACGATAAAGTACAACATTGCCTTTGGTAACGAGGAATTTAATAATATTTGATTTTTCACTTGGTGATGTTGTCTTTTCTCGTTTGTTACAATCCGAATAACACTTAACAGAATGTGCGATATTTATGTAAATATCAAATTTATAGGTAGAGACAATCTTTCGCCGCAGGCCAATGAATAACTTTTACTCCATGTAGTAACTCTAGTCCGAAGGTTTAACTATTTAATGTTGTAAATGTTTAAAATATATAACTCAAACTTAAAACTAAGGTTATACCCTGTCTTAGCTTCTGGGCTAACAAGGGTATTTATAATTTGATACGATTAAAAATGTATCTCTTTGAAACTTAGGTCCAACCATCGCACATCGTAACACTTTCTCCAAATATACATCTTGCAATATTTCTTACAGACATAGATAAGGTTTGAATAGACCTCGCTCTGCATAGTCGAATAATCACAATTTTTTCTATTTTTATACCCTCCACCATAGGTTGGGGGTATATTAAGTTTGTCACTACGTTTGTAACTACTCGAAATAATCATTGTAGACCACACAAAGTATATATATTCTTGATCAGCGTGCAATTCTACATCGATATAGCCATGTCCGTCCGTCTGTCCGTCTGTCCGTCTGTGGAAATCACTCTAGCGTCCGAACGGATTGACGTAGGTTGATGAAATTTTGGGAAAATATGTTATTTTTACGTAGGACTTTTGGTATTGAAAGCGGGCTATGTAGGTCCACGCTTTCGTATAGCCCCCATACAAAATGACGCGTGACGCGTCGTCGTTTTAAGGAATTTTTAAGATATTTGGCCCATTTTACCACCGAATTGGTTGTAATTTGGTACTTTGTGTCTCCAGAGGCCAAAAAATATTCCTACCAAAGTTGGGTTATATAGGTCCACGTTTTGGTATAGCCCCCATATAAGGCCCCATATAAAGTACGCGTCATTTTAATATATTTTGAATGTATTAGACCCATTTGACCACAGAATTGGTTGTAATTTGGTATTTTGTGTCTTCAGAGGCCAGAAAACATTCCTACCAAAGTTGGGTTATATAGGTCCACGTTTTGGTATAGCCCCCACATAAGGCCCCTTATAAAGTACGCGTCATTTGAATATATTTTGAATGTATTAGACCCATTTGACCGAAGAATGGGTTGTAACTTTGTATTTTGTGTTTCCAGAGGCTAAGAAACATTTCTACCATAAAATGTTTATATAGGTTCACGTGTTGATATAGCCCCCCATAATACAATATCTCCCGATTTTCGATATTTTGAACGTTTTAGCCTCATTAACACACCGAGATGGCTGAAATTTGATATTTAGTCTTCTTTAGGCGTATAAAACTTTCCACCAGAAATTTTTAGGTATAGGTCCACGCCATCGTATAGCCCCCATAGAACGGTACCTTCCGCATTTTGGTATTTTGAAGGTTGTGGCCACATTAATCCACCGAAATGGCTGAAATTTGTGGTGGAGGGTATAAAAAGTTCGGCCCGACCGAACTTAACGCTTTTCTTACTTGTTTTTTTTTTAATTTGTCAAAAAAGTTTTTCCTATGCACTCGATTTGTGTTATTTCGATTGCGTTATAAAAATAACATATGAGTGTGGCTTTTAATCTTGTGACGCGGACATTCATGAGTTCTTAACGTCACACGATGAAACACCAACGATTACTGAGAATTTTTTGAAAGTACAGGTCCAAACGACAAAAACCCTAGTTGAGTTTTGTTGTGTCAGATCCAGCTTGGATTTTATGGCCGCATCTAAACGTGGCTAAATATTGTCTTTTTAAAGCAATTATGGGATATATCTCTTAAACCTATGTGAATCTTCATCTGACCTATGAAGCAAATTTGTAGATAAGGGCAAGAATAAAATATTTGGAGAAATAATGAACTCGAAAAACTACATTTATTGCGTGGAATCGGAAACTCGAGAATAAACAGTTGATGTGAACTGTATTTGAAATACGTGTTGTAAAAGATATGATGCAAAATACCGCCCTAGATATAGTTGTTCTTATGTGGTCTGTTCAAAAGATAAGTTCAACCAGTTTAGGGCTACAATACTGCCAAAGACAGCAAGGCCAAATACCTAATAGTTTCCGAAATAAAGGCCCGATAAATGCAAAAAACTGTAGTTTTAGCACAGTTTAGATGAGACCATAAAATCCGAACTGGAACTGACAGGACAAAACCCTATTAGGGTTTTTCTAGTCTCAATATGTACTTTCAAAAAATGCGTACCAAAAACGATTCGAAAATTTGCACTACTACCAAACTTAATTTTTTGAAAAATATTTGATTCGTTTTGTTGTCGGTCAAACTACAACAACAGTAGTTTCGTATTACTTCGAACGAATATGAATCGAATCGTCTTAGTGAAACATACCATTAATTCAACCAAAAAATAAAACATTTTTTCTTAGAGAAATAAAAAGATATGAATCATTCGCATAATGTGACAATAATTTAAGAAAAAATAATTTTATAGGAATTATTTTACGATTTTCTGTTAAGTTTTCGGTAATTGGACTGATTTTGATTTTTTTTTATATCCTAATAATAATATAATTTACATAGCATTTTTATCTGTGAATCTTACAAACACATACGCACACATATCGCTTTCAAATGATAATATTGCCGCATGAAACACGTTATTTTGTTGGTGTAAATTGTATTCATTGGGTTTGTCAGTGGGATAAAAAAGTCCACTGCATTTGACGCATGAAATAACTCTGGAAACTTCCAAAACTTCACCTACGAAAATTCTATTTATTTTTAAAATGAAGGATCTGTTCACAGTACGTTCAGGTCTATGAAGAAAAGATTAAAGAAAACTGAGATTAAACTGAAATAATTTACAAATCTATATAAATAAAAATCAAATGTCGTTCGTTGGTAATGGCATAAGTTGAGAACGACTGGACCGATTTGGATAATTCTTTTTTTGAAATTAGGTTTTTATGCAAAGAAAATTTGATCACGTTCCCTTTTACGCCCATTTTTTCAATTTTAATATTTTCTACAAAAACTACTGAACTGAAATTACGATCGAATGTACAGGGATGGCCCCCTACTATAATAGGCTAAAAATTTTGTTGAATTTCGGAGTGGCGGGGTACTATAAAAATTCTATATTTACAATAATTACGAGTGTATCGGTTTGGAAATTATTTTTTTAAATATGTTACATCTACAAAACTACTGAACCAATTTTCCTGAACTTTTCAGGAAATGGCATATCTTCTTGAATTTCGAACCGATTTTCCAGGGGCAGGGTACCTCCTCTATGCAAAATTAAAAAAAAAAACGTTATGTTGCAAAAAATACGCATGTATCGGTTTAAAAATTGTCGGATTAATCTACAATCTAGGAACTTCTTTGGGACCTAAACGACTGTTTTTTTAAATATCAAATTTGCGCAAAAGCTCAATGTTTGCCGTTGTTATGTATATTTAATGAATTTCGAAGGAGGTAAGGTACCTTCCCCACTCCTTTTTTTAAACGCTATATGTATAAGCCAAACTTATGATTATATCGGTTTCAGAAAACATTTCAGGAGACAATGGGGATGTGTGTACCCTCGGTACATATTTGTAGCCAAAATACCGGACCACGCCCACTTTTTAAATATGTTATATCTTGAAAACTGATGACCACGCCCACTATTCTCAATACATTATTATTCCAAAACTACTGAAGCCAATTTCATGCAAATTCAGGAAATGTTCAGGAATGTCCCGTGGTCCAAACTGCTATATATTTGCAGATGAATTTCGGGGGCTTATTTTTTTTATAATCGCTATATTTGCTAAACTTATGTAAATTAATTTTCGGGACAACGATGGTTGCACCCCGATCAAGAAAAACTATATATTTACAAATTTCTTTAAATGATGAGGTTCCAGTGTCCATCAGCCATGAAAAACTAAAACATAGAAGTCTCAATAAGCGGAAGAATTAGACTTAACCATTTTTTTTTACTTTTATAATTAAGATAAAGACAGGGGACATGAACGACAATAAATCCTAAACAACATCAATGGGCGAAAATATCCAACAAAAATCCGTAAGAGAAAAGAAAGGTTACAGACAAAATCTGTTAATAAATTTAAAATATTCCTCGTTTTAAAAATGGACCGAAGAAGTGAGGTAGAAAATACCTATTTTTTTATTATCAAGCATAAAATCCATAAAAAGTTGTCTTTAAAACACGTCACAACGAGCCAGCAACGCGAACCGCGGTCTGCTAGTAGTAAAAAAACATTACCAATGTGAATCTATAATACATCGTACTTAGGACATTTCTGTAATCATCTCTAGACATATGTATTTGTCTTAATATTTCAATGGAGTATCTTACTGGTATAATCTGACCTCCTTTACCATCATTCCGTATCATTTTGTTATCAAAGGCATTGTCCAATTGCCTCTGTCATATTTTCTACGTTAAATGAAATTGTTCATAGTTGTGATTGTTTGCATTAATGATTATTGCCATTATTATAAGTTTGATAACTGTTCACACAATGCGAAAGCGAAAAACTTTTGCTCGGCCATTACAAAAGATTACATAGTTTTAATTACGAGCTACTTTTGCGGCGAGAGGAAATGCAATTACTCGCACCGCCAGTGCCATTGCCATTGTCAGTTGCCTTGTACCACTCTAAGAGTTTTGTCCTGTTCCCTTCTCTCGCTTTGTTCGAATTAGCTGAAATAAACTGCGAAAACAAAAATTCTTTGAAATTAGATGGAGCATGCTGAAATGCGAAAAGTATAGCAAATTAGCGTGGGCGTTTGTTACTTAAAGTATCCTGTGACAAAAAGGTCCCGGCATTGGATGTGAATGGAAACAAATGAACAAATGCGCGACTACATTCAAATTCATTACGTTTCTGAAGAATAAAAGTTATGATGTAATTAAATACTTTCACGCACACAAGCACAAACATTCCAAGACATAATTATGTAGAAACATCCGAATACATACTTATGCATGTCGGTTTGTATATAAGTATGCTGATTTATGTTGTGAAAACATTTTATGTGTTACACCTGCTGACAGCCTAACTGAAGCAATGACATAAAAACAGCTAAAGTATTCAACAGTAAGTAAGTAGTCCATTAAAGCCAGTCAAAAAAACGCAGAGGTGCAAGCCTTTATATATATAATTGTTCCACAAACAGCCCATACAAGGGAGACTTCTCTCATATCAATGAGTGCACCCCGATTCATATTAGCTCAATGATATGGGAACTACTGTTTATCGCCGAGTCCGAACGGCGTGTCTTAAGACACCACTTTGTAGAGAAGTTTTACACGGCTGAAATACTCAGGAAATGGCGCCAACATTACTGAGGGGTATTTTGCCACCGTTGAAAATTTTGATATTGACTGGCCGGGTGCAAATCTTTACAACGCACAATTTGAAGATCATTTCAGAATTTATGCAAGTCGTATAAAGTATTCTATCTGCAAATGAGAATGGAGGAATCGAGTATTGGTTACACAAGGATTCTTAAACACATCTTTAAACTGGCAAACTTTGAAATGATCAGCCTAACACTATAGTTTCTCATCTTAGACTTAATAAAAAACAAGTAAAAAAGTATCAGTCGGCTTTGCCACAGAGATATACCCTCAGCCCATGTGAATTGAAACACTTTTTGGGCATTTGAACTTGCCGACCAAAAAGGTAGATTAGGATTAAAGTTCAAAAGTGTAGCGGAGGAGGTACTTAGATGAATGGACCGACATAGTCCATTTCCTAAGTGGATCTTATTTTGGGAGTCATCGCGCAAACTAGTCATTTTTGTGGGTCATCGTATAACTTTTGGACCAGTATGCCAGGAAGCATTGACTTGTCCACGGAAAATAATAGCGCTGTTAACAAGACCATATCGAACAGCATCGGTATGCATTTCCAAAGGATTTTCGAACAGACCCTAAACTGCACATGGACACACATGTTGAACTTTTGTGGGGGAGGTATCCTAAGGGAGGACCCATGTGGGCTATTTTAGAAGTTTAACTAAACTTGGGCAAAATGTTAGGAGATTGAAAGTTTGGACCAAATTGTTTGACCCTTTCAAGAGACAGAGTGCATACCATTTTAGTGACATTTTTTAAATGTTGGAGGAAGTACCGGAAGCTGTGGACCGGTATTGCCCGTACTGAACTGAAGTTTGGACAAAATATGACGAAGGCCATATGTTGGACCAAATCGGTTGATCAGTTCGAGAATTATCGTGCTCTCCAGCCACTACATATGGTGCCATAGGGGTTTTTACACCTTTCGGGCTGATTTCTCAAGAAGTATGGACTTGCCCCTAAAAACTTTTACCGTCGTATTTGTGGCAGCGAATGTATGTTGCTTCAACAAAAATCAAAGCGATTCGGAAGCAGGTCTTAAAATGAACTTATCCAAAATTTTGAGTGATAGGTACCCGAAGGAGTGGAGAAATAAACTCCATATTCGAACCTGATCTTTATCTGGTAGATACACTTGGATGTGTAAAATATGGACCAAATCGGCCACTCCCTTCAAGAGTTATTGTGCGCACAATTTTTCCGAACATTTTTGAACATTTGTGGGGGAGGTATTACGAAGACCAAATTTTGGACCGAATCGGCAGATCCGTTCGAGAGTTATCTTGCGCTTCAACCACTACATAATGTATCATAGGGGTTTTTTGCACCTTTCAGGCTATTTTCTCAGGAAGTATGGACTTGCCACTGATGAAACTAGTACCGTCGTATGGGGAGCAGTGAAAACAAGTTGTTGCAACAAAAATCAAAGCGATTCGAGAGCTGGTCCTAATCTGAACTTATCCGAAATTTTGTGTGCGAGGTACCCGAAGGAGTGGACCGAGTGAGTCCATATTTGAACCTCATCTTAGTCTGCTAGAAATTTCACGATGCGCAAAGTTTTGATCAAATCGGTTCCTCACTTCAAGAGTTATGGTGCGCACAAATTTTCCGATCAATTTCGAACTTTTGTCGGGAAGGTACTGGAAGGAGTGGACCGATATAGCCCATTTTCGAACTTAAACTAAGTTTGGACAAAATATTACTAAGGCCAAACTTTGGACCGAATCGGTTGATCTATTCGAGAGTTATCGTGCGCTCCAGCCAGATAGACGGACGGACATGGCTAAATCAACTCCAAATTGTCTGAAACGGATTTCGTCCAAACATACTTGGAAAAAAGAAGTTATGCTCGTGTAAACTTGAAAATCATAGAAACCCAGTTTTTCACTACATTTACGGTTATAAAACAAAAACCGAAATGAACCAAAGGAACCAACGGTATTTTCGTTGTTCGTGATCCCTAACACAATTTTTGCATCAGAACTCTTGAATATTTTTCGGGTCTAGCGAAGTCCCTCACACCCAACCAATATGCTAGATAGTTTCGCTGGCGTTTTAATTCAGCTCATCAGGCATATCGGATGTGAATGGCTAGAAGACAAAGGCTGAGTTTGATAACTTTTATTTATACAAACAGAATTGCAAATTTGCCGATATGAAGTATTTTTGAAGCCGTTTTCTTATCAAGTATTCTGTCTAGAATCATTTCCTAATACACACACATGTACAAATCGTAGGAGTGTTTCCTTCATGAATTGTAATAGCTTCCATTTCGGAAGATTGATAGATTGGCGGTGGCTTAGAATGCTAAGACCTCGACAACATTGCCGGTTTGTTGGAGACCCAGGCTGAAACCTCATTTTCCGAGAAATGTGCACTGTCTCAAGGTCAAAACTGCCTAAAGGAGCGTTCCAATGCTTTGCTTTTAGAGAGTTCTTAATTATTGTCTTGGCTACAATTTTCGTGTTGGATCGAAAATCTCATATCCAAAAAATATCGAAAAAAAATTTTTAACATTTGATCTAAAAACTTTATACTTGAAATTTTATGGCGATCGGTTAAAGCTAATACGTGCCTTCCGATTTTTAAAAATTTGTGTATGATTCGTTTTTAGCCACAACAAGTGGTAAAGTTTTTTCATCGATTACGGCCTTTAGAGAATTTTTGTTAAAATGCGACTTTGGTCCCATACAAATTACTATAGAAACAAAGATCGCTCGAGTAACAGGAGTTAAAGTTAAACGATCGCCTTAAAATTGTATATACAGTCTAACCTCGATTATTCGGGAACCTTCATAATTCGGAATGGAAAATACATTTCAGCATTTTTCCATTACCTCTATTATTCTTTCGAAACTCCATTATCCGGAATTAAAGGACAACTTTCATTTAATTTGATTAAGATATTCTCCCATCTCAGACAATTTGTGTGTATTTATGGTATCACAAAGTCAATTAGGATTAATCTGATGACTATGATACAATTCTACCAAAAATAACTTTAAAAGGAGCAATACGTGCGTTCACAGCATTACTGTCTGCTCTATTATTTCGGAACAAGATAAATTACAAGTTTGACCGAACACAAGAGACGCTTGTAACTAAAAGGAGGAAAATGTATAAGAAGAGACAAACAACATTAAAAGATTTTTTTTAAAATAGTAATTACTTATGAAATGACACGAACTGATACATTGTCTTATGTTCCCGTAATATTTTTATGTACATATAAATTCTTAATTTTCTTTATTTCTTTAAACAAATATAATACTAATAGCACAGATAAACATTATTTTTAAAATGTGTAGTATACTATGTCGTTTTTACTTAAAAATGCACGAAAACATTGACATCATTATACGGAAAATGGATTATCGGTAATACCCCCGGTCCGGACCATCACGGATAATCGAACTTCGACTGTATAAGGTCTTTGGTTCAAATATAAAACATTAAGGGGTAGGACCTCCAAAAATTTTTTTTCCAAAATATGTTTGTAATTATTGCATTGCCGTTAAATTCTCACTTTAACATCCTTGCATAAACCACATACTGGATACGACCATACAGAACTTTCGATATATCATTAATATAACTCATTCACCATTCAGTAACCTTTCCTTTTTTTTTTTTTTTTTGTTATTTTACCAGTTCATTAAAAAGTTGATGTAAACTCGACACCAATTACGGATTTAAATTGAGCATCGTTTATATGTCATCAAAATAAGTCTGTGTGACATTTACCCTTATTGAGGCACTTAAGTGGCGAAAAATTTATGTTAGTAGCAATTATTACAATTGCCTTTGGCTTTCATTGTCATCATTGAAAAGGACGATTGAGTTGAGAGCGAGACAGCCAGATAGGTAGAGTGCGAGAACAAAAGACATCCACAGCAGCAACAGGGATATAACAGCAATGACAGACACAGCACCATTTACGATAAAATTAACATTTTAATGGACATTAAAGATGTTAAATTAATTTTAATTAATTTTGTTAGTAAAAGTTTCGAAAAGTCACTACAAATCCACATCCATTAAATTACGAAGCTCAGTTGTATGCTGTAATGCGATAACCAAGATGAATGCGACATTTTATAGAAAGCCCTGACTTTTGTCGACGATTGCTCATTTATTAGTTGGGCCATTATGGACGAGTACCGACAAAATTAAACGAAACGAAATTAAGTACCTGCCAGCAGGACAATGACAATGCAAATATGGACCCAAATGCAAACTGTTGATGAGGGTATGTGCCGGCACAATGACCATTGACCGCTTAAATAACTGTGTAAATTAACTCCCTGCCCCACTCTCAGATGCCTTCACAGGCTATGTATTAGTTATGATTTGCCTTATTTAATTTAAATAAGTTAACAAACACAACGACCACCACAGACACACTTACACATCATATAACCACATCCACAGCATAGTGAATGTCCATTAAGGGTACACTTAATGCATAACAAAAAAAGTGCACAACAACAACGACACACAACTGGAGAACGGACATAGACCCCGAAACCTTGGCATGTCATTAAAATTATGAAAAGTGACTTTCCGTAGATTCATTATGTCAACTTTAGCATCAATTATAAGTATGCCAGCATATGCAAATGCCCAGACAAACTTGAATAAAAAAACCCGTGGAAAAACGTGGACAGTCGTGGCCTCGAATGTCGTATAAGGAACAGTAAATTGTTAATGTAAAAAAAGATCTCCTTTCCTGTCATGTCCTTCTTTTATTATTCTATCCATGATTATGTGAAAATTTACATTTGTCATCTGAAAAGGTTCATTATGAAAAATGTATAGCCGCTTTTAAAATGATGTGGTAACCTCTCCCGGAAGTATTGCTATAAAATAAAGTCCATCACAAACAAACAAAAATTGTGTTAAAAATCCATTATATGTAAATGCCATTTAATCAGCTTGGGGAAATTGTTAAATATAGACACATTTTCATTGTCAAACGCGATTTAAGCCGTACTGAATTTTTTACAGAATATTTGATGGAATAATTAAATAACTCTTAATGTGGGAAAAACGACCATACAATTTTTCAAAAATGAAACGCTAACTCTTTGCCGCGCTACACAAAAACAAAAATTCAAGCACTTTACGCTACGTTTAATTTCCTTAATTGTTCCAAACATTTAATACTCCTATATGTAGAATACTTACTTAGAGGTCGTTTACACTATCTATCAGTGTCATGTGACACGAAATAAAAACATTCCATATCTACCCACGGAGGCAATGTGGAGACGTAATTTTATTATATTTTTGTTGGGGTGGATGCACAGAATAAATGGCGTAAGGTAAATCTCCAATATTCCACATATTAGTGAATATTTAACAATGGAAAATTTCATGTCATATGACATTTACATATAGTGTAAACTACCCCTTACTTAGCTGGCCCATTACAGAACATTTGTTCTATAGGCCGAACTAAGAAAATATTCTCTCTATTTGTTGCTTCGCACTCTGGAATACCGCGCCTTTTCATCACTTCATCCACTAGTTTGCTCCATCTATTCTTTGGCCTGCCAATTCTCGTGCACCGCCAAGCGGTTCGTATTTATACGCCTTTTTATCGGGTTCATCATCGCTCATTCTTATGATATGTCCTAGCCAACGCAATCGTTGCATCTCAAAACGTTTAACTATATTGATGTCGTTGTATAGCAGATACAGCCCGTGGTTCATGCGACGTCGATATTTAACGTCAACGCAGATTGGTCCGTAGATCTTTCGAAGAATTTTTCTCTCAAACACACCAAGCACTGCCTTATCTGATTGCGCAAGTACCCAGGCTTCGGAACCATACATCAACACGGGTAAAATCAGTGTTTTGTAAAGCGTTATTTTTGTTTGACGAGATGTGGCTTTGTTTTTAAACTGCTTACTTAAGCCAAAGTAGCATCTTTTGGCCAATACAATTCTTCTTTTTATTTCACAACTGATGTCGTTTGTTGTGTTTACGGCGGTGCCGAGGTAGACGATGTCTTTTACTACCTCAAAATTATAGGAACCAACGTCGACAGTTGGCCCGATCTCTATGGACGCATTGCGCGTCGACACCATCAACATAGTCCTCCCGCCGTTTACCGCCAGACCCACTTTAGCAGATTCTCCGTCGACCTTTACTGATCGTCCTATGATGTCTATATCATCAGCATAGGCAAGTAACATGTGAATATTGGTGTAGAGTATGCCACTTCTTTTGACGTTTGCCTCTCGTATAACCTTTTCCAGCAGGATGTTAAAGAGATCACACGAAAGGCTGTCTCCTTGTCTGAAACGTCTTTTGGTACCAAACTCTTCGGAGAGGTTCTTTCCTATTTTAACTGAGGACCTCGTGTCAGTTATACTCATTTTGCCAAGACGGATGAGCTTTGCGGGGATACCAAATTCAGACATGGCTTGGAATACCTTTGAACGCAGCGGGCTGTGGAAGGCTGCTTTATAATCGACAAAAAGGTGGTAGGTGTCGATCTGCATCTCTTGGGTCTTCTCCAGGATTTGCCGCAGGGTAAATATGTGGTCAATGGTGGACTTGCCAGGTCTAAAGCCGCATTGGTATGGTCGAATTATCTCGTTGACCATTGGCTTTAGTCGTTCGCATAATATCCCTGACACGATCTTGTAGGCAATAGGGAGTAGAATTATGCCCCTATAGTTAGAGCATACAGCCTTATCTCCCTTCTTGTGGACGGGACACAGGATACTCAGGTTCCAATCGTCGGGTACTCGTTCTTCCTGCCAGATGCGCTAACTAGCTGATGAATACACCTTATCAGCGTGTCGCCTCCGGTTTTGAACATCTCGTCTGGTAAGCCATCGGCTCCTGCTGCCTTATTATTCTTCAGCCGATTTATTGCTGTCTTTACCTCATCTTGGCTGGGCGGTATACATTCAATATCATCTTCTGGGATTGGGACTGTGGTATCGTCGTCGTCTTCTTTGCTATTGGATACCAACAGTTTTGAAAAATGTTCTTTCCATATCCTGAGTACACTATCTGTATCAGTTACCAAATTATCTTGCTGGTCTCTACAGGAGGATGCCTGTACCAAAGCCATCAGTTTGATGCTTGACTCTTTGGTAGAATTTTCGGACTTCATTCTGGCTCCTGTACATCTCGATTTTTTCACACTCCCGCTTTTCCATCTCTCTCTTTTTCCTGCGGAAAAGACGTTTCTCCTCTCTCCTTTTCAATCCAAGTGTGGATTTTGCGGCTGTTTGCATGGAGTGGGCAATGCTTTGCCATTGCGCTGATATGTTATCGGGATGAGGAGTGCTTTGATTAAGCAATTGGGCTAGTTGAGTGGAATATGCTGTGGCTATCTGTTGTGATTGCAGCTTACCGATGTCTAACTTTCGTGTTGTGTCTGTTCGTACTTTGTTTGCTACGTTTAAGCGGGTGCGTACCTTTGCTGCAACAAGGTAGTGGTCCAAATCAATGTTTGCGCCTCGGAACGATCGTACATCCAACACGCTCGATGAATGTCTTGCATCTATCACAACATGATCAATTTGATTTCTTGTTTTCTGATCTGGAGATAGCCAGGTGCCCTTATGAATATCGAGATGATTAAATCTGGTACTGCTAACTACCATGGTTTTTGCCGCTGCGAAGTCTATCAGCCTCATGCCATTATCAGATGTTTCATTGTGGAGACTGAATTTTCCGACTGTTGGGCCAAAGATATTTTCCTTTCCAATTTTGGCATTAAAATCGCCTAGAACAATTTTAATGTCATGGGCAGGACAACGGTCATATGTATCTTCTAAGCGCTCATAAAATATATCTTTGGTCTGTTCGTCCTTGTCTTCAGTGGGAGCATGAGCGCATATAAAGCTGATGTTGAAGAATTTTGCTTTTAATCGAATTGTAGCAAGTCTTTCATTCACTGGTATGAAGCTGGAGAACAGGTGTTTTAACCTCCGACCAACTACAAATCCACAACCACACTCATGCTTTATGTCATGGCAGCTATAATACAGTGCGTCACCTTTAGGTGTTGTTGTGACGCCTTTCCCGTTCCATCGTGTTTCCTGTATGGCAGTAATGTCGGCCTTGTACTTTTCAAGTACATCTGCCAATGCGTAAACTGCACCTTATCTATAAAGTGTGCGAACATTCCAGGTGCAGATTCGCAGATTATGGTCCTTAAAACGTTTGCGGGGGTCGTCAACTTTAGAGGGATTTGTTTTTCTTTTCTTTTGTTTTTTCATAGTAGGCTGCTTTTTCTAGGGGAGGGTTACTAACCCTGCGCCCAAACCCAAGTTTTTAACGTTCTTATGGGTGAACGCGCGGCACATGTTAGCTCACTACCTTTAACGGGTGTTAAAGGCAGCTCCCCAGGTGACACCACGGGGAGGTCAGTGTCCACTTGAGATGAGAGAAGGACCAAGAGAAATCCTGGACTTTGCCATGTTAAAGCCGGTCAGGACCGTTCTTTGGTATCTCTCATCCCCTACGTCACCCAGAACAGAATATTACCTCCAGTTATTCTCTGTCGTAGAAAGTTCTTCGCAATATTTAATGCGTAGGATAAGCGACAGTTCACCATAATCAATTTCTATATCTATTTTGCCATGTCAATACGTCTGTGGAATTTAGTACAGAGCTTTAAGTTATGACTCGCAGGCAGATCAACAGCACACGCCGGCACTGGATTAATTAGATTTTACACTTTATTTCATTTACCAGTTTTTTATAATTGTTTTTTATGGGAACCTCCAGGACTAGGTTTTTGTTCACGTCGCATATGGCATCTCAATGTTAGAGAAAAATGGTACGATCGTATGTTTTCGTTTCATCCATCCATATCAATTTGAATAATTCGATAGAAATTCTGTGAGGCGGAACTAAAAATGTATTCAATTTCAGTTATCCTATATTTTTTTAATACTATAAATATTACAAAAACGCATATCAAAATCGCTGAAAAGGCCAATTGAAAATTCCCTTCTTCAAGATGAAACCATGATATTGGTAGTGATCAGCAACATTTTGCAAAACTGTCGTTTTAAAACATTACTCTCTACAATTAAAAAAAAAAATATAAAGTTAAGCCATTAATTTAAAACCATTTTACCGGATATAAATAAGTGTAACAACTACTTTGTGAATGCTATTAAGTCTCCCAAAAATGCTTTAATCTCGCAGTAATGTGTTAAAATATCTTGGCTTTTTGTAAGTAAATTGCAACCGGAAAACACAATGCAAATATTTATTTTATACCTTATATGGAGCTATAATTTTATATAGTGACAGTCTTCAACTCATGGTATACAAATGTTATATGAGTAAATGTCAAATTTGTTTAGCCTCCACAAACTTCTACTACTTATACAATGTTGTTGCTACAAATGTGAAATGTTCCCTTTAAGATGTTAATAGTAATTGTAATGCAATTAATGTAGAGTGTACCGAACAGCTATAAACAAAGTATTTCTATCATCCTTTTGTGTGTATGTGTGTGTCTATGCGATAAAATTCCACAAGATTATTTAATTATCATGGTTTAAATAACACTTCACACAACAATTAATTATTGCCAATAACTAGACGACAGAATATTTCAATAATTGCATTGTTTTACCGGGATACCGACATGCTGCCAACCACGCTCAATATTTTTCAAAGCCAGATTGTTGCATTAATGAGATCCGCTTAATTAGATTTGTTTATAAGTTTTTTAACAAACTAATTAAATTTTCTCCAAACAAAAATGGAAAAAACTATATTGCTGCAGATTTGAATAATTATGACATCCCATTTGCATATTTTTTTGCCATTCGTATTATTGCATTTATTGTGTGAAAATAAAAACAATAATGGTACTACTATAAAAAGTTGTCAACGTATTAGCGAACTATAACATTCATAAGTACTTTATATTGACATATTAATAAAGATAAATTGATTATTTTATTAATGTGCAAATGTATCTTAATTCTCCCCTGCGGTTTATAAGCTGGGAAAAGACAATGTATCCTGTCTAAAGCCCTCAAAACACCTCAAACTTAAGGATACCATACTATGCCTCAATGATGCATCAGCAGTGAAGCTAGCAAACTATCGATAGTCTGACTATCGTTTGATTGCCGTCGAAAAACAAATTTTATGTCGGCCATCTTGAATCTTCTTATATAAAATACAATGCGTGTATGTTAGTATGTTTGTTTGTATGTTCCGTGTAGACTCAAAAACGGCAGAACAGATTTTCTTGAAAATTTCAGGGAATGTACAGGGAACAGCCAAACCTACTGAACAGATGTTTCAGAGAATGTTCAGGGAGGACCCGTGGTGAAAAGAGTCTATATATTTTGTTGAATTTCGAAGGGGCGGGGAACCTCCCCTATATCCGATTTTTTAAAAACGCTATTTTAGCTCGCCCACTTTTTAAATATATTATATATCTAAAACAACTGAACCGATTTCCCTGAAAATTTCAGAGAATGTACAGGGAGGTCCCGTGGTGAAATAGGTTATAAATTTTGTTGAATTTTGCAGGAGGCGGGGTACCTCCCCTATGTCCTATTTTTAAGAACGCTATTTTAGCAAAACTGACAAACGTATTGGTGTGAAAATTAATTTGCTAGGCAATGGTGGTTGTGTCTCCGACCCTAGGTACTCATTTGAAGCCTGATGGCCTGACCACGCCCACTTTTTTTAAATATGTTGTTGTTGTTGTAGCAGCATGAAACCTACGTAGAAGCATAGGTTTAATACTGGGTTGGCAGCTGGTTATATGTACATATGATTCATATTGTTCAGCTATGCTCACAAGACGATAACAACAACAACAATGAAAATCATTATAAAAAGCAGCAAAACTTGTCTCTGGTTTGGTTGGTGGTTGGTTAGTCGATAAGAACAAAACAACAACAACTCGCTAAAATGGTTTTTTTTTATCTATCAAATTGAACCTTGGCAAGACTTTATGAACACTACGAGGGCAGTTCGGAAACTTCTTATCCTAGCACAAAAAGCGCGGTATAAACAGAAAAAAGTTAAGTGTTTTGGAAACTTCTATCTCTGTTATGAACACATGTTAAATTTTGTTTCGATCTGGCAACTCCTTCATGTAGAAACAGGTGTTCAAAAAAGACGCATCCGCAATTTTTTACAATGGAAAAATTAGAAATGCGTGCTGTCATTAAATATTTCCCAAAAAAAGGTTTATCGGGACAAGAAATTCATAATGATATGGTGAATGTGTTAGGTGAAAGTGCTCCTTCATATGCAACAGTAAAAAATTGGGTTGCTGAATTTAAACGTGGTCGTACAAGCATTGAAGATAAACCACGTAGTGGACGTCCAAAAACAGCAACAACAACAGAAATTGTAGCCAAAGAGCATGATATGGTATTAAATGATCGACGAATAAAAGTGCGTGAAATTGCTAATATCATGGGCATCTCAAATGATCGAGTTTATTTAATTTTGCATGAAGAACTACAGATGAAAAAGCTTTCTGCAAGATGGGTGCCGCATGCCGATAAAAAACGCATAAGAATGAACATTTCTCAAGCTTGTTTGGATCGTTTTAAGTGAAATTAAATGGATTTTAAGCGTCGTTTCATAACTGTTGATGAGACATGGATCCACCACTATTCTCCAGAGACAAAAGAACAATCCAAACAATGAACTGAAGCTGGAGGAAGTGCCCCAAAAAAGGCAAAAACAATTCAATCGGCTGGTAAGGTTATGGCAACGGTTTTTTGGGACTTCAAAGGTATTTCATTGATTGACTATTCGAGAAAAATTCGAAAAAACGTCCTGGCTTACAACACAAAAAAAATAATTTTTCATCAAGACAACGCACCAGCGCACAAGAGTGTTTGAACAATGGCTAAAATGAACGAATTAAAGTAAGAGTTGCTTGACCACCCACCTTCTCCTGATTTAGCTCCCAGTGACTTTTACTTGTTCCAAAATCTAAAAAAAAATCCTTGCAGGCAAGCGTTTTACCTCAAATGAAGATGCAATTACAGTTGTAAACCACTATTTTGAAGACCTTGAGGAAAACTATTTTAATCAAGGGATAGAATTGCTAGAAAAGCGTTGGACTAAGTGTATTGAAGTTTCAGGAGATTATATTGGAAAATAAAAATATTTTTGAAAAACTAACTATTCTCTTTCATTGATAGGCTAAGAAGTTTCCGAACCGCCCTCGTATTCCTAACATGCTGTAACAGTAAAACAACATGGAGAATAGTGTGTGAAATTCTTTACATCAGTTGTTGTTGTAAAATTGATTCAAATAGAGTAAGTGCTTATAAAAATTTAATCTATAATTCAAATTTTTCAATCAACGAAAAATCATCTAAATCTAAGTCCACTTTCGTAACAATGAGCCCAATCATGAATGAAAATTCCGTACGTAATTTCTCTCTTTTCCCTTCTTTGCTATCACAAACAAAAAATCCACACGGAAAAAAATTCCGATAGAGAAAAAGTAGGTATCATGAACGCTCTCAAACATGTGTTTTCCTCCAAAAAAATCTCCCTTGCAAAACTGAAGGGAGATTACAAAAAAAATTGGTATTTCTCAAAAATGTTGTAAAAGCATGCAAAATAAACAGTTTTGTTGCGTTTTTATACTAAAATCTTAAATTCGCGGTTGGAAATTTATTAAAAAATGAACATATTTCAGAAAATAGCATTAGTTTGCAAACTCCGTCACTCTCAAATTTTTGTACCGATCAACGAAGGGATGGCAGAATTTTGCATATACATATGTACATAACACCGCTTCGCTATTGTTAAAAAGCACTGGATAAATGCATAATTTCAATAATTTTTACTTCAACTTTCATATTTTTTCAATTTTTGCCATCTTTTTATTAAAAACACTTGTTTTTGATACACTCATGATAGTGGCAGTTCCATAGCACAATACACTGTTTCCTTGGAATTTTCCAATCTTATTTCATGATTTTCATAACAAGTAACATCTTCTGAACATCTTTGATGTGTAAAAGTTTAATTTATTTGATGAAATTTGTTTATTTTGTCTAAAAACACAAACATTTAACATTTTCTCTTTGTTTTCACAACAATTAGGGCACACAAGGTATGAAAACGACCGTTCAGTGCTGCCAAATTCAATGATTATTTTTCCTCAATTATTCATGATAGGAGGAATGTTCTCTCGAGAAAAAAACTATTCCGCGAGAACTGCATTCCGCAAGAATATTCCTGATTGGGCTGAATATTTTTTCCAAAATGAAGTAATAGTTGCATGTGGCTTTAAGCACGCCTAATTCGGGTATAATTGTTTTAATCGATTTTTCTCTCGGAACCAATATTAAAAATTTCCTAACCATACCGTTCCATACTGGATGTAATTTCATCCTTGAATTAATTAATAACCAATTTGGATTAATCCGTGGGAAGGAAATCCCATTTAAGAGATTTTAAATTTCAATTAATTTATGTTTGTGTGAAAGTCAATCCTTTTAAGGTTCTACAATATTCCGTAAATATTATCGTTTCACTTCTAGCTAAATGTTAAAGTGAAATTAACAACATTTTTATTTTCATGTCTTTGCCCTTTTTCTATACTGACAGGCTTATTTCTACATTGTATTTAACAAACCCCAACACATCATAACATTAAAAGCAGAAGAAATGTTTTCCAACTTCTGTCATCACAACTTTATGGTAGAATACCCAACTCAATTATATTGTTCTTCCGTTCTCTTTTTTGTGCCAAGTGACTATTTAAATTGCAACAATATTTCGTTTCGATTCGGACTCTTGTCATTTAATTATAAATCGGAAATGACACCCGTGTGGCCAAACGGGGTTTTGTCTCTGCACACAAATGAATATTTAACTAAAAATACCAAATAATATTCCAATACACTTTGGTTGGCTGGATGCAGCCATCGAGAAACTCAATTTCATTTTGAAAGTGGTGTGTGTGTGGTTCACAGACATAATTCATTTGAAATGAGCAATTAATTTAATAGATAATTTCACCAAATATACGTTATTATAATTCAGTGTATTGCATTTGGGACTCCTATTGATAACTTTTACTTTTGAAAAAATAAAAAAATAAACACAGACAAATAAATAGAAAGTGCATAGATGTTGTTAATTGGATAAATTAATAGCAATAAATTTGAAACTGTGACACATGATAATGTGAGTTTTTGAAAACAAAAAATTAAATTTTACTTATTGAAGTGATTTAAATATACTTTTAACACAATATATAGCAATTATGGCAACATCCACACCATTGCCCACAAATTCCCAAGCACACGATCAGCTGAACAATTCAATAATTGTGCGCTTTAATTAATCAGCTGATTGTGGATATATGAAGCTGTTGAGTTTGTTTTAAAATGTGAAGGTGAATAACAATTGACAAGTAAAACCAGCTGAAAGATTTAAAATAGGGATACTTTTACTATAATAGGTACACACATACATATGTATATATAACCTGTTCCTTCAAAGTATTCTCTTTCCTTTATGCTTGTTGTTGAAAGCTTTTGGTGAAGTTATTGCTTTATTCAATTAGTTATATCCTCATTCCATTATATCAATGTATGTATGTATGGCAATTTTCACTTTCATACATTTCGGAAGACCAAAATACTATAACGAAGAAATCTTATTGATTTACTACAAGACACAATGTCATCCATTAAATATCACAAGAATTTTTGCTTAAAATCTTGTTGACCTAATTTTTCTTGCTGGTGTTTCTTTTGCTTCTTTACTAATGTGCTTCGAAACAGTCACCTTCATTGAATGTTTGTGTTCTGCACTGCAGGCAGCACTCACTGCCACTATCAATCACTTTCCGAAATCATTGAATGTCAATTATTGTGGCTGCAAACTTAATTAGAAAACATTTCATCCTGGGGAATTGAAAGCCAGCAGTTACTGCTTTCTGTACTTTCTGTCCATACTTGGGGATTATGAGTTTTATTTTGGGGGAGAGTGACGAAAAAAAAAGAAATAAAAAAGTATTCTTCACTTTATTCCATTGTTCTCCCTGGATATTCATTTACTTGATTTTAAATCCCACACCGGATATGCGATATTAAAAGTTTGTCTAGGATTACAGCGTTTTCGTTACCGGTTTATGGTTATCTAGTTATGCAAAAACTACAAACAATACAATCTGACAGTAATGCCCGTTGTTGGGAAAGTTAAGAATGAACAAGAGAACTATTTTATGTCATAAATATGTATATGCAGGAACAATGAGGATCAAAAGTGTTCATCAAAAGTGGACATCAATTAGGGCTTTGCGATTGCTGCAAATATCATGGATACAACCGCATTCCAGGGTAGGGTAAAACAAACGAAAATTTTCTGTCACATTTTCTTTATCATAAAACAGATTCCGCCGTAATACAATGCCCCTCTGCGTACTGTAGAAAATATTTCCCTAATATTTCAGCCATGCAAAACGTATCTACAAGTAGTGTCGATAGGCGCCCTGTTCGGACTTGGCTATAAAAAGAAGGTGCCCTATCATAGATCTACTATGATCTCATTGACATGAGGAATGTGCATATATAGTTTACAGGGTATTAATATTTATCATACCGCCGCACAATGGTTCAGGAATCGGTTTTCCTGGCCAAAAATCAAAATTTTGTTTCGCCAAAGATATTTAATTTCTATATGGGATTCACTAGTAAACATATTGAAGGAAACCAAAAACCAAAAAATTAGGTCAAAATATTGGAAGGTGTAGGCGTGGTGTGCCCCTAAAGATGAACATTTCCCCAATTTTGGGAAATATGTAATTTTTGAACATTTGTGGAGGAAGAAACAGCTATTTTTTGGAAACTATAACCACCGTGGTGCAATGGTATACACGCCCGCCTTGCACGCAGAAAGTCGGGGGTTCGATTCCCCGGCCAGGCAACATCAAACATTTTTCAACCGTGGCAAAATACCCCTCAGTAATGTTGGCGGCATTTCCTGAGTATTTCAGCCTTGAAAAACTTCTCCAAATGTGGTGTCTTAAGACACGCCGTTCGGACTCGGCGATAAACAGTAGGTCCCATATAATTGAGCTAAATATGAATCGGGGTGCACTTATTGATATGAGAGAAGTCTCCCTTGTCCCGTATGGGATGTTGTGGAACAATAACAGATATTGCGTTCGCTGTTTTTTTTTTTTGTAAGGTAGGAAGAATTGTGGCCTTTCCAACTCGTTTCAATAAATTACCGTAGCGTTTGCACAACACGAGCTATTTTATTTTTCCTCAGATACTAAATTTTATGAAATTCCAAATATAATGGACTAGAACTTTTGTGGAACAGCATGGAACAATGTTCTGTTTGCACAGAAAGATACCCGAAAGTCTCCTCTTCCAGCCCATATATACTTTTGTAACCGTCCCGTTCCGTCCGTTTAACACTTTTTTCAATTTATTGAAATTACATGGGTAAAATGTGTATTTTTCTATACAGTTTCCCATGAATTCCATGAATTACAGCTTTTTGACACAAATTAACATTTTTTGAATATATGAGTTTTTGTACGAATTATATAAGTTTTATGAAAACCCAAGAAGAATTTTTTTAATTCTTGAAAAAATTTAATTTTTTACAGTGTTTTATTTAACTTGCCTTGGTGTGTGTTTAGTTCAAATCTGGTAACTCATTTTTAACACGGTTGCAGTTGACCAATCGAACTAAAACTTTGCACACTTCTCAGATTTGGAAGACAATACACGAATATGAAATCAAAACCAATATTGGTCCATTTTTACACTGTTTTAGAGTGTTTTATCTAATTTGCTTTTCAAATCTGGTAACTTATTTTTCACACAGTTGTAGTTGACCAATCGAACTTAAAATTTGCACACGTTTCAGAATTGGATGACAATACATGAATATGAAATCAAAACCAATATTGGACCATTCTTACAGTGTTTTTACGGTGTCTAACTTAACCCCCTTTTAAAATCTGGTAACTGATTTTTAAAGCGGTTGCAGTTGACCAATCGAAGTAAAAATTTTCACACTTTTCAGATTTAGATGACAATACGGGAATATGAAACCAAAATCAATATGGGTCCATTTTTCCTATAGCTCCCATATAACGGTACCACCCGATTTCCGGTATTTTGCTTTTCAAATCTGGTAACTCATTTCCCACACAGTTGCAGTTGACCAATCGAACTAAAACTTTGCAAACATTTTAGATTTGGATGACAATACATGAATATCAAACCAAAACTAATATTGGTCCATTTTTACAGTGTTGTACAGTGTTCAATTTTACATGCTTTTCAAATCGGGTAACTCATTTTTAAGACAGTTGTAATTGACCAAGCGAACTAAAACTTTGCACACTTTTCAGATATGAATGACAATACATGAATATGAAATCAAAACCAATATTGGTCCATTTTTACACTGTTTTACAGTTTTTTTATCTAATTTGCTTTTCAAATCTGGTAACTCATTTTTCACACAGTTGTAGTTGACCATTCGAACTAAAACTTTGTACACTTTTCAGATTTGGATGACAATACATGAATATGAAACCAAAATCAATATGGGTCCATTTTTTCCTGTAGCTCCCATCCAGCGGTACCACTCGATTTAAGGTATGTTATCGTCATTTTAAGCTCGTATTGGCTGCTTTTTGACAACTAGGTACAGAAACGTACCCATTAAAAATTATGGACATAGGTCCAGGTTTTTGTATAGCCCCCATATAGCGGTACCGCCCGATTTCAAGTGTTTTATGGATTTTATCTTCATTTTTATACCGAATTGCGTGTAACTTGCCATTTGGAGATCCCAGTGGTACAGAAATTTCTCCACCAAAAATTGTGACATATGTCCAGGTGTTGGTATAGCCCCCATATTACGGCTCCACCCGATTTCAACTGTTTTTGTCTGAATTTTTGGGCCGAAATGGCTGTAACTTTGATTTCGAGTTCCCAACTTCTCCACCAAAAATTCTGGACATAGGTCCAGGTTTTGATATAGCCCCTTTAAATGGTACCACCCAATTTCAGGCATTTTAAAGTTTATATCTACATTTTCGGCCTAAACTGGTTATGGGGTTCCGTTGAAAATTGAAAGAGCATGTTGAGAGGGGAAAGTTCGGAGGAGGTAGTTCGGCGGTGGTTTTTCGGTGGTTCGGTGTAAGTTGTTAGGAGTTAAAGTGAATGTTGTTCGGAAGTTCCGAGGAGTTTATTTGAAAGTTCGGATGAGGTTGTCCGGAGGAGATTTTTCGGAAGATTGGATGAGGTTGTTCGGAAGATCGGTGGAGGTTGTTCGAAGGGGTGGTGTTATGAAGGTGGATGTTAGGAACTTCCACCCCCCTCCGAACTTCCAAACAACCTTCTCCGAACTTCCCCTTCTCAACTTGCCTTTTCCACATTCAGTCTAACTTGTTCACTACTACACACATCCACACACACAAGCACAAAAACGATCAAAAAATAAATACTTATTTCAAAATCTGACCCATGTACACAATTTTGGTGGGGACGTTTCTGTACAACTGGAAACTCGAAGACAAAATCCTCAAAACAACTTACGGGTGGTACAGCTATATGGGCACCATCATTAAATATCATTTATAATCTCAAGTATATACAAATAAAATTGAAAATCTTAAAAAAAATGTATTTACAAAAAAATTAAAAATAATTATAAAATTAATAAGTTTCAGTGTTCTATTTTTAAATGCACTAAAAACTAGAAAATAAGTATGTAATTAAAAAAAATTAAGTAACAGTGTTTTATTTATAAATGCACTTAAAAGTAGAAAATAATTTTGATGATGGAATCTCTCAAATAAAACGCTTGCCGTGTTTTGTTTGAGAGATTCCATCATCAAAATTATTTTCTACTTTTAAGTGCATTTATAAATAAAACACTGTTACTTAATTTTTTTTAATTACATACTTATTTGTAAACATTTTTTAAAGAATTTTAAAAAAAAATTGAAACAATTTTTTTTCGAATTTTTTTTTTAATTTTTTGGTAATTTTATAGTTTATTTGTTGGCGTTTGGCCATCTGTAATACATAGGAAGATATGAAAACCACAAAAACGCTCATATTTTGGTGAAAAATAGTAAAAAAAAATCAAAAGTTTAAGTTTCTCCTTGAATTTCTCTGCAACCACAGGACCGAATTTGACCCATTATAATTCATCTCAAAGCTGATTGTGTTATCTGTCTAACAAAAAAAGAATTATGAAAATATCATTATTCGTCCTGAACCACTGTGCGCCGTCTAAAGTTTATATATTTTACAAAATTTTGCGTCCAACTATGATAACCCATCTAAACTTGCACAGAGAGTAAAACTTGTCTGTTAATGTTGAAATTGCACTGCCAGTATTCGTTACTCGAAGTCTATACTTAGTTGAATATGCGGACTAAAGAAACAGATTGGAAGAAAGTAATCAAATTGTGCAAAGATGAATAACAAAGGAATTCTTGCTCAAAATAAACCACAAACACCAGACTCAGAAGACTGATACCAATGCGAATCTCCATAAATGTTTGCAACTTTGGAATAATGTCCCGGCATAGTTGTTAAATGTCACTGTCATGTCCAATTAGGCAGTCGCGAAAGGTTTACTTCATAACTTTGAAACTATGCAGAAGTATTATCATATTATCTCAAGTTAATCTGCTATATTTGCAATTCAGTGTATAAATTAAACCGACAATTTATTATATTTTGTCCTTTAGCGAAAGTAAAATTAGTTTTTGTATGGACTGGGATTTATTACAGCATAAAAAACAATGTTTGCTATTTATACATATGTTTATTAATCGTAATAAGAACAATAAGGTAATAGACAGATACCAGTGTTTTTATACAAAAATTATTCAAACGACTTCATAGAACAAACAACTATTTTATGTATATTATATATTTTCGCAATTCTGTTGTGGAAAAATGTTCTAATATACCGGCTATGAAAAAAATGTTATATAAGATGACTTGTACACTACGATAAACTTCGGACACGGATCACTTGTTGTCATTATAACCTAAATAAAAAAATAATTAACATTCTTTCACCTTCAACACGATTCTCAACTTCAAAAGGCATTATTATTTTGACCACATTGCACTATAGGTTAAACAGCCCCTTTTTGTGACCAAAAGTCAGATTTCACACTTTGTATTTTCGCTTGTATATTTATAATAAAAATAAATATTGTTTTTGTGTAAGAAATTATGCCGTTGCATGACTACGAGTATTTGACAAATGTGAATTATCCAAGTATCTTTAAAAACTTGATAAATAAATATATTTACTTGTATATGTTCAGGGTGAAACAAAATCAAAATATTAATATGAGTAACGGATTGATTGATCGATATAAATAGACATTAAATAGGTGTTGACTTTGAATTACTGTTATTAGGTTGTATAAGATATTACCATATATTTAACATAATATTTACATTTAGCCAATTTTTTAAATAGCTTCAGTTACATTAAAAATGTGTCACATCATATTATCGGATTTTGATGGTAAGGGCAACGAATAATTTGAGGGCACATTAACATCAAAAGTAAAACGAAACCCAACTAGAAAAGATTCCATGATTAGCGCACGTCCATGACTTCAATTCTGTGGACAAATAACAGACTATTCAGTTTTGGTCCCCAAAGGGTTAAGGCACGTGTTATGTATTTCCTCCATAAAGGGTTAATTTTTTGGTCCACGTTGTTCCATTTTTCTTCCCGTAGCTTAAAACGCTATTTTGAGGTAAACCAACTACTTTTTTCCAACTTTGAAACTTTTGATCAATAAAATGTCCCTTTTAACCTATGGTGCATTGGCTAAATAAACTTTCAAATATACTAATGTATCGTATAATAAAATACCATAGAAGTCATCATAAAATAGTCTATGGTGAAATAAAAGCACTCATTATAAACGACAAATTGTTTACCGAACAGCTCGCAAAACAACAAATCATTAGCCAACAATGGCTTTTATTAAACGAAAAACTGTCAAGTGTCCAACATAAAATACATTGATAATACCAGCTGTTTCACGCACCCACCCACCCATTGCCGCCAACCAATCTTGTTAGTATTGCCCGGACATAGAGCCAACTACTTACTCTTTGTCTTGTATTGGGACATTAACTATTCGTAAATTACTTTCCTGTTAAATTGATGGCCATAACATTCCACAAGATAATTATTTAAGCTAACAGAGCGAACATACAAAATATTAAGTTGGCCAAGTTGTCGGAGCTGAGAGCAGACATAAAGGAGTCCCATTCCATTCTATTCTCCCTCAATATGCCAGCAAGCAGACCGAACAAGGTAGCATTCATTGGCTCTGGCCTTCTTTCGCGGATTCATAGATTTCGTGTAAATGTTCTTTCTATTTACTAGGTCACATCTAGTAAAGACGTGATGAACTCTTTGGTCACGAACCAACGACGATAGTAAAACATTGTTTAGTACACCCAGTTCCAGTTAAGCAACAACAGCCGAACAATGCACAAACGCCCACATGGGCCTCAAAGATAAATGGATTCGCCATTGCCGTGCTGGGAGAGCATTGTGTGCAGCGGAAAGTGGTTTAAATAGCCATTAGTCGAATGACGTTTGCATAAGATTGAACAGTTCCTTAAATGTTGAACTTTTGCCTGTTCCTCAACTAATGTTTCACGAGGAGTTGTTTTAGGAATGAATGAAGAAAGAGTAATTTAATAGTTATAAAAATGCTGTTGACATATGTGAACAACGTGCAACAAAATAGAACTCTATAGTGGGTATCTGTACATTTATTTTGGCATGATTTATTAGTATTTATTAACTGATGAGAAATATCAATATCAATGAGTGCACCCCGATTAGCTCAATGATATATGACCTACAGATTATCGCCGAGTCCGAACATAGTTAAAAAGTAAATAATCATTTCGAACATTTGATTATGATCACCTTACTGGAAACTACTACTGGTTTCAATAGCCCCATATGGTCAAAGGCGTCTCAAGCCATATCATAATTTGGTACTACTGCAAAGAAAATAAAAATCTGCTTTTAAAATAAGAAAGAATATCTCTAAACAATTAATATGTACATGAAGATAAGTTGACGTGTGATCTACTTGATATGCCGATATACCTAAGTGCGAATGTATGTAACTTGCTTATACCGATGATCAATTTTCAAAACGTCCAGTAAACTTAACAGATAGAAGAAGCTGGAAAACGCAAATTTGAGGTAACATGTGATTTGCAAACCTAGGAACTGCAATAAGCAAAACAATTGATATTCATCCCAGCAAAAAAAGTCATTACCAAATAATGACTTTATTCAGTAAATTTTTGCAGTTGTAACTACTTACTGATTGACCGTAAAAGTCATTATTTTTACATGTGGATGTCATAGGAAGGAAGTACTTCCTTAAATGTGTTTTTTAAGTACATATTTAACCACTTACCAGTAGTAAAAAAATGCTAAAAAGCGTATGTTCTATTTTTAGAACAATTGTGGTGAAATTATATTCAAATTCAACACTTCAATTGTTTTTTGTTTTTATTTCTTCTTATTCTTTTATTCCGCTCCCTGCTGGTGTCGAACACATGAACTTCTGATTTCTAGCCAAACACACTACACATTAGGCCACTCGTACAAATAGTAAGGGTTGTTTAAAAACATCCATGGACATCAACATTTCTTCGTAATTTTGTCAACAAAAAACTCCCATGCCGACGGTGAGCTTTGAACACACAAATCTATGATTTGTAGTCGGACACACTAGCTCTGTGCCACCGTACTTATTCCTTAGTAAGTAAGTAGTATGTAAGGAAGTAAGTAGTTATGTGTAAACCATTATATATGCACTACCTGATAATGCGGAGTGAAATAAGAACTCATTACTCGGTAATGCATCAAGCTGGGATTATACCCTCAACCTTTAGGATAAAGAGGGTATATACACTTTGATACGGCCACTTTGGCAGCCGTAACTACTCACAAACCCCCTTTATTCCCCATTATTTTTACAAGGGCATGTCGCACTCAGTTTCTAGTTATTTTATGACCACTAGAATAACTAGTTATTCTGTGGCCACTAGAAGTTGAAAAGTAAGGTGAAAAAAAATTATATTTTTAGAACAGTTGATGTAGAGTTTGTTTTTAATTTCATCACACTTCTTACTTTTTTATTTTATTTTATTATATTTTATTTTATTTTATTTTATTTTATTTTATTTTATTTTATTTTATTTTATTTTATTTTATTTTATTTTATTTTATTTTATTTTATTTTATTTTATTTTATTTTATTTTATTTTATTTTATTTTATTTTATTTTATTTTATTTTATTTTATTTTATTTTATTTTATTTTATTTTATTTTATTTTATTTTATTTTATTTTATTTTATTTTATTTTATTTTATTTTATTTTATTTTATTTTATTTTATTTTATTTTATTTTATTTTATTTTATTTTATTTAATTATTATTGTATTTTATTTTATTTATTTTATTTTATTTATTTTATTTTTTTTATTTGAAGCATTGTGGCGTTTTTGTATTGGGATAGCGTTTGCAATTTTGTTTTTTCAAAATAGTCTGGCTTAATCCCATTGTTGTTGTTTTAATATTTTAAAACAACTATTTTATTAGTGGAAAAGATTTGGCATTGTTCGCCAAGGGGTAAGGCAGGGAATACTATAGTTTCGATCCACGCCACTGGATCTCATCAGTTCCCTTGTTTCTTGTTTGTGGATATTCTCCACCGAAGTTATTTTTCAATAACTTCTTCAACAAGAAACTTTTTATACCCAAGCATCAATCGTCAGCTCGAAGTATAAAGGTAAGCAAAGAAAAAAGTTCAATGAGAAGTTTTTCCTTGGCAACCTCATACAACTCCGACGAAAGTGTCTGCGAAAACAATTTTATTTTATTTTTTTTATTTTAGTTTATTTTATTTTATTTTATTTTATTTTATTTTATTTTATTTTATTTTATTTTATTTTATTTTATTTTATTTTATTTTATTTTATTTTATTTTATTTTATTTTATTTTATTTTATTTTATTTTATTTTATTTTATTTTATTTTATTTTATTTTATTTTATTTTATTTTATTTTATTTTATTTTATTTTATTTTATTTTATTTTATTTTATTTTATTTTATTTTATTTTATTTTATTTTATTTTATTTTATTTTATTTTATTTTATTTTATTTTATTTTATTTTATTTTATTTTATTTTATTTCGCTGTCTGCACGAGTTGAACCCACGAACCCTCTGATTTCTAGCCAAAGTCAAGTTCAAGTTTTTTTCAGGGGCAAGTCTATACTTCCTGAGGAAATAGCAAGAATATGTACAGAACAACATTGGAACAGTTGGTTCAAATTTGAATATCGTAATATTCCTGGTAATCTTAAATAACGTTCGAAGATGGGTCTTATCGGTGCAAAAGTTCAAAAAATTGTTGTTAAAATTTTACGTGCGATTTAAACGGAGCTACCGATTTGGTCCAAACTTCGGATCACATAATATTTTCTCCACACTTAGTTTAGGTCCAACTGAAATTACTGGAGGGCGCGATATTTATCGAAGGGAATGTCTCTAAAAATAAGATTCACTTCCAAAATGGACTACGTATTTACATTCCTTCAGGTACCTCCTACGCAAAACTGTTGGGCTTTAACCCAAATCCATATTTCTGTCGCAAAGTTGGTACGTCCAAAAAGCCACACACTTCTGGAAACCCCCTAATATAACATTTTTTGGTGAAAAGGATTTTTTGTCATGTCGGCCGACAGAGTCTTTGAGAGAAAAAATTTTCAAAAAATCGATCATAGGATAACCCTTCTGAGACATCTCTTTAAATATGAATCTGCTAATTGTCATCACGCAGCAGGGAAAGAAGACAAAACTACAGAAGAAAGCCCTAAATAAAGTTGGACACAACAAAACTTGGTGTTATAATTTGTCTTCAAAACAAACATTGTGCTATATGTACCTCTACAGGTAGGTAAATGACTTTAAGGTTCTCTAAAGTTTTTGGACGTCTGATGCACAAATAGAAGCATGTGAAATTATTATGCGACACTTGTCCTTTAAATACCTTTGTTAAAAGTCTTTTAAAAAACAAGAGTTATTTTAAATATCAAGAGTTAGTTCCAATACTCTGCAACCGTCAATAAAAAAACAGACGCAATGTTCTATTCCATCTTACTGACGTCCAAAGTTGCGTATACTTATTGCCAATAACAGTAACACAACACTCATACGTCCTCATGTGTTTGATTAAATAATTTGCTGAGTTCAATTTTATTCATGATTTTGTAGAAAAAACATTATTTTTTTAAAAAAAAATTATAATAGCCAATACCCATCAACCAACCAAAATATAGGTTAACTGCCGAAAGAAAAAAATTGCAAGGCCAGACAAATTCATACATATTGCGGCAGTTTTCCAAAAAAGCTAACAAAAAAGGATAGACAAGAAAACATAAAAATAGCATTCAAAACTAATAACAACAACACTAGGACTACACTACACTGCCAGATAGAGGAAGATGAATGATTAGAAAACAACAAAGACAACAAGAATTATAACAGCACAACACCAACAATACAACATCTGAAATGGCCTTTAAAATGCTCAACTTGGTTAACAAAAAAAAAATGAATAACCAATGGCGAAGAACTGCCTGACGCAAACACCCTCACTTTCAAGCCCGTTTAAGGTTTTTTGAATAAAACTGGAATTTTACATATTCATACTAGTGTCTGTATGTTTGTACACTACGACTGCTATTCATATGGAACATGTGGGGAAATTAAAAAACCAACAGCAAGAGTAGAATAACGAAAACAAACAAAGATAAATGCAAACATGTTCACACACTCGTCCTTAAGTCGATCTAAGACAAACATACTTGTTTGAATTTTTAACGCTCTCTCTCTTTATTTTGTTTTTTAGTTTTCTGAGAATTTTAAACAGACCAAATTTAGGAAAAAAACCATATATTAAGGTGGTAGGCGTTCAGAAAAAAAGGCCCCATGAAAGAACACCTCAAATTGAACATGACTGTAGGCCCCAAACAGGTGTATGGAAAACAACAACAAAACTTTTGGGGCCTATTTTCGTCTTTTTGGGACCTTTTTGCATTTTGCTGTTGGGGCCAATTTGTCTTCACAACAAGTAAATCGAAAATTTAAAAATCAAATTGCATATGTTCAAGTCCCAAATGCAATCCAGTGTTTAACAGAAAAAACAGATTGGGGTGAATTTTCGAAAGTTATTATGAAGAAAACGAACAAAAATTAGGGTGTAATTTCATAAATTTTATTAAAAACAAACAAAAAAACTGTGCCCGGACATAACAGCCACGGATATAACTTTCAAAATTCGTTGAGAGTTATGTCCGTGAAGCACTAACTACAAAAAACGATTTTTTTTCTTAATTTAAAGTTATTTCTTTGCTTTTCGAAATTTTCCATTATTTTCAATTGATCAAAGAACTGTTATAAATTTTAGAGAAGAAGTTAGAATATAAGCGGAATTGTACATTTGGCATGGCTTAAGTGCCAAACAATACCGAAGTCTCCAAAAAATCTTCCAGATTTCATAAAAGTATTTAAAAATTAAATTATATCTGCATTTGTCAGTAGCAGTTCGTAGAAATTTTACCAGACAACGGTATTCGACGAAGACATTTCGTATATACGAGAATGTTAATTATTTAAATTAAAAAAACAAGTGAGAAAAGGCTATAGTCGGTACGGGGCCAACTATGTGATACCCTACACCACTACCTCTGTGAATAATCTTTTCACTCGAATACATTTCTTTTATGTAGATACGAAAGTTTTCACATATCTGGCATTTAAACCAAATTACTTAAGGCGAACTGAACCAAAATAATTAATATTTAATTTTATATTTGACTACTGTCGACATCACCAACATCAATAGGCTTCTATCTCTGTGAGAAAATTTCGTGATGATCCGCTCAAAATTCCGACCTGTAGTGTGGTTGCAGAAAAAGTGGAAAAAAGGATGCATTAACGACTATTGCGATATCTCTATTATTTGACCACCTACGCCAACCTACTTTGCATAATTTTAAATATGGGATTTTTTACTTTCTTAGTCAGGCTTTACTTTTAGATGGTAACCAACCAAAGGTGTGACATCCGACATATTATTAAAATCGCAAAAATGAAAAGTTGGGTTCTATTGGCGACAATTGCGATATCTTCGTTGTTTGACAACCTACGGTACACCGTTGTAAAGGTGATATTTTCTACTTTCCTTGCCAGTTCTTGCTTTTTATATACTCCTTTTAGACGCTGAGATATTTGCTTTGAAATGAAATGTTGACTTTTTTCCCAATACATTTTTTGCTCATTGCGACCCCTAAATATTATCCGAACATCACTAAAATCAATAGGCTTCTTCCTCCCCCTCGAAATTTCGCGACGATCCGATCAAAATTGCGACCTGTAGCATGATTTCCAAAAAATTGAAAAATGGGATGTATTACCGTTATTTGGTCACCTACGCCGACCTAGTTTGCGTCATTGTAAAGATGGGATCTTCTACTTTCATAGTCAAGCTTTGCTTTCGGAAAGTCCTCAACCAAAGCTGTGATATTCGTCATTATAATTAAAATCGCAAAAATGAAAAGCTGGGTTTTATTAGCGGCTATTGCGATATCTTCGTTGTTAGACAACCTACGACAACCTACGTTACATTGTTGTAAAGGTGATATTTTATATATATTGACTTTTTCTCCAAATAAAGTTTTTGCTCATTCCGACCCCTAAATATTGTCATCAAAATCAATAGGCTTCTTCCTCTGTGAGACCCTCATTAACCCTCGAAATTTCGTGACGATCCGATCAAAATTGCGCCCAGTAGCGTGATTTCCAAAAAAACGGAAAAATGGGATGTGTTATTGAATATTGCGATATCTCCGTTATTTGGTCACCTACGCCGACCTAGTTTGCATAATTGTAAAGATGTTATCTTCTACTTTCATAGTAAGGCTTTGCTTTTGGAAAGTATCCAACCAAAGCTGTGATATTCATCATTATAACTAAAATCGCAAACATGAAAATTTGGGGTTTATTTGCGACTATTGTGATATCTTCGTTGTTTGATCACCTACAAGAAGAACTTTACATCATTAGAAAGGTGATATTTTCTACTTTCATTGTCAGGTTTTGCTTTTGGTATACCCCATATAGAAACTGAGATATTCGCTTTGGAAAAAAACGTTGTCTTTTTATCCACATAAGATTTTTGCCCATTCCGACCCCTAAATATTATCCGACCATCACCAAAATCAATAGGCTTCTTCCCCTCCGGGACCCCCATCAACACCCAAAATTTCGTGACGATCCGATCAAAATTGCGACCTGTAGCGTGATTACAAGGTTTAGATGGACAGACGGACAGACGGACGGACGGACTGACGGACGTCGAGACATTCATTTTGATATATATAAGTATGGGTCTACGACCATTATTTCGATGCGTTACAAACTTTTTGGCCAAAACCAACTTATAATACCCTCCCCACATAGTGGTGTAGGGTATAATAAATCGGTAAATTTTTTACGTGTTCGCATTTTATACAAAAACTCTGTATTTTCTTAAGTAGTAAAAATATTTTTGTAAAAAATCGCGCGATATTTTTCAAAAATTTTCTCGCATGCGGCGTTCTTCGGTTTTATAAAATTATTTAGAATTTTTTAGAAAAACTTTGTATTTTCTAAAATTGTGAAAATATTTCTGTAAAAAAATTTCTAAAAATTCGCTCGATTTTGTCATAAATATTCTCGCCTGCGGAGCTTTTCGGTTTTATAAAAGTGCAATTTTTTAGCAAAGCTTAGTATTTACTAAAACTGTGAAAATATATATTTTTTAAAAAATCGTGCGATTTTTTCATATTTTTACAAAAACTTTGTACTTTCTAAAATGTTTTTATAAATATTTTTCCTCCGGTACTCTCCAAATCAATTCAAACAGAATTAGAACAAATGGAGAGTAGACGTTGTTCAATATGTTCCAGAACCTGCAAGAAGCTATTATTCTTTACTACGATAACAAATTTTCCTTTATAATATAAAAAAAAAAATATTAAAAATTAGTTTAAATTCTTTTTGCAAATACACCCCAAATTTGTTCCTTCATTTACACAAGTGAATAAACATTTTGGGGCGTAAATTTTGGGGCCTAATTATATTTTCTGTGTTTGGGGCACAATTTCAAAAATTAATTTTGACCCCAATGAAATTTTGAAATTTTTCAAATTGAAAAAAACACCCCAACAATTGGGGTCCATTGTCATATCCGTTTGGGGTGTTATTTCATCGGTCCTTATTCTTGCACGCCAAGGTGGTACCAAAGAAAAATCACTGATAAAATCATTGGAATATTTGATTTCAAATTTTAATATCCCAGTGTTTCATAAGCTCTTGAAAATTTATGAAACAGTGGGATATACACGTTGGAAATCAAATATTCGAATGAAATGAATTTGCATATGCAACAAATAATATGTGCATATGCAAAATTTATGCATTTTACATATTTTCTTATGCGACAAATATTTCAATAATAGGCACACAAATGTTTGTGTGTAAAATTATTCTGTTTAAAATTCTCTGCAGACAAGTCACTAAAATAGGGAAATGTATAACCACAGCCACAACCTTCAAAATACCTAAAGTCGGGAGGTATCGTTCTATGGGGGTTCATATATTCCTGAACCTAAACCGAAACATTTTTGGTGGGACGTTTTTTACCCGTAGGGAAGACTTAATACCAAATTTCAGTCATTTCGGATGGATATTGAGGCCACATCCTTCATGGACCTCACCGGACAAACTTCAGGTGTAAAATTTCATACTCACAACGAAGAATTAATACCAAATTTCAGCCATTTTGGTGGGATAATTAGACCACAAATCATTGCATATGTTTTTGCATATGCTCATTTTATGCAAATATGTCGAAATATGCACGACATGCAAAATATGCAAACATTTCTGGTCCTAATTCGTTTTATTTTGCTATAAAACTAGTTTCTGTCTAATCAGATTTTCTCTACGACCTATTGTGGCCCGATTTACAAGCGAATCAGAAAGATTTTTTGAAGAATATATTAATCTTCTCCAACCTACATTTAATGAAGCCTTTATGGAAAGTAAGCGAAAACAACCCATTCATCAAGCTCCTTCCATCTCCCTCAAAAATATTCCTCGGAGTCATGTCACTGATATTGTCAAATATACCTGATATCTAAAATGTAAGGATTACAAGGAATAACGACCCGAATACTTCCAAAAAAGTTCAGTAGCCCAGTCATTGAAATAGCAAAAATTTCACAGAGCTGAATTTTGTTTGAGAGCAAGGGTTTACCATTAGAAGTAATGTCCTAAAAGTCCCCATCTATCTCAATTGTTTAAAAAAGGTTTTCTGGGCCAAAATATCATTTTGTAGACATTTCCTATTACCTGATTCTTTTCCGCTTAACTCCTTGAGGAGCATAGGGCCTCTACAAACATCATCCAGGGATCTGTCATTCACTATTGCTTTTATTTTGCTCCATGATTTTCTGGTGGATTCTAACTCCTTCATAAGACTTCTTTCCAGGAGTTTTTAGGTCTTCTTTTTTTTCCTGCCACCTTGAATGGTCATTCTGATTATTCTCTAAAAGAGACATCGAGTGTAATGTTTAGGAGTTGTATATACCTTTAGCCTAAAGGGGGTAAATACTCGTTCACAATGATACTATGAAAATGTGCCTCGTCGAAACCATGGTTTTAGACCCGAAATAGGCTTGACTGAAGTCTGTTTCAGACTATTTGGATTTCAATAACTCTCGAAGGGAGAACCCTATGTGGTCTAATATTTACGCATCGTAATATTTCTTCCAAACATAGATCTATTTTTTTGGCTCAGGTGCAATTTAGAAACTCTTCTCGTATCATGATTCCTTTCCAGCAGATTTGTTTTCGGGGCAAGTACATATTTCCTAAGATAATATCTTATGAACACAGAAACTTACGAATCAAAATCTCGCACATTGCAAAATTTCTTCCAAATGTAAATCAAGTTCCAAAATGGTCTATATTGAAAAACATTTACCGAAACTAGTCCTTGTGATCCAGTTTTGCGAATAAATTGTAAACTTCATTTCGGCTAGTTCTCGCAGTACTTATTACAACAGTAATGTTTTGGGAAAACAACACATACTGGTTTTGCTTCTTTTCATTATGTCACACGCTAAAAATATTTATACTTTGTGAAATGTTTTTTTTTTTTTTTTCATAAACGGACAGACCTAACAATAAGTGACTAAAGGAAAGTTGTAGACAATAAAATGTCCTAAACATTTCCACGCGACCTGGAAATGTGAAAAAGAAAACACAGTGGCAACAGTGAATTCAGTAAAATTTTTCGAAAAAAAACCCTTATTTAGAAATAATTCCAAATTCATCTATATATACATTAAAATAATTCTAAATTAAAATAAGAACATTTGTTTTGTTTTTTTTTTTTTTTAATTTGTTATTTATTTGCTTATGTCCGTCATTCTTGGTAAATATGCATTAATGAAGAAATAATCGAATGGAACATGTATTTTCATCGACCACAAAATTTTGTTTTTTTTTGTCCTCTCTAATATACAGACCTATACAATCGTACATTGACAACGTTGTGGACATCGGCATCTTTGTGTTGTGCCATAAGGAATGTTGTTGTTGGCCAAGTTAGCGAATATTTTGTTTTTCTTATTTATGCCCGTCTACATTTAATTTGTGCCGGTATATATATAATAAACAAATAGAAGCAGCAACAACAACAACAGCATCAAGCAAAATAGAAGCAAACATACGCATGGCTACATCCATTTATTGGTCCAGTTCCATTTAATGTTTTGAAATCTTAAAAAATGTATTTCCATTTCGCACCAGACGATTGACAAAAAAATTTTATTTGAAAAATGACCTTACATCTATACGAGGGCCGAACTCATACACACATATATAACACAATATTTAATATACAGTAATGGGACAAATAGACTACAAATGTATGTATGTACATTTTTATTAAAATTACACTATGCAACCATATTAGAGATTGGTGTGCATCATCTTACAGCGGTTTTTGTTATTATTTTGCTCCTCGGTTGAAAAAATGTTTACATAGTGTCATTGAACGTAATGGGTTTTATTAATATTGTCTGTTAATAACGAAAATGCATTAGGCATGCCAAATAAAAAAAAAAAAAAACTTGAATAAAAATGTATAAATGGAGTGAAAATCTAAAATAAAACAAGTAAAAAGTCGTTAAGTTCGGCCGGGCCGAACTTTTTATACCCTCCACCATAAAATAATCTTAATTAAAATGGAATAATTAGTGTCCTTTTACAATTTTAGGTGGAACAACTTTTCGACAATGGATATCTCCTACTGTCTCCCACTATTGCTTAAATTACACTGTGAACACAAATGTTGGGGCAGAGATAATTCCTTTTGGAGATGAAAGCCCTTGGTGTGTGTATATTAAAAACCCCGAAGGACAGATGCGCCAGGAGTCGAACTTACGCGTTATGGCGTGATGAAGTTTTTGCAAGGGACCCTGTAAGCCATCATGAATTAGCATTATATCTTTGTTTGTTGTTTTTGTAGAGCACTTAAGCAACAGTGAACATAGATATAAAGCTAATTCCTGATGGCCCTGGGTCTCTAACAAAAATTTCATCACGCCTTCGGGGGTACATAATATACTCACCAAGGCCTTCCTTCCCCAAGAGGAATTTTCCGTGCCCCAGACTTTCACCTCCATTTTGTTGCACAGTGTTATCTAATCTAATCTAAAAAATGTGTACAGCTAGGTGAAAGGTATCACCTATGGGGCTATATCAAAGAGTCAACCTATCTTTAAATTTTTTGGCGGAAAAGTTGTATAGCTGCAGAGAACTTCAAGAGTCAAATTGAGTGTAGTTTCATCAAAACAATGTAGACCCTAAAAAATTTACCCATGTTGACGAATTTTAGTGAAGAAATTTCGTGACCACTGAAAATTCCCGAAAATCTGGAGTACAATTTTATGGGGGGATATACCAAAACATGGACCCATATTGACGATTGTTTTTGAATAGACAAAATTGTAGCTAAAATTCTCAAATACCGATCTTACAGCTAGTTCGGTTAAAAATTGCAGCTAAAATTCTCAAAATACCGAAAATCGGGAGATACCGTTATATGGGCGCTATACCAAAACATGGACCTATGTTGACGATGTTTCGTTGGAGATGTTTTATGACCACTGAGAACTTCAAATGTCAAATTACAGCTATTTCGGTTAAAAACTGTAGCTAAAATTCTCAAAATAACGAAAATTTGGAGGTACCGTTATATGGGGGCTATACCAAAACATGGACCTATGTTGACGATGTTTGGTGGGGATATTTCATGACCACTGAGAACCTTTAATGGCAAATTACAGCTAGTTCGGTTAAAAATTTTAACTAAAATTCTCAAAATACCGAAAATCGGGAGGTACCGTTATATGGGGGCTATACCAAAACATGGACCTATCTTGACGATGTTTGGTGGAGATGTTTCATGACCACTGAGAACCTCAAATGTCAATTTGCAGATAGTTCGGTTACAAATTGTGGCTAAAATTCTCAAAAAACCGAAAATTGGGAGGTACGGCTATATGGGGGGCTATACCAAAACATGGACCTATGTAGGATGTTTGGTGGAGATGTTTCGTGACCACTGAGAACCTCAAATGTCAAATTGCAGATAGTTCGATTAAAAATTGTGGCTAAAATTCTCAAAATACCGAAAATCGGGAGGTACCGTTATATGGGGACTATACCAAAACATGGACCTATGCCCATATCCTTTAGGATATAAGTTTTTGATCACTAGGAACCCTAAGTGCCAAATTATAGGTAATTCGGTCTGCAAATGTGGCGAAGAACGTCAAAATACCTCAAATCCGGAGGTACCGTTATATGGGGGCTATACCAAAGAGTTTACCGATATAGCCCATCTTCGAACTTGACCTGCCTATGGAAAAAAGACCCTCGCGTGCAAAATTTCAGCACTCTATCTCAATTATTGCGGACGCTAGAGTGATTACAACAGACGGACAGACGGACATGGCTAGATCGTCTTAGAATTTTATCCTGATCAAGAATATATATACTTTATAGGGTCGCAAATGATTAGTTCGATGTGTTACAAACAGAATGACAAACTTAATATACCCTCCATACTATGGTGGAGGGTATAAAAAAAACAGCAATGGGCTAAATATGTGTCTGCATGAAGTTACAGTATAAAATGTCGAAGAACATATTTACAAACAAAAAACTGTTTTTCCTCAAGGGGAAATATCATATCCTAGAAATGCTTGCATACCTATTTTATGGGCTAATACAAAACATAGAAATAGGTCGGCTAAAATTGGTGGATCCATTTTACCACCTTTTACTAAATAGCACTTACAATGTACACTTTTTCTTAGTCTTTATATTTTATGCTAATATTTATAAGATTGCTCTAAAAACAAAAATTTACATTTAAATTGTTATGTTTCTTTTATGTTTGCGAACAATTCATTGACAATCTAAATATACACATATAAATAAAATCAATTTCCTTAAGATTTTTTCAAATTAAATTATTCTAGACGTGAATTCAAAGAAGGATTTTTAAGACATTTAAACATTCATGTTTCATCATTTGAAATAGTAAATTAAAAAAAAATGTTTCAAATCATTATATTCATGTCAATTTTACGATCCATCAAAAGTCTGTCTACATTCCAAGGTGAAAATGTAAAATATATATGTCATACAAACATACATACATATGTACGTATGAGTCCCCATATAAACAACCACAACAAACAAGATAAACAATCCACGTTTCTACAATATATTAGACACAACCCATTCAAAACATCGACTATTTTCGTGTAAACAATTTGAAGACTAATCACAAAAAAGTCCCACACGTTTTACATTGTAATTTCCGCATTTACACCAATCCAATATCAACAGAACGAACGAACCAAGCAGACAGACAAAGTAAACTGTTCGTTCAACTGCAATATTCGATTTTCACATTTTCATTCTCTGTGTCAGTGGGACAGAGAAACGAAAATATCGAACATTGACAATCAAAATTTATTAATATCCGCGGTTTATCTGATTGAGCAAAGTTGGGTAAAAAGAGGTTGGTTGTCGCATTTAATGTTCGAATGGGGATTTCTACATTCCCATTGCTCTCTCTCTTAATTCTAGGCAAAGAGATTTCATCTATAGAAAGACATGCGCAAACAAATTTCCCAGTATATTTGGGGAAATTTCATGAGAAATGCACGTGTCCATCAATGTTGACTTTACAAAGGCAATTGCATGCCTTGCCGAAGTTGGGGGAGGAGAGTGCAACAAACTTTGTCAATAAGCCACGTTTTACAAATATCTAATACTAAGGCCACTATCAAAAGGGGTTAAATTAACATATTTTTGTTGTATTGAACTTATTTCACATTTTCCAATATTTCATTGCTTTCTAATATTATAATGGTAAATTTAAAACTTGCAGGAGTTTTCGCCACAAAGACATTTCTTTGGATTATCTACGATACTAAAAGGACATGTCCTCATCATTATACACTTTCATAATGAAATATTCAATACCACACCAAACAAAAATATGGAAGCCAAGACTTCCACACGCCAAAAAAAAAAACCGAACTACTTCAGTCAGCCACTTGTCATCCGCAGGTGTTTGAAATTAAGTGAATTAAAAATAAATGTATGCACCAATAAAAATTCGTTTGCCTGGGTGAAACAACGAAATTGTGTCTCTAACTTGCCAAGGGAATGCAGTAACTTTACAAGGTTATTTTAATTGTGTGCATAAATTTGTCTCCCTGCTGCTTGCTGTCTTTTCTAGATTCCCTGTTTGTTCCCTGTGGCGTCGCATGTAGTGGCAGAGCAAAGACAGCATGCATGTAATAAATTTGCAGGTCACAGTGTACTAGGTGCTAGTCTGATAATATTCTTGAACATTTTTCAAAATTTCTTCCTCATCCGATCTTGGGCCTGCGGCCTTACTTAACTTAGCCAGTTCTGAGTAAATTGATTAATGTCCGTCCGATTGCCTGTCTCGGAGGAGGTATATTTCTTCAATGTCCCTTTGCGTATCCTAATCAAACATATTTTGATAATTCTCTTAGAAATTTTACAACAACAATTAAAAAAAATCGATCGCCATACATTTCACGGGGTTACAACTCTATAGTTTTTGTATACCCTCAGCTTTTAGGCTGATACGATGAAAATGTGCCTCATCGAAATAACGGTTTTAGACCACAAGTATGTTTGGACGAAATCCGTCTGTCTGCATATTCGTCTGACTGAAGCGCACAAAAACTTTCGAACGGATCAAGCGAATTGGTCCAAAATGTGATTCCCGTAATATTTCTGTCTGTCTGTCAGCATGTCCGGTTGGCTGTCGCGCACTAAAACTCTCGAACGGGTCAAGCGAATTGGTTCAAAATTCGATTCTCGTAATAGTTTGTCCAAACTAAAGTTTTTCATCGGGAATTCTCGTGCCTGGAATTTCCGCATTTCCCGCTAGTTTTCACTTCGGAAATTATGCTGTCTATCATATATATGTTATATACTAAAAACGATCTCTATATACATACATGTACTATATAAAAGTAGTAATTAAGAAAACCCCTAGTCAAAACCCTGAACAATTTCGAAGATAGGCCATTTCTGTACACTCTTTAAGGTACCACCCACACAAAATTTTGACACAAGTGAAGTTTAGGAACTATACTCGGATCCTCTTAATTATTTTCCGGCTGGTTGTGTTTGCGTTCCATTTTACGACGGTGGAATTTTTTCGAAGCAAGTCCATACTTGCTCATATAATGACCCAAAAGCTCTAAATAAATATAACGAAACGTTACGAATTTATGATCGGGTTTGTCGAAACTTTGCACATATTAATATTTATTTTAAACGTACCTCAAGCTCCAGGAAGGTCTATATTGGAAAAATAGGGTACCTCCCTTATAAAGTTCACCATTTTCGCTTAAGTGCAGCTGTTCGAGGATAGTTTGCACTACCGAAAGTACATCTTGTGGCCCTGTTTGTAGCGATATTATGCCTTTCGTAAGCAAGTCCATGCATCCTTACTTCATTAAAAATCCACGATGACGAACTAAAGTGCCTAATGGGTACTTTAAATTAACATTGGTCCAACCTTTGCGCATTGTAATACTTCTTTCACACTTAATTCATGTTCTAATACCAACTATATAGGTTCACTCCTTCTGGTACCTCCCACAAACAATTTTTCGCAAGTTTGCAGTTAAAGGACATGCCTACAACAGGTATTTTTACGACAATGTAATATTTATAGGAGTAAGTCCATACTGACCAGCTCTTAAAGCTCCAATCACTGCACATCGTAATCGTCAAATATAAAAATAAACTATCTCGTTCCACTACCTTCCCGACAAAAGTTCAAACATTTAGGCTTAAGAAAAGGTTCAGATCTGTTCGCGTATATTTTTTTACTTCGGATAGGTTAGGTTGAAAAGAGGGGCGAGTAATCGCCACATGCCCTGGTGGACATACACATAAGCCAGAAGTAGGCCTTTTGTGCTCTCTAAACTAGGTTTTTTTTTTTAAGAAGGAGACTCTACTGTATTTTAATTAAGGAACTCTGTGCCCTTAACAAAATCCCGTAATTGTTTCAGGTCGTCTACAATTACCTGATTAAGATCTGGTATTGTGTCGTTCCCTAAAAACGGAAATCTGATGTTTGCGAAAGCGGGGCATTGGCAGAGAAAATGCTCCAATGTTTAGTCATGTTCTCCGCATGCCCTGCATACGATGTTGTTTGCACAATTAATTTTGTGCAGATGTACTTGTAAACCCAGGTCACCTGTAAGGACACATGTAAGTCTAATCAACTCTGTCTTACCTAGCAGTAATAGGTTTTTAGTTTTTTCCTCATTTGGGTCTCCCAATAGGATTTTTGTTGTTTTCTCTATTTCCTCTCTATTCCATAGGGATAAGTGGGCATTTTTTGCCCCGGTAACCATATTATATGCACCGCGCCATGTTGAGAATAGCTGTTAATCGAATTTATACAGTCCAATACTGTTTTTGTTTTTACTGTCTTTGATGTTATTGCTTTGATTGCAGTTTTACTATCCATATGGACGTTTACAGTAGTTGGTCTCGTGTTGGCATTAAGCCAGTTCAGACACTACGTAACTGCTCGGATCTTCGCTTGATGGACCGTATTGTGATCCGGCAAACGAAGAGATATTTCGGACTCTGGTTCTTCAATGAAAAGACCCAGTCCCGTTCTCCCACCATGGAGCCGTCTGTATAACAACAATTTCCAGTCGGCATTTGTGCTAGAGTTCCGCCGATCCACGAGTCTCTGTCTGGAATTAATGCCTTTGATGGTATGTTACGTGGTCCTTACTGATCCATTCGTCCATCGCTTTAAGTCGGATAGCTCCGACGGCCGCTTCATACCTTATCTGGATTTCTATTGGGTGTATATATAGAATAGTTCCTAATGCCCTCGTTGGTGTTGTCCTCATTGCGCCGCTTACACTTAAACAGCATTCGTTGGACTTTCTGTAGTATTTTAATATTACATTTTTTATCCATAGCTGTTCACCAGACTACTGAAGCGTATGTTGGAATAGGTCTAACTACACTTTAGTATAGCCAGTGTGTCATCTTAGGATTAAGAACCCATTTGGAGCCTCTAGCCCTTCTACAGGTTGACCAACATCTATAAGCTTTGTTAGCTCTCTCTTGAATATGGTCTTTCCATTTAAGTTTCCTATCGAGGATTACTCCCAGATATTTAACTTTGTTGGAAATATTTATTGTCTTGTTTAGGAAAACTGGTTCTTCAAATAAGACCTATTGGTCTAGCCCAGTTGTACGCGAGTTTTAGGGCTGATTTAGCTCTTCTGCATAGCAAGTTTGGATTCTTACCCCTCAGAAGTATTATAACGTCGTCTGCATAGCAGACTGGGTTAAATCCCTCATCGGTTAATAGGCTATTTATGGTAGTGACTCATAGGAGTGGGGATAAAATCCCCCCCCCCCCTGCGGCGTACCCTGACCAACTTTGTCCCTTATTTTTACGTCAAGTAGCCCGCAGCTTATCCATCTATTCCTTAGAATGTGGCTTATCCAGTCCCTAAGAGCCCGGTTCACCAGAAATTTATCTAAGGATTGGATAAGGGTTTTGGTGCTGACGTTGTTGAAAGCACCGTCGATATCAATGCATACTGCTAGTTTATACATCTTCCTGTCGAAGGTGCTCTCGATGTGGTGTACAACGTCATGTAATGCGGTTTCCACTGATCTACCTTTAACGTATGCATGTTGTTTGTATTTAAGCATATCGTTTGGAATATTGCTCTTAATCATGGTATCGACTATACGTTACATGGTTTTAAGCAGGAAGGATGTTAGGCTTATCGGATGATAAGACTTAGAAATTGCGTAACTTGCCTTCCCAGGTTTGGGGATAAATACTACCCTCGCCTCCTTCCAGGCTTTAGGGGTATACGCAAATTTTAAGCATGCAAAATTCCAGATAGTTTGAACGCAATGTAGTCCATCTCTTTCTGGAGTAAGGCCGGAAATATCTCATCCGGTCCCGATGCTTTGAAAGGTTTGAAACTCAATTGTTGGTGCTTCCTTCGTAACATATTCCCTAACTACCGGCATTCCTGCGTGCACCGCAGTGCTCGGCGGGAAATGTGTATTCATCAAAAGCCCCAGCGTGTCCTCAATTGCTTCCATCTTATTTCCCATATTATTAACCATAATCTGGGTTTGTGTATGGGTTTTTGATAGAAACTTTTTTATTGTTGATACATCATTTTACCTGTTTACAGAAGGGTTTCCAGGAATTGCGCTTTTCTGTTCTAGTCATTTTGTTGTATTCTTTAAGTTTTGTGTGATAGTTGTCCCAGAATACAGTTAATTTTTTACGTCGAGCTCTCATGTAAAGCCTTCGGACCTCTTTGCCTTTGTTACGAATTTCTCCTGTCATCCAGGGTTTTTCGTAGGCAGATTTCCTCTCTCGAAGGGGACAACTTTCTTCGAGGACTTTACTAAGACCTCCGTTATAATGTTGACATTTCTGTCTATATCTTCCGTGATTAGCCATTCATAGCTATCGTACCCTAGCCTTTCTTTCATTAGTTTTCAAAATTTTGTCCAGTTGGTTTTGGATTTATTTCCGAAACTTATAGGTTTCGGTGGTGGCCGTGTTAGTTCAAATCTTATATATCGATGATCCGAGAAGGAGTGCTCTTCAGAGACCCTCCAATTCTGGACCACGTTTATAAAATTTTCGGAACATATTGTTATATATAATACCTCTTCCTAATCTTTTTAACAAAGGTGGCTTTATTTCCTATGTTAAGGGTTATTAGGTCGTTAGTATTAAAGAAATCTTAAAGGACTTGGCCCTTTTTGTTAGTATTAGTACTACTCACGCAATGTGGTGTGAGTTAGCATCGAGCTGTGAGTTAGTTGTTGTGACATATTATACAGGTTCTCGGTCGAGACCCCGTATTTGCATAAAACAGTTGGTATTTTATATGGTTTAGTCCAGAGACCTTGTTCTGGATAGTCTAGGGTTCCTGGATCAAGCCAATGTGGATTTTACCTGTATTAATTTGCTTCATCAGGGCCATGGTTGCCGTCTCGCTCAGATGGAGGTTTATTTGGATGACCTCAATCATTGGTCCTCCAGTAAACGGGCTTCTTGAGAGTCGGTGATTGCAGCACCGACTCCCTTTTCATTTTTGCTAGAAGGTAAAACCTATTCGCTGTTTGGTTTGGTTTCCTCGTTGACGCCGATTACCGACTTTCCTGCTTTGAAGCGGACAGCGTTGGAGATGTAAAAAGCCCTGCCCTTAGTCTTTGTCAGACTGGCCATGGAGAGATGGTCAATTCCTACCACAAGGAGAGTTCCGTCATCCTGCTCCTCCCTGTGGAAGACCTCCCATCTCTTCACGTCCAAGTCCTTGATTTGGCGACCAAAGACTTCGTGCATGCGTTCCGTCTCGAACATGCTGACCCAACCTCTGACAAATACCGATGTCTTAGTTAGTTGAGAAATTTGGTCTTTCCTCACCAACTTGAGTTTGCCGCTTTCCCTGGAAGACGTTCTTTGGGTAGCTTTCCGGAACCTCTATTGGTATCGATCACTGCATAGCAGAGTTCGTCCCGGTTGCGTTTCTTGGCTACCTTGGCATAATATGGCGGCTCTCTACCAGTCCCCGCAGCCCTCTTCCTCTTCTGCCAAGTCCGGGATTTCTTCGCAGAATCCCCAGACACAGCAGTCGATTCTGCGGCTGGGCACACCCTCTTCACGTTCGAGCTGACTTTGTCGCCCTCTGCCAAACAAACAGTCGGAACAGTCTCCTTTGCGTGGTTCTTGACGCAGTGCACTCGAAACGTTTGGAGATGTGGAGCTCTTTTTCTTCTTTGTCGGCTTTACTGTGTTCTGCTCTTCGGCGGATCTGATCCACTTAGCCACTTCCGAAGAAGTGGAGGAAGTGTTCATGACCCCTTTGGGAGCATCCTGCGATATAGCCTTTTTGCTTGCCCGTTGCTTCCTGAACTTGCGTCGTTGAGCCCTATACAGCTGCTTCTTGGGTGGTGTGAGCTTTGCAATGCTCACTTCTTCTACCATCTTGCGGACCTCCTCCTTATCTGGGATTTCCATGACGGTTTTGTTTGCTTTCGCTTTCGGATTTGGAGTGTGAGTCGCTACCTGTATCTGAAGGCTGGGTCGAGCATGAACTTCCCCTTAGCTTCACAGTCTCTTCCTCTCTGTATTTGCCCTTCTGCTGTGTGCTTGTCGCAGTACCTTCGACCACAGGTGCCAAGGCACCCACACCTGTGGGAGAGATTTACTCACGATCGCATGATGACGACGGGGTTTGACTCGTAGACATATCAACATCACCCGCCGGTACTGGCTTTATTAGGCCCTGCACCGTAACTTTTTCACATTGTCCATCTTTCTTCATTATTGTGTTTTTTTTTAGAGGAACACCCCCACAGTAAGTTTTTGTCCGCGGGGAAAATAAATTCTCTGAGGCAGGTGATCGTACTAATCCACTCCGGAACAGGTTTAGTCACAAGTGAATTCCCGGTGGGGACGCGCCCGTTAGGTGCACTAAGAAACACCCTTCGGATAGTTTTCGCAATACTCATTACAGCAGTAATGTTTTGGAAAAACAACTCATACTGGGTTTGCTTCTTTTCATTTTGTCACAGGCTGATGGTATATCTCTGTCGGCAAAGCAGACTGATACTTCTTTAATCGTTCATTCTAATTTCGGTTAAATCGGTTTGGATTTTTGGAGAATTCTACTGGCTATTGACTTCTGCAGATCAAAATCCAAACTTAATGAGTTTTCTTGACTTGCCTGCAATCTTTTCAGTGATGACAAATTTATTTCTTCAAATTTGAAATCTAAACCAATTTCCAAATGAAGCTAAACACTATGGAAGCGAAAGTTTTATTTGCTCTGTCATTCAGTGCGTTTACGATCTTGACATGTTTGTGTTCATCAAATAGTGTGTGTATGTGTGTGTGAGTTTGTAAAGGGAAGTAGATTTCGATGCATGAATGTCTGATGTTAAATTTGCCGTATGAGTGTGTTTTTCTCTCTCCGTTAACTGTGTATACATATTCTTGATGGAATTCATGGAAACACATACGCACCCTAGCTACACATCCATCCAAACGTTGATAGACATCCATAAAAGCACATCGTAAAACCCTTCTGAAATCATTTACATAGTTCACCATAAAGGTAGTGCTGCAGCAGCAGGAACATCAGCTAGCTATTGCATGTATTTTCTAAATCGGAAATCATATTAAATACCGGATTCATTCATGTTACGATGATGTAAAAGGGGCATCGTTGTACCAAATGTAAAACAGAAAATCTAGTACATCCTCTTCGACAAACGAAGAACCAAACCTCGACGAGCTTTTGTGTGTGTGCGAGTGTACTCAAACAACTTCATGTTGCCTTGAAAGCAGTAATCTAATTTTATGACATTGAATTGAATTGCATAAAATTTGCAAATTTAGGCCACTTTCTCCTACACGTACACACACATACACATCTCAACGACACACAACGGCACATTTTCAAACAGCATACAAATCTTGGCTTTAAATCAGCTACCAACAGCCAGCCATCCATTCATCCCATTAGACTCATTACTCATTAAGAGTTCGCGTCATTCATTGTACACTGCAGCAGAGTGAATAAATTGTAAATAACCGAGTTTTGCAACCTAAAGACCTGATAAACAAATTGTCCGCTTTATCGCTTTAGGCAGATATCATTTTCCTGCGGAAAAGATAGGGGAATAAGCAACGAAGCGACGAAGTATTTAGGAATGCTCTGCAGAAAAATGTCGACACGCTATGTGTGATGGTGATGTAGTGTGAGTGAATTCATTATCGTATACATGTGAATGAATGATTGCGTTTCGCCGCGTATTTCCCCTCGCGAATGAATACATTTTAAAGCATACATTTAGGCATTGAACATAAAATACCAAATGAGTTGTTAAGAAATGAAAACGACCAAACACTCATTGCACGATCTATTTTCACACAATGCCATTAACCGAAATGTATTCGATGACTAAAAATAAGTTGAAAATTAAAACTAAAACACAAATGTACTACATCAGAATTAAAGATTAATTGTTATTTTAATTTTGGGTTACATTTAAAAAAGGAAAAAAGTATATGGTAATACCAGTATAGTCTCGATAATCCGGACACACGTTAGGCCGGACAACGCGGTAATCTGGACACTAAAATGTTTTACATTGTAGACTTGGTAATCCGGACATCAGATATTTTTCTAACCTCAATAATTCGTACACCAATAGCTTTTTCCTATCTTGAGCCTTAGATTCTAATTTATTTCATTGACGTTTTCCTTCTTAACAATAGCAATTGGTGAATAAATAAGAAAATTTAAGTTTTTCAAAGTTTTTAGTCCAAATCTCGACTTACAGATATCCACTGTCAACTCAGTTGTACAGTCAATATGGAATTAACTATCTGAATTTGTCAAATAATTTTCCTATCGTTCAACTATTGATGACTGGCTATGATAAGCAAAAGTATTTAAAACCTAGGGTATGGTACCTTGGTTCCCTGAAAAATCGATGTTGAGTGGTCCTTTTCTCTAAAGAGATTAGTTCATTAGCCCTACTTTTAGTTACCACGCAACATTCAGACCTGTACTCAAGGAAAAAATTAAATAATACCACTCGGGCAACATGGTTCTAATGTATGATTTTTCGATATATACACTGCGACCCCTAAAATCTATGCTAACATTGCGAAGTTTTGATTTCGGAGTTTTTGAATTTTTTCTTATAATTAGGGGGGCGCAACCAGATAATGATCCAAACTATATGAAGGATTGTAGAACTATCATGAGTGTGCTCTGTACGGCTTCCTAGTAATGAGTCTGAAGTCAAAATGTTGATGCGTAAATTTTCTTAAAAAAAAAACCTTTTTTTGTCTTTTTACAACTATCGTAAAGGTAACCTTAGTTTTTTTACGCGCCGGATCTATTGAGCCCATTCGAAACCATCCAATAAAACGACGGATATACTTACCTTGAAAATAGGAAAATCTGCAAAAGTTTATTTTGAAAATTCCGCGCATTGACCACTTTCACGATGACAAACTATTTTCCTTGTAGAAGTTTTACCAAAATACGTCAGGTTTTGTATGGAAATTTAGCGAAATAATAGAATAAATCTCAAACATTTTTCTCAAATTGATCCTATTAAACGAAAAACAATATATTTTTTAAATAATATTCAACAATAAGTTTTCGTCTTTTGTTGTTGCTGTAATATACAGTTTATAAACCCAATCTAGGTTCTGTACGCATTTTTACTTTATTTTTTTAGAGATTTTTGTGGGCTCTGAGTTATAATAAATAAAATTTACTCCAAGATTTCTTCATTATTTTTGATTTTCGCGAAAATAAAAATAAATTTAACAAATATTTAAGTATTTACGGCTAGATATAATTGCTCTTAACGATGTATGTATACATTTTCTCATTACAACAAAAAGGGAATTTTTAAATATTTTATCTTTAAAAGGGAATAAAACCCACAATTCTGTGCCCATCCAATTTTGTGAACGTGAACAAATTTGAAACCACGATTTTTTTCTTAACCCATGTACCGAAAATCGCGGATGTGCTCTCAAATTTTTTTTTTGCATTGGAGAAGTTCCATGTATAGAGAATTTCTATAGAAAATTATAGAAAATTGGTTATATAGATGTTACTTTGTGAATTTTCACTTGTCTTCACTTAGGTAGAGAGACGTTTTCGTTAAAGAAAAGTTGGACTGTATTCCGTATTAAAAAACATTTCTTACGAACATACCTGAAGGGACTAAGGGACTTCATTTTTATTGTTCACAGGTGCATGTACAGACATGGACTAACGAACAAAGACCCCTGAAATAGGATTAGAGTTTAGATAGAAATAAGGTAAATATTATTCTGTTTTAAATGCGCGTAAAAATCGTAATCATCAAAATCGTTTGATGTGCATGTACAGCTAAGTCATATCTCTGCATGGGTATCTAATCGTGGTGTGAGAATATCAATAAACCACCCATAATTAACACAAAACCTATTCCAAATCAATCCATCGATATCAATGGATGTGTACAAGTTTCAATGGTGCTTCGAAGGGACTTGTAGGGGCTCAAATTTCTACTGAGTGGATTATGAACCGAAATTATCCTTTGCAAACTACAACAAACATAACAAGTATTCCGACGATACCTTCGTTTTATTGTGTGCGAATAAAGAAAACCACTTTAAACCGATTAAATTCGACGACGACATTGTCGTTTTTTTAATTTAACACATTTTAAGGGTTTTATAAAATTGAATTTGGATCTAACGATCTGCATAATCGAACTTTAAGAAGAAGAGTGACGTCTATTTCTTGACGGTGATGCGATCTCAATGATTATAATGATTTATCGATGTCGATAAATCATTGGCCAAACCCAATCTATGACGACATCAATATGGACCTAGATGTCGTCATAGATTGGGTTTGGCCGATTCCAAAGCGGATGTAGACCAAATATATTAAAAGTTTCGATAAAGTTTTTCTGCAAGAAAACAAAAGTGCTGTAAGAGTTTATTTATTAAAGTAGAATGGAAATGCTTGATCCGTTGACGACATTCGTGAATGATATCCATGCACATTGCCAGTTTTGAATGACAGTTTTGCTCAAATAATTGTTTGCTTGCTTAATTTTTTTCGTTCATCACGCAACCACAAATTATTTTGTGGTTGTTGAACGGTTGGACAGTTATCGATAATTGCGAAAAATCTACAGTCAAACCTGGCAATTTGTACGGCACTTAATATGAAAATATCCACAACTAAGTCTACGTACACATGTTTCCACGCATAGACCACGGAAATGAAGAAGTTCGATAACCAATTGCCACAAAACTTAAAGGTCCCATTCGATCGTGTATATAAGTCAGTCCTAAGAACTGCGAGAGAGTGCGTTCTCATTTCCTACATTGGTCATATGCATGAGAAGTCACAGGTTCGACTACGCGCCAACACGTCACAGTGTTGTGAATGCATTATCCAAGCTTTTATTTCATATACAGGTACTTCTACTGTTCTCAGTTGACTTTAGGAATATGATAGTTTTTTATATGTATAGACATAATAATGCGATGAAAGATATCTAAGTACAGCTCACGGTATATACTTTCCTAATTCGCTTTAGTTATAACAGACATTTATTTACTTTAAGAAGCAATATCAAAATTTTCCTTATTTTCAATTTGCAACAAACTTCGATGCGCATTGAACCAAACCAAACCTTCTCATTTGCTATGAATCACAATAAATCCATTAATAATGACTTTTATCTTTTTTCGTATTCTTTTGTCTTAGGTATCACACCTAGGCAAATCCACAAGCAAAACAAAAACAGATAAACTGGTTACCAATGAAAGCAAAAGTAAATAAGAAAAAAATTTTGCTGATTCGAAAAACAAAAGCAGACAAACAGGTAACCTAGGCAGCATTGAACGCTGGCTGGCGAAACGAAGTAGAAAAGAATCGAAAGCTCGAAAGTAAAAGAAGCAGAAGCAAGAATACAGAAACTCGTACATTACAAATGCCAAATACATACATAACTTCGAACATCGTCATCATAGTTTACAGCTCAGCCTGGAGTAGGTTTGATCTGACTGGATGTTACATGTTACTTTGTTCGTTCAGCTTCTTGCCATGACTATAATGCTGACTTTATAGCATTTTGCTGTTTTTAGTTGAAATTCTTTATGGCTAACGGCATTTCACTCTCTTGGTTGTTATGTCATATGGAATTTATGGTGTTGCAGGCGGTAGCTGCTACTAAAAACTCAAACATCAAATGAAAGGATATTTTGGATGGGGATGTTTAACCAAAAAATATACATGAGTTCGATATTAAACAGTGATTATAGGTATTCTAATTGAATTTTGAAGGCACAGTTTCGTGCTATTGTTATTGAATTTTGTTCGATTTGGATAAGTTTGTAGTGTAACAAGTAATGACCTTTTGCATAATATTTTAAGGCTATTGAAAACAGCGCAGTACAACAACAATAACCCAAAAACAGGTTACATGTAATGTAATATGTCAAATAAATGTTTTCGCTATTAAAATAATGTAATAAAATAGTGTACTAATATAAACAATGTATAATAATAATTCATACGTATAACACTATTGTATTACTTTTATTGTATTTGCATTTTTGGTCGCCAACATTCGAAAACCGAATAGGCAAATAACCAAGAATAACCATGAAGAATAAAATACGTCATTTTTTCAATATATATATTTGAAAATCTGTATACTTTATAAGTTTTATTACTGATGAGGATAGATGGTAATCCACTATCCAAAAAAATATTATTTCATTTTGTTTCAAGTCAAAAATATGATAAATATGTTCTTTAGCTCTAAAAGCGGGAATATTCGAAGTTAAATATTATTATGATTATATCTTCTTATATATAAAAGACAATGTGTGTATGTTAGCATGTTCCGTATAGACTCAAAAAAGGCTGAACCGATTTTCTTGAAAATTTCAGGGAATGTACAGGGAATACCCGTGGTGAAGATATGTTATATATTTTTTTGAATTTCGGAGGGGGGCGGGGTACTCCCTCATCCCCTACTTTTATAAAAAAAAACTATTTTAGCACGCCCACTTTTTAAATATGTTATATATCCAAAACTACTGAACCGGTTTTCATGAACATTTAATAGAATGTACAGGGAGGACCCGTGGTGAAAATAGGCTAGATATTTTGTTGAATTTCGGAGGGGCGGGGTACCTCCGCTATGCCCGATTTTTTTTAAAACGCCATTTTAGCAAAACTGAAACGAACGATAGAATTAATTCTTCCGAACTTCCACCCACCGAACCACCCCGCTCCGAACTTCCACCTCCGATCCACTCTGCTCCCAACTTCCACACTACGATTCACCCTGCTTCGAACTTCCACCCTCCGATTCACCCTGCTTCGAACTTTCAGCCTCCAAAACATCCTGCTCCGAACCACCCCATTGCGAACTTCCACTTTCAGAACCTCCCCCTCCAAACTTCCACCTTACAAATCTATGTTACTCTATTGTACTCTTAGACTAAACTCTACTTGAACGGCTGAACCGATTTCCTGAAAATTTCAGAGAATGTACAGGGATCACCCGTGGTGAAAATAGGCTATATATTTTGTTGAATTTTGGAGGGGTACCTCCCCTATAGCCTATTTTTTTTAAACGCTATTTTAGCACGCCCACTTTTTTAAATAAATTTCAGAAAATGTACAGGGAAGACCTGTGGTGATAATAGGCTATATATTTTGTTGAATTTCGGAGGGGGCGGGATACCTTCCCAATGACCTTTTTTAAAAAAGCTATTTTAGCAAAACTGACGAACGTATCGGTGAGACAGTTAATTTGCGAGGCAATAGTGGTTATGTCTCCGACCCAACGAACTCGTTTTGGGGCCTAAAGACCCGACCACGACCACTTTTTTAATATCTTATATCTCTGTAACTACTGTGGCGATTTTCATACAAATTTCAGAGAATGTACCGGGATAACCCTGGTGAAAATAGGCTGCATATATGCCCCCTTCTGAAAATAAGCTATATATTTTGTGGAATATCGGCTGAGCGGGGTTTGAAAATTAATTCGATAGACAATGGCGGTTGTGTCTCTGACCCGAGGCACGTATCTGTGGCCTTAAGACCCGACCACGCCCACTTTTTTAAATATGTTATATCTCCAAAACTTCTAAACCGATTTCCATTTAATTTTCAGATGATGTACTGGGATGGCGCTTGGTAGAAAAAGGCTATATATTTTGTTCCATTCCGGAGGTGCTGGTTGTGCCCTGCGCCCTATTTTTTAAAACGCGCTATATATGTAAAAGTTACGAACCATAAGACCCGACCACTCCCACTTTCTAAATATGTTACAAATCAATGCAAAAACCAGATGTTATTCATAACGAAGCTTTGGTCTTTTTGGAAAGCAAGTCTTTAAATTAGAAGAAGATATTAAGTAGAAGTTATCATTTGAAACGAATGTACGATGACACATACAAATTCCCTAGAAGTTTTAGATGGATTCTTGAAGGATTTAAGAAGTAATTCACGTTTAGATTTCAGACAAACTCTTCCAGTTATACTATTGCAGCAGATGCAATAAGTGTATGCCTCAAGTCATCAGCTTTTTGACGGTATGTTAAAATTGCATATCGACAACATTTCTGAAGATTTTTGATTTATAGTCACTTGCAGATCCCGACTAAATAGCGATGCAAGAAAAATATAATTGATGATTTAAGAAAAGGTAACGTAAAACAAGGGCCAGCAATGCGGACTGGATCGGCTAGTAGTTTATAATTATTGACTACCCTGCCGTTACATTCAATTTGAGGTGTGAAAATGCATTTATATTGTGTGTATTTTCTAGCTATAGGTGATTTTTACAGAGACCACATTTATAAGTGGTCATTATAATAGCATAGAGCCCTATGACGGGATACATTCAACTTGTCTCATATATCGTATCAATCAATTTATGCAAAACTAACAAACTTCTGAACGAAAACAAAGAGTGCTCCAACGAAGAGTGAAGGAGTAATTCATAAGCAAACTTTATCTGGGGAAACGGATCGTGCAATGTGACGGCAAAGGCCTTTAGGTCATGGCCTTGGGAATAAATTTAAAGAAATTAAATATGCTGAGCTCCAAAATGAAAGATGGAAAACCTCAAAAAATAGCAGAAGGGCTCCAGAACAACTGCATTGCGGGGAACAATTGTGATGATTGTCACCCCACACTCAAGTTCAGCATCATGTGCTGGATCGCGTTATTGGCGTTGTCATGGAAGATGAGCTCAAACAGTGGTACTCAGAACATTGTATTTAGAAACTTTGGTTTGCTTTAAAGTAGGCCTAGGCTTTTTTGCATGTTTGATCAGAAAAAAAATGTTTATAAAGTTTACTTAAAGTAAACCAAAAATATGAACCTTATCCAACGAAACAAGTTTAGGTCGAAATCAAAAGTTAACTGATATGTTTATAAATGCTGAGATGTGTGATAATATAGCCACCTAGCCGATCAAATTAAAAATATCATAAATTCAATTCAGAAATATGAGGAAAACCTATCCAACCTATCATCTATTTATTGGGACAATTAGTTACAAATTATTTTCAATGAGTCACTTGTGACTCATCCAGAAATGTTTATTCAGTCATGCCATGCCAATGACACTCAGTGCTCGAGAATGTTTGTTTGGTGCGTTTGTTGCTTTTGTTTTCTAAGATTTCTTAACAACACACTGTTGTGGTTTTTCCAACTCAAAGCACATCGGTTTCATAATGGAGAACTAGTTTTGTGTTTTGTTGTTCTGCTTCAAACCAAAGGCTGAACGCTAACGTTTCTGACATTAAACTATCAAGTTTGTCAACAAATCAATTTTGATTTTCTATGCAAAATAGTGCTAAGTCTTATTTATGCCTTCGGTGGCAGAGCTTCGGCAACCGTGAGGGAGGGGTCCAAATGCATAAGTGGCCACAGCATAACTTTGTTGTTATGAATTTCTTGGCATTTCACGCACACACTAGGAAGTTGTTTAGATTTTAATTTCGATTTTAATATGGCTAATAAAAAAACATGTCCAAACGTGGCTAAATGTCAAGTGTTCCCAATTGATATTATTTCTTTATTGTCTCCTTATGGCCAGTTTGCCGAACGACCGAAAATAAATTGACAATTAAAGCTGCTTAATTGATTAAGAGCGCCAAGTGAAAACCTACACCGATGATGGTGATGATTCATGATCCATATATGTATTTTGCATTCAAATTGAACAAATCTTCCTATAATGGCAGGCGGTTTAACAATTTATTATATTCTAATCAGGCGCTGCTTGGCTATTCCAAAAAAAAACACGTAGTTTGTATTTTCCACAAAAAAAGAAACATTGAATAATCAAGGCTAATTAGTATCCAAAAAGAGATAAGAACTGGTTCGGTCTTATAAAAATGTTTAAATAATATCAATTTATTCATAAAATAAAAAAAAAATAAATTTGACAGCAATATTCTTTTTCTTCAAGGCTGATTCTAAGAACTAACTGGTATTCTAAAAACGAACTAGCTGCTATAACTGAATATAACAAAAATAAAAAATAAAGCAAAAATCTTTGCAAAGACTATTGCAACTCAAAAGCCTTTTCAGAATTTATTTGAAGCTACTGCAACATAAAATACAGTTTCAGAAGCAGATTACAATGAGGCAATAATACCGTCTTTGGGTAATGCTTTGAACATGCAATATTTTAAGGAAATACAGGAACCATACCAATATTGTTATTTACCTCTATTATCCGGGAATCGATTATCAGTAAATCTTCATTATACGGGAAAAGAAAACACAGAATAGTTTTCATTTAACACCGATTAACCGCAAAAATGTTTATATTCCGGGATTATAATTCATTCGACCAAATTTCAATGGACAAATTTGCAATTCTTAAAACTACACATTAAATTCATAATTGCTCTTATTTATACAAATTTGCAAGGACGTACATTTTTTATTACAAATATATAAGGAAGTGTTACTTCATTATCTGATTATCCGTAATGAATCCGGTCCAGATCATTACGGATAATCGAGTATTTACAGTCTTTGACATTATGAAACAAACATTAAAAAAAACACAACAAAATTAACAGATTTAGGCCAAAACATAAAAACAGCAAATTTCAGTTTACATATTTACATATGTATATGTATGGCAAACATACATATGTATATCACTTAACAATGCACGTGAGTTATTATTACAGGACTAGATTGGGAAGTCTCCGAAATACCAATAAGTATTTGTATCTTCGTATATATTGAGCGCATGAATAATATTATAAGCTATAATAATATACATGCATTAGAATGCGACGCTCTCTTTCTCTATTAACGTGCTTCAGAGACCGAACAGAGCGAACACTTCAATGAAGTGATACAAACTACAATCGTGATGTTGTCTAAAACTTATGCTAATTTATCTAATTAATTTATATGCAGACTTTTTACTGTTTGACCTTGGAAATGGACATGCTATAATCTGGTCAATTTATGTGTTGGTAAATAAAAATAATCAAAATGCTCTAAATAGACGTCGTTGTGGTAGGTGTCAAGCCATAAAATGAATCTATACTACCAGCCCAGCCAAACCAAACGTTGAACAAATTTCGATCTCGATATCAGGCCTAATTTGATGATATTAAAACAGAACCGGTTTAAATGCTAACAAAATGCTAAGTGGTTGGTAATATTTTGAATTTAAATGAAACGCATTGCAGTTTCGTTTATGGTGAGAATGACGTAGGTATTACATTTTTCTTGAATGTTTGCTTTTTATTGGGTATTACTACTGTTAACCATAATCTGATTATCGAAGTAATAAAAAAATCCACCCAATTGATTGACATTGAAACTATAATCGATGTTGTAGGGACACATACTGTTTCTATCATAAATATAGACTACATATTTCGCTTTTATACACATGGAAGTTTTATATTTGAATTGTTTAAAAATGATTATTGCTTCATTATTGGTAATGGTCATTTGTACAGCTTGTAATTAAAAAATTCTTAACACCTTTACCAAGCCGTTACTTATTCTTTATAAAATTCCTCAGGTTTCGTAGCTGTTTTATCAATTATTCATTACATGCATAATTTAAGTCCAGCCTAACTGTGACTAAACAAGTAACGGGGCGCATGCCCAACGTGTATAGCAGTCATTGCAGCGCAATGCACCTGTATTACATAAACAGCATGTAAAGTAATTTGTATTCAATGCACCGGTATAACCAGAATAACCGTTTTTTTCATTTCTTCGCAGAGTGTCGATGCACTTGCAGCAATAAATATGGAAAAATTCTTACATATACAAATACATTATATTCACATAAATACATACATTCTGACAAGTTAGATTAGAAGGTTAAACTATTCGAAAGCAATCGGTTTTTATGAAATCTAAACTAGACATTCTTTCTGCAAATTCATATTTTTATTCTCCTTTTTACATTGGAAAAATTTTACAAGTTTTTACAAGTTTTTTTGTATTAAACAAAGTTTTGAACTTTTGTGATGGAGGTACCCGAAGGTGTTATCCGATTTACATTTGAGAGAAATATTACCACCAGCCATTTTAGTTGGTCTCAGTAAGATTTTTGTGAGCTTCTGGACCATTATCTCTGGAAGCTTGGACTTGTGAAGGAAATACACTATATCGCTGTAAGAACCTTTGGTACAACATTCAATACAAACTTCTAACAGCCCTTATTCAACTCCATTTAAGCGAAAATGTTGAACAAAATGTTGTGAGGAAGTTACCCATAAGTGTTGACCTGCGATCTGTAAAGTTTCGGCCAAATCGTATACTCAACTCGAAAGTTATGGAGCTCATTAGTTACTTTAGTTTCTGCCGCTGGGTTTTTGCAGCTTTTGGGCCTTCATCTCAGAAAATATGGGCTTATCCCCGAACAATATTTCAAAACGATGTCATAGACTGTACTTATGCGAAACATTTTGAACTTTTGTGGGGGAGGTTGTGTCAGGTGGCCTTCTTTACTGTTAATATGATCTGGTACTTGTTTAGCCGATCTGGCAACCCTTCTGATCGAGTTATTCTAAGGTAATATTTATTTAGCCCAGTCAAAATAGACATGCGTATAAGGGGAAAATAGCAAAAATTCCCACAAACCTGAATTTTGATGGAGATCTAAGGTTTACCATTAGAAGCAACGTCCTAAAAGTTCCCATCGATCCCATGTGTGCAAAAAAAGTTATTCGGGGCCAAAGGTCATTTTGGAGGTATTATTCCGTATTTTTTTTTTTTTTTATTTTTCTCTAAAACGGTAATACTAAGCAAAAGCCGGCTAAAGTAAAAGTTGAAGATTTAACAATTGTATACAAGAATGGTTTTTATGATTTAAAAAAAAGCTTACCATTTTCAAGATATCGCGATCTAAAGGTCAAATTAAAAAATACCGCGTAAGTACATTACGAGGCGATCCGCACTATGTGTTAGGTATTTCCATAAGCTTTCAAACCATATCCACTGTGCAGTAATTGGTTCAGTAGAACCGGTTCTAACCCTGTTTTTAAATCTGGCCTTTCGGGTCGAATAACCGGCGAACTGGATCCGCCGCCCATGAAAGTTATATTTTTCCGTAATCAGCGCAACAAAACCTTTGGACAAAAATTCAAAAGAGAGTTTTCGTTGGGGTCGTTCCCGTTGTGTTTTCGATTACACATGTGTGTTAAATGGACTATTTTCGCATAAAATGACTCTAACATGGAATTACAATATTAAACACGCTCCGATTTTGTTAGATTTTTTTAAAATATAGGTATAATTTCGTTCTGTTCTGTTGTTTTATATGGTTCGTCTGAATATATGCATATTTCCCCCATATGCGCATAAAAATTATGTGTTTTTTAAAACAGCTATATCTCAAGAATGGTTCCTTCTAGGAAAAAAATTATAAATACCAAACTTGTAGATATTTTTGTTTTTGTCTACAATATTTACTTTAGTCACTTTCAGATTAGATCAACCGTCTTCAAAAAATAAATTCGAAAACCTTATTAAGAAGAAAATGTCATGTTTTCCAAGTATATACCGAAAATTTTGGGTAATTTGAAATCCCCATTACATTTCGAAAACATTTATTTGACAACTTGTAGTTTTTGGTTTTGGTTATTAATGTTGTACTTCGTGATTTTTTTTTTTATTTATACATACATTCTTATCTGTAAAGCATAGCACACACTGACCAACAAGATTGACAGTCATCAAGGTCTCTTTCGTTAATATCAAAGTCTACTTTGCTAATCTTTAAATAATGTTTTACATATTTTATTTCTAATATTTTTAGCTTAAAAAAAGCTTTTATTTGCCGGAAAATTCTTTTAAAAGTACGTTGACTGTCAGTTTTTACTGTCGGTGTGTACCCCGCTTAATAAACAAAGAAACTAATTTTACCAAAAAAAAATCAACATTTTTATCACAAGTATCTCAAGAGTTATCGTGCGCACTATGTTAGCGAAAATTTTTAACTTTTGTGGGGACGATACTGGAAAGACTAGACCGATTTGACCCTATTCTAACTTGATCTAAAGTTGTATAAAATATTACAAGGACCAAATCGGTTGATTCGTACGAGCGTTATAATGCTCTTGCCAGGCAGACTGACATTACTAAATTGACTGTAAATTCTAAATTCGCGAACATAATATGATTTTCCAATTCTAATGAACAGAAATAATGCCTAGTTATACCCTCAGTATTTATGCCGAAAGCCGTTTTAGAAAATTTTTAGTCCATTTAGCACTGTTCGTCTGTCTGCCTGTCTGTCTGGATGGCAAGAGCGCATGATAACTCTAGATTTGGTTCAAAATTTTGCTTCCGTAATATTTTGTCCAAACTTAGTTTAAGTTCGAAGATGGGTCATATCGGTCCACTCTTTCCGGTTTCCCCCACAAAAGTTCAAAACTTTTCGCTAAAATTGTGCCCACGATATCTCTCGAAGGCAGTAACCAATTTGGTTCATACTTTGCACATCGCAAAACTAGAAGACTATAGCTTCGGATGCAGCCACTCATCAGTTCTCTGATTCTTCTATAACACGAAACGACCGCCGATTTAATAAAAGAGACCAGAAAATTAAACAAAATGAAAATTTTTCTGCATCCTCCTAAATCTGATGACCCACTTGCATTATATAGCCACTACTAATTTTATGTTGTCTTTGCATTTACGAAAACTGTTTCAGAATTTTAACTTTACACGCCCAATCAACGACATTATTTATAAGTACACAAATACATGTGTACTTATAAATAAATCGCATAATCCCCAATCATGTCGCTTCATTTCATATAAAACATAAAGCCTTGCGATTTTTATCCAAAACTTATATAACACTTAAATCAAGGGACAAATGGACCGATAGGGAGTAAGAAATTATGTTTTTCCTTATTGTTGTCTGTCCATTTTCAATTTCGCCGAGAAAAATATAAGCATATTAAAGAATTTAAAGCAATTTTTCCCATTTTTTTTAACTCAAAAAAACAGAAAAACTCTAAATGAACTTTCTAGTTCCTCCATGTTCAAATATTTCCATAGAAAGACAGTTATAATTGACAATTTTCAAGTGTGCAATATTATCACGTATTGAAATTTAAAACTGTTTTCATTCGGCATTCCGCATTTCCCAGCCAATAAAAACTACACTGCGAAAAATTAACTTGAAAAAAGGCGTCAAAGGGCTTGGATAACAAATCTCCTCCAACAGATGAATGACTCGATGGTTTGCGACAGGGCTTCGGATTTGGAGTCGTGACCAAATTGGACCGAAGTTGGAGTCTATCCAAAAACGGCTTAACTTCGAAGCCTTGGTTTGTAGTATCATTGCATTGGAATATAGATTTAACACTATGGTTTGACTCTATGCAAGAAAATCTTTCTATTTACTTATTTTTCTCTTCATGTACGAACTGCAATAAAAATGTCCACAGTGCAAAAACAGCACTCACCGATGAAAAATAAAAACATGCATGGCACTGTGTATTGACAAACAAACGTATGGCCGTCCAACTAATTATTGGCAATGTCAGTGGCAGGCAGGCAAGTAAACAACAATAATGCCAGAAAACATTCAAACCCGATTGAGCGATTGACCATTGTCAGTGCCGGGTGTCGTTTGATATCGGGTCTTAGTATTTTCTTCCATTTTGGACATGGCGCTCTAATACAGAAATACAGCCTGCAAATGATTCCATGCGATTGAAACTAATCCAAGCCACTAACAACAAATGATTTTACCACAACACATGACGCTGAGCACTACAATAAAACGAACTTTAACAATTGCAGCCAAACAATGGTAGTGGATGGTGTTCGTTTTTTTTTTTCAAATGAAAGTTGTTTCGAACGAAAGCAGAGACAATGTTTCGAATTAGATTTATGTCCAGTTGTGGCCATATATGAATATGTATGTCTTTGTGTTAAAACACAAACACGCGGACATATGGAAATATATTGCATATTTGACTGTCAGTGTTTCCCTACAACACCTACAAACTGGATTGGATTTTGCATAATTATTTTGGCACACTTAAACAGTAATAATTGTGGTAGGGGTCGTTAATAGAGTTCCAACTTGTAACTTGGCCCATCACCAAAGTGTGACCTTTAAATAACCATTACTTGGGTTTACACCACCAACGCTGGTAATCTTTAGAAAATAAATTGCATTGAATCTGCCGAAGATAGGGTCAAACTCAATGACAAGTTAGTAGGTAGTGCCAAATTGAACATTAACGATGCTCATCTGAAAGCGAGGAAATTCCAAGTATGTGATGTTAATAATTAGAAATACATTAACCCACAAGAAATATCTACAATTAGCTGATTTACATAACGCCTGCAGCTATGCGCATTTGCACGTAAAAAGGTCAAATTGAAATAATGATTAATGATGTAGAAAAACATAAACAAAGTTTTTTTTCTACTTTAAGAATGATTACTTATCTATTTGTCTGCAAACCGGCTAATGTATGTATATTGATATTAATTTAAATTTTAAAGAAGTCCAATTTAATACTTACTGAGGTGACCCTCTAGGAGAATTTTTGTATAAACCGAAAGAAGAATAGAGCTGCACTCCTCTATTTTGTGTTTTACATCCTCAATTCCGATTCCGATTTTTGATCTAGGATTTCACTTACTTACTCCATCATAGCCTTGGCTTTCCCCTTCTGTGTATATCGCCACTTGTAGGCCCTGGTTGTTAGACTAGCTGGTCCCGTTTACTGTTAATAAGACTTGGTACATTTTAAGTCGATCAGGCAACCCTCCTGATCGAGTTATTGTGTAGGCAATATATATTGTAATTGATGGCAGTCCATCCTGGTGAACTAAAAAAAACTCATAAAACGTCTTAGTCTTGAGATATTCCCATTTTTCTGTAAAATGGTGTGAACGATAACTCTCGAAGGGAGCAGTCGATTTGGTCCAAACTTTGCACATCGTATTATTCCTTCTATGTATAGATCGGGTTCGAATATGGAGTATATTGGTCCACTCCTTCGGGTACCTCCCACACAAAATTGGGTTAAAGTGAAGTTTAAGAGCTCCTCTCGGATCGTTTTGAAATTTGTTTCAGTAAGTTTTCCTTGCGGCTTCCTTTACGACGGTCCATTTTTTTTCTTGTGCAAGTCCATACTTCCTGAGATATTGGCCTTAATGTTCCAAGAAACCCTGACGGCACCAACCAAAATGGCAAATCCGCAAGAAAATTCTCGCAGGAGTTTCTGATTGGTGGAGACTTTGCACATCATATTATTTTATCCAGTCATGTATCAGGTTGGAATATGGACTCACACAAAATTCGGATAAGGTGAATTTTAAGAGCTCCTCTCGGATCGTCTTGAATTTTTTTCAGCAGGTTGTCCTTACGATTCCCTTTTGACGGTACAATTTTTTTCTTGTGCAAGTCCATACTTCCTGAGATATTGGCCTTAATGTTCCAAGAAACCCTGACGGCACCAACCAAAATGGCAAATCCGCAAGTAATTCTCGCAGGGAGTTTCTGATTGGTGCAGGCTTTGCACATCATATTATTTCATCCAGTCATGTATCAGGTTGGAATATGGGCTATATCGGTCCACTCATTCGGGTACCTCCAACACAAAATTCGAAAAAAGTGAAGTTTAAGAGCTCTTCTTGCATCGTTTTGATTCTTTTTTTTCAGTAGGTTGTTCTAGCGGCCTCATTTTCAACGGTACATTCTTTTTCCGGAGTATGTCAATACTTCCTGAGATAATGGTCCAAGCACCAAAACCCTCCCGGCACATACTAAAATGGCTATTGTGCAAGATAACTCTTTTCGAAAATTTCTTTCAAACTTAGTTTTCCTTTATTAAGAAGTTTGGTTATTGAAAATGTTTGGTATATGTCAATGATTTGGTATAGCCACACATTACTCCATATTGCATTATGTATTTTATAATGCAATATAGAGTTTTTTAATATTTATTTAAAAAGGTTCCCGTTAGATCCTGATAGTCAGTTTGATTTTTTTGGGCATGTGGGTTAGGCCTTTTTGGTCCAGGAATCAGAAACGCGAAGGGTCCAACAATGTGTTCAAATCGCCCCACCCTAATGTATACGCCTTGTTAAGGGGTACGTCATCATACCCATTACATGGCCTAGTCAAAACAATCAATACATTTAACTATCCCAATGATGTCAATGTCATCGGCATAAGCAAGTAACACGTGGCTATATGTGTACATTGTCCCATTTCTTTCAACTCATATGAATTTTCCCCGCAGGATGAAAATATTACACCTCTCTTGGTACTAAAGTGTTCGAATAAGTTCTTTCCTATTCAAATTTCTTCTCTTCTGTATCTGCACGACAATCCTGGTTATACAATGGACGTTGCGGATGTTTGCACGGAATGGGCAATACATTGTCACTGTGCTTATATTTTATCGGAAAGAGGAGTGCTTTGATTAAACAATTGGACTAGTTGAGAGGAATGTGATGTGGATATATTTTGTGATTACAGCTTACCGATGTCCAACATTGGTGTTGTGTCTGCTTGGACTTTATATGCTACTTTTAATCGGGTTCATACCTTTGCTGTAACAAGGCGGTGATCTGAGTTATTCCAACAATCATAACGTGGTCAATTTGATTTCTTATTTTTTATCTGGTGAAACTCAGGCCAGGAATGTAGAGATGCTTAAATTTGGTACTGCTAACTACCAGCGAAGTCTTTTAGCCTCAGTCCGTTGTCAGATGTGTTATAGCGCAGACAGAATATATTGACTATTGCGCCAAAGGTATTCTCCTTTCCAATTAGCAAAAATGATGTCGTGGTACCCAGTATTACATGGACTATCTTCAACGAAAATTACAAAACAGTCGTCAAACAGCGAAGCGAACATGTTAAATTTTTGAGATGGAGGCACCCGAAGGTGTGTCCGATATAGAACTTCTTGGATATAAATATTACGATGTGCCACTGATCATTGTTAACAGAACAACAAGGAGTATTCGGTAAAAAATTTAAACGATCCTCAAACAGCCCTTGACCGAAAATTTGGAATTCTTTTAGTGCTTCTTCGAACTTGATGCACGACGTTTAAAGTTTCGGTCAAATCCGATACTTAATTCGTAAGTAATCAGTCATGATTAGACAGCGGAATGTGCATATTTTTGAATTTTAAACATATTTCGCCATATTTTATTATATTATGTACAAATACATATAAGAAAAAACTACATTTATGTATATTATATCATCAAAATATCAGATTTTTTTTATTTGAATTTGTTGTCTACTCATCATCAGTTGTTATTGTTATGCTCTGGGGCTATCGCCAGTTTTAGGAATGTGGCTGGTTCGATGGGTTGTAACCAAAATATACGGTAGTAGGTAGAGTACGTTTGACAGGGAAGTTGAAAAGGTCAGTGTGTCATGGAGACCTGTGCCGCATACTGCGCAGATATTTTGCACGGTGTCATCAATCCTTGCCATATAGAATATTGACAGCTGAGCAATCTCGAGCGTAGTTGAGCCAAAACTGCGATTGCACTTGTGTGAATGTTATTCAAACCAGCTTGATAGGATTGCTGATCTAGGGGTTCTCTCTTATGACGTTGGATCTCTCTTTCTCCCTCCTGACAAACCTGGTAGCGGGTACTGGAAGAATCTTTGTGTCCTAATATATATGATCCACTGAAACATGGTGGGGCACCCTGTTGCAGATCTCAGTGTGACATTCTGACAGGTTTGAATATTTTCCATAGTGTAGCACTTATATTCGCGGACCACACTATCTCCGCATCGCCAACTACAGACCGACCTACCTCGTTATATGCGGTCAACAAGGCCGCGACGCAGTCATCATCAGTCATTTTAGTCATTGGGCCATTGTCTCATTACGAATGGACTTGCCGCACTTTTGTGAACATTTTTGAAAGTATGTATAGGAGTTAATGGAAGGATTAATTCGAACCTGATCTATCGCTCGCAGTAATATTACGAGAAACAAATTTTGGACCAATTATTGTAGCAAAAAATTTTAAACTTTAGTGGTAGATGTATCCGATGAGTGGATCGATGTGGCCCATTTTAGAATTTAAACTAAGTTTGAACAAAATATTATGAGATCCAAAGTTTGGAACAATTTTTAAATGTCTTAATATACTAAAATATGTTCATAAATATAAAAAACTTGTTAGTACAATCAAAAAAATAAATATTAATTTGTGTTAATAATATTACTCAAATAACTATATTTTTGTTTGTTTTCAACTATTAATTACTTATTTCAATAATTTATCAAACGTCTTTTCTTTTATTTAGTTGTTCAAATATTTATTATTCGTTCATTTATTGAGTTTGGGCTATGATCTGTCACCTAGACTGTTTCAACTGCTACCGGTTTGAATAAATTTACCAATGGCCATAATCGATGAAGTAGTCTTTCAGCAAATGACACTTGAGGTCACTGCAACAATAAATACTCAAGCAGTATTAAAGTTCAATCTTTTTTCGACATGTATCGTTTATTGGAACGTTAGACACGGCATTCATTTAATTGCATTTATTTCGAATAAATGTCAACAATGAGTTCTTTTTCTGAAATAGTATTCTATCGTATTGTTATAGCAGTAAAAATATAACAGTAAATCCTAAAATATCAAAATAACTGCAATAAACATTTTCTTGGTTTCAAAACAAAAAAATAACAATAAAACGACCAGTGACAGTTTTTGTTCAAAAATATGGTAAAGTGTGTTCAAATAATTAATAAATAAGTTCGAACGAGTTATTAACAGGTTATCTTGAAATATAGATTTATTTTGTAGAGAAATTGTGCAGCTTTCCCATATTTGTAATATACCAAATAGGAGACTATCAGATTATTAAATGCGAGCACATGTTCTCAACTACCTGGCTTCTTTCTAGATACATAATTATAAATAAAACCTACAATTGTCCTTTAATAACTATTTATATATTTGAATATGTACACTCGACCGACCCAAAAAACAAATTTTTTTTTGATTGAAACTCCTAGCCCCTAAATTTGTTTCATTTGACCCAAATACCTTATATATTCATTTTTATGACAATCGATTAAGGTAAGCCCGTGCCAACCGGGCGATGGTAATGTTTTATCAGTTCTTGTGACTAAAAAACCAATTACTATGGAAAGAAAGATCACCCGGGTGGCAAGGGTTAACCTTAACCGATCGTCATAAAATTTTATATATTAGGGTATTGGGTCATAACCCACGTAGTCCAACAAAAAATAACGAAAACCAATAACTGCATGTAATGCAAGTTATCAAATAAATGTTTTCGAAATGTAATGGAGGTTCCAAAGTAGCCCATAATTTCTGCAAATACTTAAAAATCATGACATTTTATGAATTTTTTTCTTAACAAGGATTAAGTACTAACAAGTATCAACAATATTACCATGGAATATTCCTATTAGGAAGGTTACCATATGGATCAAGAGAGTACCAGGTCATATTACATGTAAAGAGGGTCCTATGGTTCTTAAACCGGAAATATCATAAAGGCGTTTTGTGAAATTTTTAGGGAATTCTTTAAAACAAACCAAAATATGACATAAAAGTAATAAAATCGCTTAGAAACACATATGTAAGTATTGTCAGTCTATACTGATTTTGTAATAGACATCCGATTTCTACTGTTTATAGTCAATTCAGATGAATTCTATAAGTTTTTTGGCGCCCATGGTAACACTAAAGCATTATTTTCCATTCAGCTTCATCTTTCACAATTTTCAGAAATGCTTACTACGACTTACTGGAGACATTTCGAGTTTCGTGATCGAGTTATTCTGTAGGCAATATTTATTGTAAGTGAAGGCAGTCAATCTTGGTGAACTAAAAAACTCATAAAACGTCTTAGTTTTCAGATATTCCCGGTTTGGGACCTATAGGACATTGTTTACATGTAATACGATCAGGTACCCCCTTGGGCCATATGAAAACCCTCTTAGTAGGAATATTATATACCTAAGATTGTTGATACTTGTTAGTAGTCAATCCCTTTTAAGAAAAAAATTCATAAAATGTCACGATTTTTAAGTATTTACCGAATAATTGGATATTTTGAAACCTCATTACGTTTTGAAAACATTTGTTTGCCACCTTGTACAACATGTTAATTATTAGTTCTGGTTATTATAATCGAACTACATGGGTTTATTTTTTATATATGGTCTTAAACGAGTTAATCAGCTGATTTTTGCAAAAAAAAAAATAAAACCGGCATTTTTATCACAGCTGTCGTGTTCGTTTTCTTAGTTTGAAAACAATTACTTGTCAAACTGTATATAAATACATACAGTATGACAAGTAATTGTTTTCAAACTGAGAAAACGAACACTTTTCATGCATAAATTAATAAAAAATGACAAATAGTTGTGACAAAAATGTCGGGTTTTTTGCAAAAATTACTTGATCGACTTGTTTAAGACCAAAATGAATGGATAAATAAAAAATTAACCCGCTTAGTTCAACAATAATCACCAAAAGAATAATTAACATGTAATGCAAGGTGCCAAGAAAATGTTTTCAAAATGTAATTGAGGTTCCAAAATACCCCATGTTTTTGGTAAATACTTAAAAATAATGTCATTTTATGAATTTTATTCTTAACAAGGATTAGTTGCTAACAAGTATTAACAATATTAGGCATGGAATATCCCCACTAAGAGGCTTACCATAAGGACCAAGGGGGTACCAGATCGTATTACACGTAAACGATGTCCAATAGGTCTCAAACCGGGAATATCTGAAAACTAAGACATTTTATGAGTATTTATAGTTCACCAGGATGGACTTCCATCAATTACAATAAATATTGCCTACAGAATAGCTCGATCAGGAGGGTTGCCAGATCGACTAAAAAAGTACCAGGTCTTATTAACAGTAAAAGGGACCAACTACAACCACAGCCTACAAGTGGTTCATTCAACTCAAAATTTATTAAGAGATAAGAATATTTCATGAAATAGTCGAAAATAGCACATTTGAAGACTAATATTCCTTAGAAATTTGTGGGGTACAGATTTCTACAATTTTCGCAAATGCTTACTATGACCTACTGGAGACATTTCGTATAATGTGAAGTAATACTGTGACAAAATTTTCTATGTGACGGGGAAATAATGCTACAGTGTTACCATGGTATACGATCAAAGCCAAAAAACTTACGGGAGTTCCTCAATCTGGCTGTTAATAGATAAAATTGGATGTCTATAGCAAGCTCAGTATAATTTAGAAATATCTTCCATATGCATTCCTAACCGATTTTTGTACTTCTTGGTTATATTTTGGTTTGTTTTAGTGAATATCCTTATCCCTAAATTAAATTTCAGTTAAATAAACCACTTTTAAGATCTAATTGTGGGCCTAGGAGGTCCAGTTTACTGTTTTTAAGACCTGGTACATTTTTAGTCAATATGGCAACCCTCCTGATCGAGTTCTGCTGTAGGTAATATTCATTTTAATTGATGTCATACCATCTTGGTAAACCAAAATACTCATAAAATGTCTTAGTTTTCAGATATTCCCGGTTTGAGACCTATAGGACATCGTTTACGTGTAATACGATCTGGTACCCCCTTGGTCCATATGGTAACCCTCTTAGTGGGGATATCCCATGCCTAATATTGCTGATACTTGTTAGCAACTAATCCTTGTTAAGAATGAAATTCATAAAATGTCATGATTTTTAAGAATTTACCGAATACATGGGGTATTTTGGAACCTTAATTACATTTTGAAAACATTTTCTTGGCACCTTGTATAACATGTTAATTATTAGTTTTGGTTATTATTGTCGAACTACATGGGTTAATTTTTTATATATGCATTTAATCTGGTCTTAAACGAGTCGATCAACTGATTTTTGCAAAAACCTCGGCATTTTTACCACAGCTGTCGTGTTCGTTTTCTTAGTTTGAAAACAATTACTTGTCAAACTGTATATAAATACATATGTATGTATATTCAACTTAAAAATACAACTAACCACTCTATCCCTACAACTCTTACAACTCCGTAAATGTGGCCCTTTTCCTTTTTTGGTAGACAACATACACACCGCCACACTTTTAGATATCTCCATGTTCTACCAGTCATAAGACTTACAACTAATTCATTTTTCAATTCTCTATCCTTTTTGACTTTATTATTCATTATTCACTTTGCACACCTTGTCCAAAGAAAATCTGACAACAAGTTTCGCTTTTTATTTTTGTGTTTTGACATTTAATTACGTACATACATACATATATATTATGCAATATCTTTTTTTAATAGTGAACCAGTTTGAGTACAAAAAAGACCACAAAAAAACATAAATTTTCAAAATCTACGAGGGGCGAATATTTTATTTCGTTGCAGACAGACGTACACACATACACCAACAAACACACATTACTGTGCAAAATGAAATGTCTACAATGGCCAAAGTAGGTTTGGCCTGTTTCTAGATCGAACAGCGGATCGCAACAATTTTAGCCACACGAAATTAAGAAAGCCCGCTTAACGAAACCAAAACCAGCTGTGATGAACATCATCGATCGTATCCACCATTCCATTTCGTACAAAATCATCAAATGTTGGCAATGTCTACTGAATCAGCTCTCTGAGACAATCATTGCGCATCACAAGCTCGTGGTCTTCGAGATGAATGATTTTAACATTTTCAGATGAATGGCAGATATACCCGCATTCATCAATTCAAAACATTCACTGAAACTCACTCATATGCTCACAGCACACCTATGTATGTACGTGTGTGTGTGTGTGTTTGCGTGAGTGTGTTTGCACCCATGATAAACTAAAGTGGGTCAATATCACGGTCATTCACATTCAGCGCCAATCATTGATACATAATTGCATGTTGTTGTTCTTGTGGCTGGTTGTTGTCGATTTTGTTTTCTTCTATGTTTTTTGTAAACATTTCTTCACCTCCACCAACCAAATCCGTTGAAATAAAAATAGTAGGTACTTGGCGTTTTGGGCATTTTTATGTAAAATTCGTTTTTTATTCAAAATAAGAAGACAAAGGAACATAGAGAAAAAAGCACATTCCCAAAGACAATCTGCAACCAGCCACACCATGGCAAACGATTGGTGTTAATAACAATGATAATTAACGTAAATACTGGCTGCTGTTTTGTTGTTGCTCTCCTCCAATGCTGAACAATGTAACCATTACTCCATTACTGCATCACCGATTCATACATTCATCAATCCAATCATGCGATTATCATCCATCCATCAGTTGGCAAAATCATCCATTAATGCGAAACACACCAACAACAAAAATATCCAACGTAAACAACAGCATCAACGACAAAAACTACAACAAGAAGAACAAAACAAGCATCCATTCGTTTCAACGACCAAACATCAGATCCACCTGAAGATATGCTGATGATGGTTTGTTCGTATGTATGTACGTACGTACGTAAGTTCATTCGTTCACAGCATTGCCGCAATCATAATTATGAGTATTTGCAAGACACCAGCCATCGCATCGACCTTTGGCTCAAAACAATGCTCAGGCTTAAACAATAACAATTTTAAGTATTACATATGAATGCATAATGTGCATACGCACAGACATACATATGTATGTACCTACATATGTATGTATATACATACATGCAGACACTTTAAACATAATATTATATGGTAGTATATTTATGTTCATATGTACTTGTATGTATGTTTGTGTTTCCAGTTTATGCATAAATTTACATTTGTTTTACATTTAATTATCTAAAGATGGTACGGGTAGTAGTGATGCAGTTCCACTCCTCAGCTTTTCCAATTTATTTAATGTATATTTTTATAGCCAAAGGAATGAATTTGAGGGGAGGGAGGAGAATGATAAAATATTATTTTATTTTTACTAAGAATAAATAATTATATTAAAATCTAAAATGTGTAGTTATTATATATATACTCCTATGAAGGTACTACAGACAATCTAAAAATTAAATTGAGCACTTCCTAGTTTCCTCATAATGTTCTTCCAGTTAGATGTTCATAATGTGAAAAACTTCTACTATAAACAAAATGGTAACTGGTAAAGATGCCAAAATAAGCTTTTTGCAAAAAATACATATTCATCATACACACCCAAATAGGTTGTCGAAACCTTTGAAGGGAATGAAAGATCTCTTTCATCTCAAGTGGACACTGACCTCCCCATGGTGTCACCTGTGGAGGTAGTGTACCCCGCTTTCACCCCTCCAAACTTTGAAAAAACAAACCCCTCTGAAGTTTATGACCTCCTGAAACGTTTTAGGGACCATGATTTGCGAATATGCACACGAAATGTTCGGGAAATGTTATAGAGAATGTGCAGTTTACGGCAGATTTACTTGAAAAGTGCAAGACCGATATTACAGTCATACAGGAAATTCGATGGATTGGGAAAGGCATCACCACAACACCTAAAGGTAACGCCATGACCAATTAATGAAAGACGTGCTACAATTTTTTCAAGATCAATTTTATTTGCGCTCGTGATACCACTGAAGACAAGGACGAACAGATCAACGATATATTTAACGGACGCTTAGAATACACATACATATAATGCTAACCTGCCCATGGCAATCAAATTATTCTAGGCGATTTTAATGCCAAAATTGGAAAGGAGCATATTTTTGGCCTAACAGTCGAGAAATTCAGTCTCCACTGTGAAACAACTGACAACGGGATGAGGCTGATAGACTTCGCAGGGCACAGTGGTACCACTTGTATGGAAAACAGTGCCAAAAATAGTTCTAATCGAGCTACCGCCTCCAAATTTTAAACGTAGGTTTATAACAAGCCAAAAAACATAAACACATTTTTAGTGGATGTAGGTCCATAGTTGGGTATAACGATTTGGATGTTATTTTGCATTTTGAGTTCTGAGTGAATAATCTACTTCCTTGCAAAAAATATTCAATATAGGTCCACGTTTATGTATAGCCCCCACATATATGTACCCTCAGATTTTCGGTATTTTTGACGAAATTGTCCAACTGATTTGGCTGTATTTTGGCATTTTGAGTTCTGATTAAACCAAATACCTCCATACAAAAAATGATCAATATCATTTGTTCAGTATAGGTCCAAGTTTAGATATAGCTCCCATATAAACGCACCTACCGATTTTCTGAATTTTAATGATTTTACAGGTGTGATATAAAAGGAATAACATAACGGGTGGCAGATGGGGGCAGCTGAACCTTTTTCAGTCGTAAACTAGAGACTTTGAACTGCATGTTAAAAAAATTTCGGAACTCACAAATGCTTACAATATATGTAAAACTCAACATAAATTAATAGTAATTATATTAAAATTAGCAGAAAAAGTCATTTATAAAAAATTTATTTTTAATGAAGTTGAAAACGAATTATGAATTTGTGTTTTCGTAAAAACATTTTTTATGCCATCGCCTATAAGTTTCATCTCGAAATTGCACATTTATCTCCCCAAATTTTTATAATTTTACTTATAACCTACGAATGTTTTGCGGATGTATTTTTCGTTTTTAAGGCCTCACATAAAAATCACAACTTCTTCGACTTAACTTGGCGTAAACCCGCTGTAAATTTACAAAAATAATGCTGGATGTTAAAAATTTTATATGTTTAGAGAATATTTATTTCAATCGCAATAAAATTTGTCGCCATCAATTTTTCAATTTTTGTCAACGGTCGGAACCACTGTGCAGGTCCAAAAACATGGTAGTTAGTAATGCCAGATTTAATCATGTCCACATTCATAAGGACACCTGGCTATCTTCAGACCAAAAAACAAAACATATAAAGAACAAACAGGCACAGCAGGAAAGTCGGACATCGGTAAGCTGCAATCACAACAGATAGCAACATCATTCTCCAATCAACTGGCCCAGTTGCTTGATCAAAGCACTCCTCGACCCGATAACATATCATAAGGTTCCTTGGCAAGCAGACAGGGCAGTGCTTGGTGTTTTTGAGAGAAAAATTCTTCGAAAGATCTGCGGGCCAATATGTGTCGACGGTGAAAATCGACGTCGTATGAATAACGGGCTGTATCGGATATGCAACAACATCCTTATATTTGAACCAATTATCACACCAAGAGGGCATTTGTTTGGTGAATCGTAGGAAAACGTAAATGAAAGTGCTGATCGTGTTCATCTATTATTTAAGCGTATCAGGATACAACGATTGCGTTGGTTAGGCCAACAAATTGAAAAAATGTGAAGCAACAAATAAAGAGAAATGGAAATAATGTCTTAGTTTGGCTTATAGGACAAATCTTGTATGTCTAGGTATGTATGGTTCTAGACATTCCACATGAAGATTGAAACATATGGGTGGATGATTTCGCCTTGAAATTTTTCCATTTCCATTGAAATATTTCGATGATAATTGCGAAAAGCTTGAAATCTGTCGGAAATCAGAATTGGATGATCGGACGCCTTAGACAGATCAAGAGCAGTGGCATCTTAGACGTAATCTCCTGCAAGTGTGTTGTTGTGATAAGCGCTTCACATATTAATGGATTCAAAGCTGGTATTAGGTTTAAAGAATAGGAACTGTAAAGCCTTGCTATGAGTGGCAGATTGTTCATTTATAGCGAAGACATCACGATGGATTTAAGATTATGAACTGCAACTGGATGACTAAGCTACCTTCTGGCATGAGTATTTGTTTTGGACAGTTCGCTGACATTGGAAGTAGTTTCTCAGAGGTCTAAGAATGCGCTATGAAATTCTATAAAGAAACGCTTTGTGAACTGAAACCTTAGCAATAGGTCAAAATGAGCGGATCGTGATAACGTTCCGAACGTAAGAAAAAATAATGAAATGTATACCCTTCATTTTTTTTCTATTTGATTCAAAATCCATAGAAATAAAGTTTTATGACAATCGGTTTGCACGTGCGCAGTAATTTTTTTTACGAAATCGCTCTACAGTCTGCCATTATTGTCCAAAAGAGGAACAAAATTGGTTACAGTTCATAGCTGTGGCTATAAATAGAATGTTGCAAATATTTGTGAAATCGGTTCATATTTTAGTTTGGCTATTAGGACCCGAAATACGTAAAATCGGCTAAATATGTACATGGAAGCTACCAACACGATCTCGTGAAAATTCACATTTAGCCCCATGCAAATTACGATGAAAATTAAAAGTGTAAACGTTAAACAATCGCCATAAAATTCTGTGTTAAAGGTTTTTGAATCAAATGGAAAACATTTAGAGTGTTGTATTTCAATTATTATTTTTTTTTTTTTTTTTTTGCATTTGGAACAGTCTAATATACATTAAAAAATTTTATTTATGATGAAAATATTACGGGATTTAGATCGACGACCCTCTCTTATGGTAGTCTAAAATGTACAAAATTCAAAAATAATGAAGAGAATAGATTTGCTATTGGCCTACCTAATTCTGACTACCACTCGATTTTCTTTTTTCAGCGTTTACCTTCGCCATATTGTCATGCCATAAGTTTCCTACATTTGCGTTTCAAATTATGGAATTAATTAAAAAATCTGTTACTGCAATGTTCAAGTTTGTACATCATTTGTTTATTCAACATTATTTATTAAAACGAAAATTATAAATTCCGAATGACAATTTTTGTGGTAGTTGGGGGCGATTTCATCTGCAATGAACATTTCCCGAAATACTCTTAAATAAATTGCAATTAATGATCTAAGTGCTGACGAATTTTATCTTCCAAGTAAGTACATTTCTACCGTCATATGTATGTATGTAAGCATGTATGGATGTCTGAGAAGCTTCGCTTCTGGTAATTCGATGGAAAAAATGCTGTTCACCTTTTAACGCCAACTCACCGTAAACTCACACACCCGCAAATTCAACAACAACATCACACCATCCCGGTGTTCAGTAACAAACAAAAAATAATAAGAAAAGACCAACAAGAATATCAGCAGCAACAGGCTTGAAACACCACAACTACCAATTCAAGCTGAAACAACAGCAAATGTTGCCAACCACACCGCCACCGCCACCTCCATCCGCACACCACTTCACCAGCACGGCTGGCTGGCTGGTATTATCTCCATCCATCAACAATCCAAACAATCCATTCCAAACCAAGCCATGCACAATTCGAATTCGTATGAAAATAGTTGTCGCATTAAAAAAATGCAAATGCCAAACGGTGCGAGATTCTGTCGTTCGTTGTTCCATTCAGGCTTAGCCAACATCGGCGACACCAACAACAATCACCCCCAAAAGAAACAACAACCACACCAGACATGAACGTTGTTGTGGAATAAGAGCGAGCTCCAATGTGAAACCAACCAACCAACCTAACCAAGAAAACTCGGCAATTGTCATTCACTGCATAATTTAGCGGTGACTGCGTCGAAGTTGTTTTAATCGCTGGCGTTACCATTGTCAAAATGAATTGTTTCCTCTAGAAGAAATTGCGGAAGTTCCGCGATCAAACCACTATGTTTCAACAAAGTCAAGAATAATTCTATTCGTCTTATAACGGAATAGGTATAAATAAATATTTAAAGGTGTGTCATATCCATTGGTGGGGTATTCGATTATGCATGCATATGTACATGTTCATATGTAGATATACATACATACATATACATACATATATTCAATTTGATGTTATTGCAGCTCAATGAATTCTACTCGGAGTATTGTTTAATTAAAAAAACGCCTTTTCTAACTTCGGTGTTATACCCTTTATACGGACATCTACCTTAAATTTTATGCTTTGGAGCAATTTTTAAAGCTGATGCGACGTGCAGTCTTAGGTTTGATACTGCAGGGAAAAGTGTAAAATAAATTAATTTAGAACAACTGATAACATATCGTAATTAATTAAAAATGTTTTAATTGTACTTACTATCCAAAAATCAACCTTAGAATGTGCTCAGCAATTTTTTAATGCGTACGTATAATAGGTCTACAGCACCACACAGCGGTGTAATATTTAGAAGAATTTTGTTAATTTCTATCTATCGGAAAATGTTCCAGCACTCAATATATTGAAGTTTGGTTATGTATTTATAATGTTTCAATGAAATTGTCATCTTTAAAATAACTTTTTTTATTTAAAAAATAAATTATAACATATTATTCACTGGACAATATTCCCACTGACGTTGTATTTGTGTGTTATAGCCCCAATGTTTGTATATCCGTTTCCTAATATCAGATGTCTGTGTAGATTTGTGTAGTGTTGACTCACGCATAATAATCGGTGCTTCATACAAAACAATTAGGTAAATCACAGGTGTGGTGTTTTATTATCGACGAAATGAATATTCGTCAGAGCCCAAACCGAATGGTGTACCAATGCAGAGTACATCATTTTTCAAACTGTGTCCAAAAAGTTATGCAACATAATTCAAATCCCTGTCATTTATGGGATAATCACCATCGTCGTGTGTTTAAATATGTGTATGTATCCGTACAGATGTAGGTGTATAATGTGTGCAATGATATCTATGTACATATTGTTACGAATATAACTGATAGGTTTAAGTTAGTTCAGATGAATTTCCGGAAGAAATCCGTTAATTTGAACAATCGAATTGTAACGTAAATTTGTATTATGCTGTTACTTTGTATTAATTTGTTTTACAACAACAACTGTCTAGATTTTTCTCAATCCTTCCATTCTTACTTTCGATGTCATTGATATATGGTAACATGAGACGCCTTCGCCACGTTTTTGTTCAAAATGCTCTCATATCGACACCGTTAAAGTTATTTTCAAATATTATTTTTGATAAAAATATAAGCATATCTTGACTATAAGTTTCAATATATAAATGGTTATAATTTTGTTTTTAAAATGTTATTTGTGAAAATTTACAAAATGTCTAAAAAGTGGCGAAGTCTCCCCACCCATGGTACAGCTTTGACAGCGATGTGGGACATTCACCAACGGACTCTAAAACTGTGATTACCATACTTCTTTCTCACATATGAACATTATGCAAAAAAGGAACATGTTTTCCATTGAATAATCAAAAATGATTCTAAAATTCACAAAAAGAGAAACACTTAATTAAAGTACCTACCTTGATTTTAGGTACAAAATTCATAATAGCATAATATTCGATTTAAACTGCACATTATAGTGTGGTATGTCTATGACATAAAGAATTTAAGTTAAACATGACAAATTTCTGACATTAACCCACCACACCCCTATCATAGGCTACCCCACCCCTTACATTTTTCATAATATGGATATATTGACATTTCGTCGGTGTCATGCTTAAGAGTGCCATACCCCATTTTTGACATTTTGAGATAAATGTACCTTACTAGATGCTCTTTCAGAATTTTTAATCGGTTAATCGGTTTTCTATCTCCTATAGTTTTTGAGATATTCAGATTTCAATATGTTCCATATCCGCTTTATGAAGCAAAAATTCTTGTTTTGGAACAAAAAATTGCCCAATTTTGTCAAGTTACAATAATGTGGCGTATGGAACGAATTGTTTTGAAGGACTGGGTTTAAAAACTAAAGAATAATAGTTTTTAAATCTAAATATTTTCTAATAATGTAATGTTATATGAAAACCACAATTTCCTCATACAAAAAAATCCCTCGTTTTAAGAAAAGATTTTAATGTAAGCCCAAAAATTATACGTTTATTCGTCTGGAATCTAGTGTGGACATTGACTACAAAAATGGTATTTTGAGAAAAACGCGTTTAAAGTTTATATGTTGCATTAGAAATGCAAAAATCGAAATTTTTATCACCTATTCTACGCTACCTATATATTTAAAATAAATAAATGTTAAAGAGGCCTTTAATAATGCTCCTAAATTTATTTACTCATATAAATGTTGTATTTGAAGCAGTGAATTTTTAACCTCAAAGTAGGACTTCACATAAGGGATGTGGAACACATCTGATAAAAAGTGGTTCTGTTGAAATGGGACAAAACGTGTTCCATGTGACACAAACAGCCAAAAACATGAAAAAAAGATCCCATGGAACAATTCAGCAACCTTTTGCGATTATAAAAATAGGCTATAATTTCTAGACTATCACAGATATCTGACTAAATTAAACTCCTGATATATTCTTTGAGTTTAGTTAAGTAAAAGTGAGCTCTTAAAGTATTGGATTTTTGCACCACTTTTAATCTATATGGGCTCAAACATTAACTTTAGTTTTTCTCGAAACAGGCAAATAGCGTATGGAACAGTAAAGCATGACACCGACAATTTGTAATTGCTTTTATCATGCAAATTATTGGGATTTTTATTCTTCGATAGTTATCTTCTAATGGTATGTTTTTGATATCAGAAAAGGTAAAGAAGATATCACAAATACCCACCATAAATATTTTTCCCAATATCCTGAAAACACAAAACCGCGTGTGACCGCTATTATACCTATGACATAATTGTCAACTTTTGGGAGATGATAGATCATCGTTTAACTCACAATTTTGCTTTTAACGGATTTCCCTAGTACTTGTAGTTATCGAGAAAATCGGCACTGGCGTAGCCGCCCCAGTGGCCAAGCCGCCCCATGTTACTATACATTTGTTTACATTTGTTTTGCCACAATCATGTAATTATCACTTAGTTTGCTATTGTATTCGTTGTACCCTTCGATGTTAGTTTTGATAGTTCAGTGACGTCATAAAACAACGTATACACTGAGTTTAGTTAAACCTAATTCTATAATAATATATTAATACAGGTCTTCATAAATGTATAGGGTAATAATTGTTCCACGAAACACCCCAGAGGGACAAGGGCGACATCTCCATATCAATGAGTGCACACCGATTCATATTAGCTTAATGATATGGGGCCCAGGGGTGCCAAGTTGGTGGGTTTTCCGCTTCTTGTGGTGATTTTTGACGTACAAAAACCGCTGTTTAAGCAGGAATGTCAACTGTTTTAAGGTAAAAATCGCTACAGCCACATACGCACCATAGGTATGTAGCGATTTTTACCTTAAAACAGTTGACATTCCTGCTTAAACAGCGGTCGGAACAGTTGGCATCCCTGATGGGACCTACAGTTTATTGCCGATTCTGAATGACGTGTCTTAAGACACCACTTGTAAAAAAGTTTTACATTTCTCAAATACTCAGGAAATGTCGCCTACATTACACCTAATATTTGTCACCATTGAAAATTGTATTTTACCTGGCCGCGGAATCAAACCCCCATCATGCAGCGTGCAAGGTGGTTGTGCATACCATTGCACCACGGTGGCACCCGTGGGTTGGTCAGTTAATTGGAGGTACGGTGCCCTCCACATCAATTTTGATAGTTAGGTCCGTATTTGATACGGGACATAACCCCAAAGAGTTTTGGGCCTTATTTTCAATGATATTGGATATTATGTACATAATTATACCCTCAGCATTTATGCTAACTAATGTATATACACTTTCATACGGGCAAAATGTGCCTCATCGAAATAATGGTTTTAGACCCCAAGTATGTTTGGACGAAATGTGTTTCAGACAATTTGAAGTTGATTTAGCCATGTCCGTCCATCTGTCTGTCTGGCTGGCTGGAGCGCACGATAACTCTCGAACGGATGCGCCGATTCGGTTCAAATTTTGGCTTTCGTAGTTTAAGTTCGAAGATGGGCTATATCGGTCCACTCCTTCCGGTACCTCCCACACAAAAGTTCGAAAATGTTCGGAAATTTTGTGCGCACGATAACTCTTGAATGGAGTAACCGATTTGGTCCATACTTTGCACATCCTGAAATGTGTACCAGACTTAGATAAGAGTTCAATATGGACTCAATCGGTCCACTCCTCCGGGTACCTCCCACACAAAAATTTGGAAAAGTTCAGTTTAGGGCCATCTCTCGAATCGCTGATTTTTGTTTTAGCAACTTGTATTCACTGCCCCCCATACGACGGTTCAAGTTTCATTAGGGGCAAGTCCATACTTCCTGAGAAAATAACATGAAAGTTGCAAAAAAACCCCTTTGGAGAGCAAGATACTCGTAACTCTAGAACGGATCTGCCGATTCGGTCCAACACTTGACCTCAGTAATATTTGTCCAAACATAGTTTAAGTTCAAAAATAAGCCATATCGGTCCACTCCTTCAGGTACCTCCCACACAAAAGTTCAAAACCATACTTTACACATCCTAATATATCTACCAGATATAGATCAGGTTCAAATATGAACTATATTTGTCCACTCCATCCGGTACCTCCCACACAAAATTTCGGATAAGTTCACTTTAAGACCTGATATTGAATCACTTTGATTTTTGTTGAAGCAACTTGCATTCGAAGCCTCAATTACGACGGTAAAAGTTTTTTTCATGGCAAGTCCATACTTCTTGAGCAAACAGCCCGAAGGGTGTAAAAACCCCATAGGCACAATATATAGTGGCTGGAGATCCACTTCCATAATGGTCAATGTCGATCCATCCCTTTTATCTTTAATCCCAGCAAAATGTTCGATGCCAAAGATGACATTCAATCATGGGTGCAAGTGATCTAGCATGTCATCTTTTTAGCATCTTCATCGATGAATTTTATATGAGCGTGGACCCCAAAAGATGACGTTCTTTTCTGGATCCTAAGCATGTCATTTTAACCAATGCGTTGACATGTCATTTCCACCAATGCTTTGGCATGTCATTTCCACTAATGATTTGACATGTCATTTTCACCCATGCTTTGACATGTCATTTTAACAAATGCTTTGGCATGTCATTTTCACCAATCCCTTGGCATGAAATTTTCATGTCTTGTTTGGAAAATGGAAATGCTGTATTGAAATATGGTTTTCATGAAAAACAAAACTCTTTATTAATTCAAACGAATTCATGAAATAGCTACAATTAATTTATCAGTTTAGTTTTTCAAAAGTTTACATCCAAAATTGCAATGTAATCACCACCGCTGCAACGCAAAAGATTAATTCCTCCGTTCTCCGCAACTGATATTCTTTCATCTTGCAAAAGGTTTTTTTCAATTATCTTCCCATCACCAGTTCAGATTTCAACATGGACTCCAAATGCACTCCTTTAAGTATTTTTATTTCGTAAATTACTTTTATTTTATAATTTTGTTATTTTATAACAACATTTTGGTAATTTATACTCTTTTGTTTAGTGACGGAAATATGTAGGGATCTACAACCCGGCTTGCTTTAGGGATCTCTAAGAACAAAATGTAACGAACGGGGAGGAGAGACTTTTTGTGGAAAATACCATTTATGCTTAATTAATTTATTATTAATTGTTTCTTTCCAAAAGTAGTTTCTTCTTTATTTTCAGATTCTTGTTCCTTTTCGTTTCGGACTTTTTTCAAATTCCAAGAAGCGAGATTTGATTGATTTCATTCTATGTCAGATTTAGAACAGACAAGGGAACTTTTAAAATAGCAATGTGTGCAGTCCGATTCTATTTTTAGCTCGATGGTTGGGACTTCATATAATACCAATTGTTTAGAAGTTTTAGTTGTTTGATATGCAGGAAATGTAAGACAACATCACGACGACAGTTCTAACAACTTTGGTCTGTTCCAGAAACTGCAAGAATCTACTTATTTTTACTACGATAACAATTTTTCCTTTATGTTATCGGAAAAAATAGTAAAAATTAGTACATTTTTGCAGTACTGGAACATACCAAAATGAAAATAAACAGGTGTGTAAATAAAAACACAAATATCATCTCTATTGGATCGATGGAATGGGTACAAATGCTGATGAAAAGATCGGATCTTTCACGACTTCCTTGGCATTGGTTCAAATCCTAATGAAAAGATCGGATCTTTCACGACTTCCTTTGAACCAATGCAAAAGATGACATGAAATCACGTCATCGCAAAGAACCCCTTCCGTCAAATTTTGCTGGGAATCCTAATCAACATTTTTGTCGGTTCAAACGCCCAAAATTTTTAAAACCCCCTAAATACATACGTATTTTGGGAAAAACTGTTTCAATATACACAGACTGAGGGTATATCTCTGTCGGCAAAGCCGACTGATACTTTTTTACTTGTTTTGTTTTAAAATTAAAAGTTTAAGCGGACAGCCGACATTCAGTCGGGATTTAGGACTTCAACCCTTGGACAGATAAAACATCGTCTTTGCCTTGTAAAATATTTAAGCATTATAAGACGTAGTACAATTGGTGAAAAATATGTTTAACCTGGAAATACCAAATTATGTTTAATTTTGGTCCGTAAAGGTGTGACCTTTCAGATGAAAATATATCAGATGAAAAAATATCTTCTAAAAAGTTTGGTGGGTTTCTTGTAAATCAAGAAACAAACTAGCGAAGTTTATTTTTTAAAGTACAGTCGAACTTCCCTATAACTAATTTTTCTCTTTAACGAAGAAAAATTTTTTAGTACACAGCTTTTTCCAGCCCTTTTTCACCTATTTTAACCTCTTTATAACGAACTTCTCTATGGCGAATATTTCTCTATAACGAAGTGTTTTTATTGCACAAGAGAGAATTCTCTATAACGATTTTTTTCAAACTTTTTCTCATTGATGTTTACACAATAAATAAAAAATAAAACAAATCCATAACGCTCTTTTCATTGAAGTGCGACTTAAAAAGAGAAGCAATTAGCGCTTTCAGAACGAAAATTGTTTCAAAAAAGTTTCTAGTTGCTCGGAAATTATACATCTGAAGGGAAACAACTGACCACTGTTTTAAAAAGGCTAATTTTCTTAGTACAACTATAGAAGATGCTGATATTAAAATACAAAAAAAGTTATCAAAACTTTTGAAAATGTTACGATTGAAGACCATGTTGATGTAGATTGCGATAAATCAAAGTGCCAAAATCAATAACAAATGAAAATCATTTCTAATTTCAATCCTAGTTTGTTTCTTTATAACTCATGTATGTATGTAGGTCAAAATGGTTTAGCCTTGGTTTCTCTATAACGAATTTTCTCTATAACATAGTAATTCTTCGGTCCCCAAGTGCTACGTTATAGAGAAGTTCGACTGTAATTGTTATTGTAAACTGATTCAAAAGTAACAATATTATTTCGAAACTGATCCCTGGATTTTAGTAAAGTGTGCTTAGCAAGCAAAATATTATTAAAATAAATTCCCAAAACAATATGACAAACCACAATTAAACCACTTGATAGCAGAGTAGCAGAGTGCATGTGGATTATATGCCGATGCACACATGCAGGTGCATGTGTGCGTAGTACTCCTCATTGATCCATCCATAGGTATATGTATGTTTTCTGTAAGAAATATTAATGGAATGCCTATTTGTTGGTTGAAATGTACATTCATCGCTGGTACACTGACGGCGTGATCAGATACGTAGCTGATGTTCCATTGGACGTTGTTCCTGGTGGTGACGTTGTTTTTGTTTTGTTATTATTTGTATATACATATGTATAATTGTAATTGATGTCGTTGTTGTCGCAGACGCTGCACTGTGGTCGAACGTCTATGGAAAGAGCAGCCAAAAAATACTTCCTATACAGATATCAATATGAACGTTTTATTTCTGTATTTTATTAATTTTTTTATTTTATTAACTACTAAGTCCTAAGTATTTTGGGAAGAACTGCAAAAAATGATCTTTGTGAGAGAAATGAACCCATTTGGTACCAAAAAGTAGACTTTCATTTTTCTTTTAATTTTGGCCAATGGTAGCGACCACTGTGCGCTGTTTCTGCCGTTCGTTGTTTTTTTTTTTTTTTTTTTTTTTTTTGCCGAAGTTGAGTGGTTTGGAGTTCAACTCTTGCATAATAATTGACAGTGATAAATTTTATTATAATGAAACAATAACGATTTGTTTATTTTGATTTTTTTATTATTTTTTAGTTGTTTGTGTGTTTGTTGTGTTTTTATGCATGTATGTAGGTATTTATGCTATACATGTAGTGTTTATGTTATGGGTATGTCTTTTTTATGTTTCATTGGAATTTAATAAACATCGACACAGGCGAGATCGTTGACGATGACAACAAAAATAATGACAAGAAAACTGCCACCCGCTCAGATATGAAGTGGAGTTCCTATTTTTAATGGTTTGTCGCGCAAGTGATAGTGTCAAAATCCATCAATCATCATCGTCACCATAAACAAATGCACAGTAAAGTGGGACATTGTGTTGCTTTAGTTGACAAAAAATGCATGCAATTTGTAAAGACAACAAGAAACGGGAGTAAGCTGCCAAACAACCCGCTTTACTATATTGCAGAGTGTTTTTTATTTACTTTATAAAAAGTAACAAAACAACAATTTGCTGAACAATTACATCTTTGTTTTGCCCATTATTTTTATAATTCCCCTTGAACATTAAATGGCCATTTAAGAAAAAAGTGATTGATTTGCATGTAGAGGTAACATTTTTTCAAAGGGGGGCACAAAACATTTGCCTTTTAACCTTGAAAATTGTCCAATATTTCCTTTCTAAAAAAACATACATATTTCACAAGAAAAACTTAACTATTGGCAATGGAAAGAGCGAAAAGTTTTCGACTGAGTAAGTTATTTTAAACAGTCCTCATGTATTACCAATAACAATGTGTCTAAAGTATAGTACCTCAAAGTCGTTGATTGGAAAGAACTTATAGGTGGCCAGTTATGTACATGATAGTAGAGGTAATCATGAACTTATTGTCGCAATATGATTAGGGAAAGGTGGATACCAAATGCAAATGTGAAGAGAAATTACATACTATACGCATGCCAACATTTGATGATTGTCCCCTCATAAGTAAAGGACGTAATTCTTCCCTAATCGAATCGAATCGAAGATGGACAATGGTTCATTCCTTCGCGTATATATCCCTGAAAAATGCCCTTTTGCGGATCGTTTTGACTATATCGGTTCACGGCCACTTTTCCCTGTCACATGCAGACCGACAGATATTTTTTGCAGTGTTTTATTTAACTTGCTTTGGTCCGTTTAGTTCAATTCTGGTAACTTATTTTCCACACTGTTGCAGTTGACCCAATTTTTCCTACAGCCCCCATATAGCGGTACCACCCGATTTCAGGTATTTTGAGGATTTTATCTTCATTTTGAGGCCGAATTGGCTGTAACTTGGCATTTGGAGTCCCCAATGGTACAGAAACTTCTCCACCAAAAAATATGGACATAAGTCCACGTTTTGGTATAGCCTATATATAATATGTGCATAATTCGACCTCGCGATAGGCGGGTCATTCTTCCCGCATAAAACTTGTCACAAAATAACATGGCGCTCACGAAATACACTCATCCCAGTAGAGAGTCAGATAGATCATTTCTGCATTGGCAAAAAGAATTTTAAAATGCTGCAAGACGTGAGAGTGCTACGTAGTGCCGACATCGCCTCAGATCACTTTCTTCTGATAGCTGAACTTAAAATCATGCTCCGAAGACATACTCGCCAATCCACAGCCAGAGAACCGAAACGCCGTCCTTTTAGCACCAACAAAACGTAATTTTCTGTCCAATTTTTCAAATAAATACTGGCAGATGCCTTCAACACAATCGCCGAATCTCAATATAGAAGTTGAATGGACGAAAATTAAAACCGCATTGTCTGAGACTGCTGTCGAAACAGTGAACTTCCACAGAGAAGATCATGAATGGCTATCCCAAGAATTTTGGAATTTGATAGAGGAGCGACGTAAAACCAATACAAAATTACTAACGGAAAAAGACCCCCTCCAAAAATCATCATTACAAGCTAAAATATCACAACTTATCAAAAAAGTGAAGAAACACGCCAAAAACGATAAACGCAGTTTTATAAATTCTATGGCTGCCGAAGCCGAGGTGGCAGCAAGTCGTGGAGACTTAAAAACAGTTTTTAATATAACGAAAAAACTTTCGGGGAAAAAGCTAAATTCAAACCTACCCAATAAAGACAAATTCGGAATGATTCTCACGGATACAGACGTACAGCTCAAAAGATGGAAGGAGCACTTTGAGGATATCTTAAATCTCACCATCGAACCAGCTACCGATTTAAATAACGACGGAGTACAAAGCCACACCTACAACCGTCCTACGGAATACATAAATTCGGGTACCCCCTCAATAAATGAAATAAAAGAGGCAATAATACTATTAAAAAATAGTATAGCAGCAGGTATCGACAATCTGCCTGCAGAATTTTACAAATGCGACCCAGAATATTTCGCTGAAATACTCTCACCACTAATAACCAAAATCTGGGAAACTGAAACGATCCCGTCAGAGTGGAAAGAAAGTCTAATAATAAAAATACCAACGAAAGGGGACCTAAAAAATTGCAGCAACTTGAGAGGCATAGCTCTAACACCATCTACATGCCAAATTTTCAACAAAATAATACTCACCCGCATACTCGATCCACTTGGCAAATGTGGCAGGGTTCAGACCTAACCGTTCCTGTGTGGACCAAATAAATAGTCTGCGATTGATAATCGAACAGTGCAACGAGTTCAATACGCCATTATATTTGACCTTCGTCGATTTTGAAAAGGCCTTCGACGCTCTAAATAGGCACAAAATCTGGGAGGCACTTGAGAACAAAAGCGTCCCTACAAAAACAATAAATCTTATAAAAGCACAATATACCAACTCAACAATGAGAGTTTTCCACAACGGCAAAATTAGCGAAGCTTTCAAAACTATCAGCGGAGTTAAACAAGGATGTCTGCTTTCTCCACTCCTTTTCATAACCACGCTAGACGAAATATTGTCATATTCAATAAATCAAAACAAAGACATACCTTGGAGACTACATCATAACCTCGAAGATTTGGAATATACCGACTACATCGTGTTGCTTGCTACTACCAAAGAAAATATGCAATCGAAAATCAATCAATTATCTGAGCAAGCAGCAAAATTTGGCCTACACATAAACGCCGAAAAACGAAATGTATGCATGTTAAATCAAACCAAACCCCTACATTCTTTCTAAACGGGAATCGTATTGAAAATGTAGATAACCTTGGCAGCAACATCAACCGAGCGGCGGAGCAACTGTTGACGTCGACATGCGCATCCAAAAAGCGAGAAGCGCATACTGCAGCCTAAAAAATATATGGAACTCAGAGGCATATTCTCCAAAAACCAAATTACACATATATAATGCCTGCGTCAAGTCGGTACTATTGTATGGATCTGAAACCTGGCTAGTGAATGCAAATATTAAGAATAAACTGCAAGTTTTCACCAACAGATGTCTTCGCAACATTCTTAAAATATGGTGCCCAAGAACCATATCAAATGCAGACCTTCTTCAACTGGCTCAACAAGAAGATATAAACACACAAATAAAACTACGTAAATACAACTGGATTGGCCACACACTCCGCAAGCCTTTTGACGATGTATGCCACGAAACGTTGAGCTGGAATCCTCAGGGTAATCGCAGCAGAGGACGGCCAAAAACCACCTGGCGAAGAACCATTTTTAATGAAACTGGAAAATCTTTTAATGAGTTAAGATATATTGCTTCGGATAGAGTAAGATGGAGATTCTATGTAAATAGTTTATGTTCCTGATGGAATACGCTAATAAATAAAAAAATAATATATATCTTTTATAATATATATATATATATCTTTTATAATAATATATATATAACGGTTTTATCAAAATTTTCGGTCTAAATTGACAATAATTTTGTTCTCAGTGGTCAAAAAAATTTATTTACTAAAAAGTTAAAAATAAAATATAATTTAAAAAAAATTAAGTTCACTGTTTTATTTAGAAATGCTCTTAAAACTAGGAAATAATTTGTCGCTTAGCCTCAATAAATATATTCTTTCTCATGATGCAATCTCTCAAATAAAACGCTTGCATTTATATTAAAAATGGTGGCAAAATTAAACGACAAGCGTTTTATTTGTGAGAATTTAAACAATTGTGTCTATTATCATAGAGGTATTTGACCATTATTCTAAATATCTATTTTTTGGCCCTACTGCCTGGCAACATTTCGGAGTTCTACTTTCTGAAATTCCAAATCGAAATATATGAGACTTATTTACAAATTGTTTAATAAAACAATTAATGTACAGCTCCTGAAACCAGTATGACTAATCTTCTACTGTGTAGGCCCTTTGACATATACATATGTACATAAATTGATTTAAAAAAATTTGCAATTCCAATATGTATAATGAATTAGAATTCATTAACTAATTAAAAAATACGTAGAAAATGTTGAAACTCCTCCATAAATCAAGTGCAAGCCAAAATGAGATATTCTGAGTTATGGTCTCTGAGTTATTTATGGTTGATATTGGCACATTTGTGTTCTTCAAACATTTTATATGATTTCAGAATTTATTTCAATTTTTTAATGCAATGTCTTGCTTGAAGCATTCATTATTCAGAGGGTTGTCCCATTTTGACTTGGAGTGAGTGTATATCAATATCTAGTCGTTCTATGTATGCAATACTATTTAAAATTTCCCATGAAATTTTGAAAAAATGGAATTCATTCATTCATTGCTGTTTTGGAAATTGGACAAAGGATATGCGGATTCTTAACTGCTTTGTTTACATTGAATGAATTTTTAATAAATATAAAGTTGATTGCAGTGACATGTGTGCCGCATACAAATGCGTAAACTTATCATTTCTGCTTGATTGCGCTGTGGCTTTTGATGGTTTTTATGCCAACCCTGCCAGCAATTGGAAGTGAGTTTTATCTAATTTTATAAATGAGGATCTTTTTGGTGTCTAATTTTCTGTAAAAATGCGACATTTGTCTAATATACAATAACAATTGCATTGTTATCCCATTTGTATCGTATCCAGTCACCATTTAGAAAAGAATACGATAGACAAATAACAACAATAACATATGTATCTAAAAATAAATGTAAGCTATCTCATTTATATCCCAATGAAGGATGGAAATTAGATAGACATATCTATTTTCCATCCTTTATTTGGATACAAATTAGACAGCCTACATTTATTTTTAGAATTGTTGTAAGTTGAACAAATAAGACTTTTGTACACAGATGGTTATATACGCAGGTGGTGCAATGGTAAGCATGCTCGCTTTGCAATGTGAATGTCCGGGGTTCGATTACCAGGTCAGGCGACATCACATTTTTCAAATGACAAAATTAACATAAGCTACAATTCCTGAAACAATTATAAAAATATAATGAATTAAATTAAATAATAAAAAAACAAAAAGTTAAAAATAACCCAAACAAAGGATTAACGACACAACAACAACAATAAATTAAATTAAGTTAAAAGAAAATCAATATAAAATTTTGTTCTTTTTTATTTATTATTATTTTTATCAAGTTTTTAGCTATATTAATGTTTTATAGTTAAAAAAAAATTGTCATTAAAAAAATGTCGACTGGCCTGGGAATCGAACCCGGGCATTCAGATTGCAAAGCGAGCATGCTTACCACTGCTCCACCGATATTATCGTTTTAATAACTTTCTGAAGTGACCAATTAGACACTCAAAAAAGTATCTAATGAGTGGAACAGTTCTTCCCGAGAGCTTTATCTTTTTGGATAAGAATGCGACTATCGCATTCGTTTGTGCAATCTAATTGAAGTGACTCATTGGACAATAAACAGATAGCAAATGTTGGCAGGGAACTATCAAATAAATGTCTCTGCATACATATGTATCTACATATATATATGTACATATGTGCATATGTATTTGAATAACAAAGCGCTTTGCCATATTATGTATGGGTTTACACCTTTCTTTGTCATAACTCAAGAGTTCATGTAACTCTTAAAGAGGCAAATGAATAAAGACATTCCGCTTTATGGCCACTCCTGTTATCGAATCGCAGCACACGGTGGTATGTACGAGTATGTTCGAAGATTGTTTTGTTGTTTCATTTGTTATTATATTTTTTTATAAAGTATATTATTTTTGCACTACACGTACATAGATACTTACATACAAACTCGCATGAGCTCGGTATGCATGTAAATACTTACATACATACATACACTTACATACTTATGTACATATGTACAAAGCATATGCAAAATACGTATTGGAGTCATGGTGTGTATATGTGCGTGTTGTTTGTACATTGCAAACATCACGGATTTGAGTGAATGTGCAGTTTCGCGGTATTTTATGCAAATATTTCTTTGTTTGCAAGCCAGCCACCCAGCCATCCAGCCAAGCAGGCAGATAACTTAAGAAAATTATGTCGACAACCGCACTTAATCGAAGAGCTCGAAAATCATTTAGCTTCAGGTGACCGCCTAAATGCCTGTCCATCCATATCTTCCAGACATCGAGTGACTGGCACAAGTCAATCCCATAAAATTTTAAATTTACCCCAAAACCAAGCCACCGCCAATAACAAAGATGCGCACATTTGACAAAAGCACTTTTAACGATTGGCATGAACACGACGCAAAATTCATTACAAATGAAGTAAGAGACCTACATACAGCTTTAAGTGTGCCATTTGTTATAAATTGATACATTTTATTTCAAAACAATAAATGGTTGTTATAATAATAATGGTGGAATAATTTTTTAAAGGACTATACCTGAGATAATTTGATGTCACAACTGCATTCCTGAAATAAAAATTTGCATGTCGCGAGGGGTGTTTATTATAATGATTCATGCTCTGATATTTCTAAGTGGTTTTGCACCTGTTTACATCCATCCAAATTCGTTCTAGTCTTTCTAGGTCGATTCAGCAATATAATAGGATTGCAGTGGATGATTAACATTCCGCGCAGTTCTAGGTTAATTTCAAACTCCGACATGGCATGGAACAACTCCGCTTCTTTTGACACAATTATTTCATTTAGTATTCAAATCCCATATTATGGAATTGGATCTTTGATATTTTACATTTTTATTTATTTATTTCATTTGTAATTTTGTTTTTTCATTTGTATTTGAAGCCATGTTATGACACATAGACCAGTTTAAAGATAATTATAAAGATACCACATTATTCGATTGACAGAGACAGTCCTAATCCTCAAGTTGGATTTGCTTCAACTACATTCTCATTCTATAAAGAATTAAAACTGATTTTAATAAATATTCCAAACATTTTTGGGTTCGAGTCGTCGGCTTTCCTTTTTCAGATGCATTATTGATCATAAAGCTCGATTTCCAACGAGAAATTAATATTAAAAATGATCGTCGCCTAAAAAGGCAAAATTCTCAAAGAAAATCAGCTGAGCCAAGCTGGGGTTTGAAGCCACGTCCTTAAAAAACACAAGGAAAAACGTGTTGTCACGGCGTGTTAGTGTTTAGAGCCAAACTCATAACTTTCAAAGACTACGCTAAGCGTTTGTCATAAGAGCCATATAATTACTGAACAAAACATTCAGAGTTGTAAAAAACAAATTGCATTTGAAAGAGTAATAGCGAAGCCGTCCTACATCCGATATGTCTGAGGAGCCTTCATTACCAAAGGCGAAACATGTCATGTCACATAGTGGTGGTTGGGTGGGTTCGAGTCGTCGGCTTTCCTTTTTCAGATGCATTATTGATCATAAAGCTCGATTTCCAACGAGAAATTAAAAAAATCCTTTTTTTAATTTTGCGTACAACTCAAAACTGATTTACAATCAGTGCAGTGCACTAAACCAAAATTCGTGCTTGTAAAAATCATGAGTGATATGTATATGGCAAAAAGATGCAATGCAGAGACAATTATACTAATGTTTGAAACCCATCTAAATATGTAAACATTTTGGTGAGTCTATAGAGTTACATGTTTCCATTGATCATGTTTAACCCACATAAATCCACTGGCCGTTTAAACGCCACCAAAAGCTGTTGCAAAATTTTACGTAAAACTCAGACATGTTCGCAAACTTTTGTGGGCTTTTTTGCATTTTGTTATAGTAGTGTCTGTTATATATCATTCCATGCTTATAAAGCTTTATTTGGCCTATGCATTTCCACGCAATTGGCCTAAAACGCAAGCAATTAAAAAAAATCGACTTTTTTGTAATTTTCGACTTGAGGAAAAATTGAAATATGCGATAAAAATTTAATCATAAATGTTACATTCATATAAAGTCAGGAATTTGTTAGGAATGTAGTAAGAGTATTTTCTCAATCAAAAACCAAGGGATTGGCATGTAAGAATACGCCAATATTACCCTTCAAAGTTTTCGGCACTTTTAAAATAAGGCCCGATTGCAGGAAAACTATACGTTTTAGAGAAAAAATGCTTAGAATGTCTCAAACATAACATTCTAATTTAATATTTTAAGTTTTCTCGCAAAAAATTCTCGGCGCTATGTGGGTTAAAAAAGACGTTGCGCTAACTAAAGCCATTAGTTTGACGGTTCGCACCTTGGTTGAATGTTCAAACTTTCCTTCCGAGACCTAATTGAAATTTTGATAGCAAATACCATATAACGGCATTTATGCTCTCATGTTATTGGTCTTTCGGGACATGAGACTATATTGGTGAATCTCGAGAAAAATGTTTTAGTTCACAACTAACCGAACTCATGTCCAGATTCATGACTTCTATGAAACAATGTGCCGCTTTTAAGGTGTTATCGTGAAGCTTTTCCACCACACTTCTTTAAGGCTGCAAGAACTGTTTTGCACCTTATGTACCTTATGTGTAAATAGTTCTGACATTCCAGGGACAGATTTGCGGAGGGTCGCCATTATTCGGTGGTTCTTAGTTTTTTTTTCGTTAAAGTTTATTGTTTTCAAAGGCTGGATCTCAGCAGTTAAACCTAACCATCGTTTATATTCGAATATTCATTCTCAGTAGTGTTTCCACTTTGGATGTCCTATAGAAATTTTCAATTACCAAATAAACTTTACCACACATACATACATATGTATGTATTTATGTACTCGCCATAATGAAACAAAGAAAATACTTCTCGGAGAGTTTCAATTTCAAACAGAGAGTTAAACAATGAACCTCAAATAGTTGTAACACAAATCCAAACATAATTCAATGTAAGGTAATAAGAGAGTTGTCGTCGTATGGGTGTCACACTGTATATCTGTTGCTATTACAGTAATGACTTACAAGCCGACAGCAAACGTCACCAATACTAACATACAATTACCGACTACCTCCACAACAACTTTGGCTTTTTAGCCAAAGAAATCCACTGAAGCGCTTAAAGTTGAGCATTTGTCTTGCAACAACAGGCCGTCTAAGACGCAACAAGTCGCCGCACCAGCTCCAAAGTTCCAACATAAAGTACGAAACATAAACCAGCAAGCAACCACTTTCCTGTAATTTGTTCACAAAACGGGTTGTAAGCGGCAAACGACGCGCAACTGACAATCACGAGTCGGAATTCAGACAAATCCAGATACAACACTACGAGTATTGGATTATATATCGCCCACAATAAATTTTAATTTTCAAAGGCTAAATTGTCAATCAATATCTTCTTGTGCTTGGCAAGAAAAATCAAATTTGCTTTGTTGAAAATCAATGATCGTAGTGATCGGACGTCTGCTAGAAAGAAATAAGGAAACCCCTGTCTAACAGTGAAACTCCACCAACATTGTGACGCGAAGGTGGCACTTTTTGTCGTCGCCCAGTTGATCTGCATTCCATTGCAGCAACGGATTATCGTACTTTGTGGCGAAGTGACAGAGTTGCAAAGTGTAGTGAAGTGTTAGGTGATCGGTGGAGATCAGCAGTTGTTGGTCAATTGGTCGCTCGATCGGAATTTAGTGTTAATTTCATAATCAAAGTACGCGACCGGTTGTTCGGACTTCAATCTACGGCACGACGCTGATCGGAATGCCAGTTGGCCTTTGAATGTTCGTTGGTATTCGCCAAAAACAAAAAATAATAAATAAATAAAATACTAAATAACCAGAAAAAAAAACATAAAAAGACAACTAAAGAAGTAAGAAAAATAAAAGAGCAATAACAAAAACATAGTGGATATAGTTAGCGTCGATCCAGCATTGGGCTCTGTGGTGGTAGTAAATAAAGTAACAACGCTGTGCGATTGTCGTGATCTCGTCTCGTCTTGTCTTGGCTTCAGCGCAGCTAGTCGGCTTTGCTTGAATTGCTATCTGGCTGACTGACTGGCTGCCTAGTTGGCTGGTTACTCGTTAACGGATGCAGTAGCGTACTGTGTGTTTCAATGAAATCGCTTTTCGATATTTAAAAAGCTCATCATTTTGCCATTTCTCGTTCGGCTGCCAAAGAAATCGAAAGTGAGTGCCAGGCAAGCGCACCACAAAACCGAACTGCCTGACTTAATTGTAACACAGTTCTCCGACCGTCGCGCAGTGCATCTTGATATAGTGCAAAAAAATAAAAGAAAAAAAAACAAGAAATTTAAATAAAGAAAAATTAAACAAATATTAAACTGCACACTGGTACACAGTATTTTTTATCCAATTAACCCTCACATCGCCAAACTCCAGTGAAAATAACAATAACAATAAATAATTTTGTTGTTTGAAAAACATTTGACGTTCATTATTATTGACAATTGGCAATTTGCAATTGTCAAAGTGAAAGTACGAGTACTTGAGGCCGCAGTAAAGACCGTGGTGTTTCCTTTCGTTCACACGAACCGCAACATTTAGTAGTACAGGTGGTTTCGCAGCACCAGCAGTAACTAGTTGTAGCCGCTTAACCTGCCGTGAAAATCAGAAAGAAAAAACACACACAAACACTGAAAATGATTTTCAAAATGTAAGTGATTTTTTATTTTCCTTCATTTTTCCACATCGATTTGCTTTTCATTTTCACAGCCATAGATTTTCTCCCGACCATGATTGATTTGTTGCAATCCATTGTGGAAACATCAAACATCGATTTCAGCTACAGGTTGTTTTTTCTTTTTGCATCTTCAGTGCACCCAACATAGATACAACGGATAGCAAAGGCTGGTAGGGGAAGCAATGGGAAAACATAACATAAAACAGCAAAGCAACTATTACCCAATGTTTGGACTTGTTGGGATGAGTCTGTGGTTTTGCCAGCCGCTTTGAATCCACTCATCTGTTCAATTTGTACAATTCACATGAAATACCACTCAACCATGGCCATAGAAGAGGCTGTGGCAGCGACGCATGCGTGGAGTTTCAGGAAAATACCAAACTGTGGAAAATACATTTTCCAAATACCAAAATAATTTCTTCTTTACTTTGTGTTGTTGTTGTTGTTGCTGTTGTCGTTGTTGTTGCTTCTTCTGCGAGCGAACGAACGAAGAACCAAACTGAATGCCACTTGTTGTAAATTAAATTATAGCATCGGCAATTAAGCAACTCCACTTGCTCCACAGCACACACAAGCACACAGCCGTGTAGCGTAACAAACCCACATCTTCCAATGACATAACATCCGTCCCCACCGTCGTCAGTTAGTCTTGTTCCTATTTTGCTCGGTAAAGCCTCCAAGCAAAACACTCCAGCCACATGCCAACCAACCGACCGATAAGCAACCACACCATGCATGGTGTTGTCTTATTACTCGCCTATTACCATGATTTGAAGTTTCCACGTTGTTGCTGTTGTTATTTTTTTGTTTATTACAATAATTCGAGCATTACACCTGTCATTAAAATGCGTTCATTTTTTTGGAGGGGTTTTCCAACACCGGTGTCGGTCATATTTACACCTGAGTTATATCTTTGGGGGTTAATGGCAATCAATTGTCATAACTGCAGCATTTTATAGGCAATTTAATGTCAGCAGTTGTATCTTCATTATGGTAGTTGCGTAGTAAGGTGAGGTTACATGAATCAAATGGCAGATGTCCACCCTCCATTCTCAACAATATTTTTGTTTATAACATTTTGGGTATCTGAACGCCAAACATCCCTGGAGGGCATCGTGAGACTTCACTGATTTCAATGATCTAATGATTCCGATTTATTGCTTCCATAATATTGGATCACCTTTTATAGGCGACTCCGAACGACGGATCTAATGACTCTGTGGACCCCAGAAATACTACTAAAAGTCGGTATTTAGGAAACAATTCCAATTTTGATTTTTTTCTCTTAGGCCAAAAACTAGGAAATAATGCGAAAAAGAGCATGTTAATCCTCAAGAAGTGATACAATTAGTGTTGGGCACATTTGACCAAAAACCAGGTTTGACAAAATCTTTTCCCAAATCCTTTTCCAAAAAATATGTTTTCATGGGGTTTTCAGACAAAAATATGTTAGCTTTACGGACAAAAAGCTCAAAAGTGGTGAGGATGAAGTACTTGGAAGGTACATAAATCGCCGTAAACAGTACCACCAGGAGTATCTTCGGTAAAAATTTCCAAAAGATCCTCGAATAGAGCTCAAACTGCACGTAATGGAAAATGCTTAAATTTGGTGGGGGAGGTACCCTAAGGATTGGACCGAGTATTATGAGTACTAAAGTTTGGACCAAATCGGTTGATCCGTTCAAAAATATTGCGCGTACAATTTTAGCGGCAATTTTTGGACTGGATGGAGTGAACCGATAACCGAACTTCATCTAAGATTCGCAGAAATATAACGATATACAAAGTTTGGTCCAAAACAGTTCGAAGCTCGAAAGTTGTCGTTCGCCCCAGCCGATACACGTATGACCATATGTGTTTTTTACAGCTTTCGGTCCATTTCTTCTGGAGTGTGGACATGCTCCTGAAAAAAACTTGTTCCTTCTTAAAAGGAACAACTATTGCAATAAAAATAAAAAAGATTCGAGAGCAGGTCTTAATGTGTACATTTCCGAAATTTTGTGTGGGAGGTTCCCGATGGAGTGGACCGATATGGTCCATCTTGATCTAAATCTGGTAGAAATATTACGATGTGCTAAGTGTGGACCAAATCGGTAAATCCCTTTCGAAAATTTTGGTAAGAAAATTTTTGAACTTTTGTGGTCCGTCTTCGAACTTGATATAAGTTTGAACAAAATATTACGATGCCAAATTTCGGACCGATTCTGTTGATCTGTTCAAGAGTTATATATATGTGGCTAAATCGACTTCAAATTGTCAGAAACTGATTTCGTCATGAAACTAATAGTCAGGAATTTTTATGTCTTTACGAGCTACTTTAAAATTTAAAATTGATTTATTTATTTTCGGGAGCAAATTGCAGAATCGTAATTGATTTTCTCTGACAACTGACCGTTCCATACAGAACCAATGTTACAGGCACATACAGGACCAATGTTGTACATTTGAACGATATGTAATGAGTACATATCGCTCATTTACTCAAAGAGTGACGGATTTCAAAAAATCAAGGTTTTAGAAAAACGCGTTTTAAGTTGTCGACTGCAATTTGACTTCACAACTTAAAAAAAAAATATTACACAAAAAATTAAATAACTAATTGGACCATCTTTTGTAAAGAGCTAAATTTTTGTGCAAGATCAAGCATAATTTGAAGTGCTTAAGTGCATCATAACCTCAAAATAACTTTTTTTTAAGATTTATGCCAAACTCCTAGTAAATAAGCTGTAACTCGGTGAGTTTAAGAGATATCAACTTTAAAATTTGACACAATATAAAGTAGAAGTCGTAGAAAAAATAGAAAGTGCTAACTCAAAACCCAATTTTTTGAGTTATGCCACTCTTTTAGTAAATGAGCGATATGTTCCCAGATCATCCCAGAAGGGACAAGGGAGACTTCTCTCATATCAATGCAGGCCGATTCATATTGACTTAGTAATATTGGATCAACTGTTTATCGGCGAGTCCGATCGTCTTATCTTACGACGCCATTTGCAGAGATGTTTTTCATGGCTGAAATACTCAGGAAATGTAAGGCAACATTACCGTCCAAAATTTTGATGTTCTGGTCAGGGATTGAACCGCAGATCTTCAGATAGCTAGGCGGACATGCTTACCACTGCACCACGGTGCCTCCCATTCGTTCTGCGATCTGTATGAAACATTGCTCCAGAAGGACAAACGATTATTGTATAAAGAAGACAATTCCAAACTTACATGTAGAATAAAGAAACTATTTAAAGAAAACCTGTTTAAATCTTGTCAGGAATGTGACCTACTCCAATTTATATGGATTTTTATTCAATAAATTATTAAATGTCACCATCAACAAAATAAACAAAAGATAAGATATGTATGTATTTGTAATTCCGTTTGTGTTTGACTAATCGATCAATTGATCGATTCCATCATTAACATACCTTCAAATCAAACATTGTTATTCTTTGTCTTAGAGATACAATCATTGTTGTCGCTGCTACTGTTACCGCATTGTCGCATATTTTTTTGTTTTATAGCGTCACTGACTCACACCTCATGGTGGTAACAACGGCCTTGATTTAATTGTATTTTGTAACATGAAAACGTTAATTTGAAGCAGCAGAAAAAAAAACATCATTTCAAAAAAATATCCGTAATGTAATGTTTCAATGACGTGACAAAAACACTTTGTCAAATGTTTGTCTTTTTGTTTTGTTTATGTTTTGAAGACTGCCTGCAAGGCTACCGTAGAGTAAACGGTATTTAGTTCCAATTGGCTAATTAACATTTTTACGATATTATGTGATGATTGAGCAAATTTTATAGACGGTGTTAGAATTTTACACCTGATTAAATTGAAACAATTTTATTAATTTTCAAACTTAACCATCATTAAGGTCATCCAATCGACATAATTGCCGTTATTTTAGAGGATTGTCAATCAAAATTCCAATAGACTTCCGTTAGAACAACTACTTGTTCCATGATTAGGCAATTCGAATAGGAATTGTTATAAGGATATTTCCAATGGAAAGTGTCTCCAATCCGAACGTTTACTATATTCATTAAAATAAAATTCAAAATTTTGCACAAGTTTTAATTCATGTATCACTAAGTATCCAAACAAGTCTGGACATTTTCTATCCACCCAAATACCAAAATTCACTGAAAAATGTATCTATTCCATTAGAAACCCATGACAATTTTTGCTATATAATCATTACCTTACATTTCGATTCAAATAAAATATCTGATAATGTGCTTTGCAGTTAGACTAAGTAAATTTATTAGTGCTTAAAATATAAGCGTTTCTTTGAAATCATATAACTTATATATGCAAATTATTTAGCATTTTTACCGGTAAACCAGGAGGCAGGTCTTGTCTGGCCACAAGTGGTGCTGATATATTGACCATAAAAAATCCATAATGTGTTAATTAAATACAACTCTTGTTCAAACAACTTCCATGTATTCCCGTTTATAATAAAAAAGCAGAAGCTTTAACGAATGTAGGGCAGTATATTTTGAAAATGTATACCTTGAAATTCTTGTCTGTACAACTATTAAAAATGACATTAAAATTTAATATCCACCAGATAAGCGACTATAACCAACAAAATATTAATTTGCAAAGTATTAGAATTCTTAAAATATGATGACGGTCAAACGAATGTCTTTGAGTTTTGAATTCACCAGAATTGTTAATTTGCTGGCATTTTAAAACTGGTTTATTTCAAAAGCAGCACACAAAGAAACACATACCGCTATCATTTATTTTAAAATATTTTCCAAGGATGTTTATTTTTTATTATTAATTAGTTTTTATTTTTTTCCGCAGAAGAAGTTGTCAAGTTGTTATTTTATTCGTCATTCGGTTTGATGTAATTCCCAAATAATACATTTGTGTAATTAATATTCCAAGAAATCAAAAAAATTCTCTAAATTAATATTTCTTAGAAATAAATTGGTCTTGGTGTCAACTTGTTGTTAATTCAACAGAATTCTGTAGGCAATGACATTAAAACCACAACATGAGAAAATCCGGTGTTGAGCATAAAACGCAGAGAGAATTGTTGTTTAACATATACACTCCGTTTCATTTAAATAGCACATTTAAAATTTTTATTTGTTACTTCATTTTAGTTCACCATACTCGAATATCTTTGGATATGTTTGTATATCTTGTTTCGAACACTTATGAAGTATCTTTCCATAAAAAGTGTTGCTTCGATAAAGTCCCGTATATTTTTTTATAATTTTCTTTCAAAAGTCCAAAATCTGTACGGTTTGAAGTGTTTCACGGAAATAGCACATTCTTTAATAATTTGAGTACGACTACAAATAAACGAATAAAAGCCCGTTCATGTTTAAAACCCTAAAATTTGTCAAACCCTGTCTTTAATACTGAGGAAATAAGTGATTTTTAAGGCTGTGGACTTTAATCATCTGCAATACGTCAAAAATTTAGCATAAGTTGAAAGTTTCTTGTTAGATTTATAAAGAACTAATGAACAATTAATAATAGGAGAGAGAAATTAACTTGATCTTCTACTGAAATTTTGGTACAGTTCTTCCATAATGGGGTCCAATGTTGGCATAAAGATGAGTTGATCGTTAAAATATCAGGTGATTTTTATTGCTTAGGGTCTAAGCCAACATGCTATAAGGAACACAACAGATCCTTCCATTACACAAAAAAATAGGTTGCATTTCTGAGGCAACTGTATTTCATACACAACATGTTACAAATTTAAAAACGATCACAATCGAGTCCTTAAACTGCACTCGTTCCAAACTTAGTGTGGGAGGTACCCGAAAGAGTGGTCCGATGTATTCAATATTTGCGAATAATCCAAGTCTGAACAACATTTTGACCAAATCGTTTTCTTCCTTCGAGTATTATCTTACCTACTACCCAGTATAGTCGATGCCGGTAAACTTTTTTGGGTCTTTTGATCATTATCTCAGATTATTTGTCCCCGAAAAAAATTTCGCAAGAAGTAATCGGTGCCACCGTGGTGCAATGGTATGCACCCCCGCCTTGCACGCAGAAGGTTGTGGCTCCGATTCCCCGGCCAGGCAACATCAACAATTTTCAACGGTGGCAAAATACCCCTCAGTAATGTTGGCGATATTTCCTGAGTATTTCAGCCTTGAAAAACTTCTCCACAAGTGGTGTCTTAAGACACGCCGTTCGGACTCCCATATCATTGAGCTAAATATGAATCGGGGTGCCCTCATTGATAAGAGAGAAGTCTCCCTTGTCCCGTATGGGATGTTGTGGAAAAATGTTTTTTGTTGTTTAATTGTTGCAAAAAATGTCAATAAGATCCAAGATGGGCTGTGATTTCATGACATCTTTTGCATTGGTTCAAACGAAGTCGTGAAAGATCCGATCTTTTCATTAGCATTTGAACCAATGCAAAGGAAGTTGTGAAAGATCCGATCTTTTCATCAGCATTTGAACCCATTCCATTGATCCAATAGAGATGAATTTTGTGTTTTTATTTATACATATTTTCTAAATATATAAGATTAATAATGTCATTGCAAAGGGTTGGTGAAAATGGCATGCCAAAGCATTGGTGAAAATGACATGCTTTGGATCCAAAAACGAATAGCATCTTTTGGGGTTCACGCTCATATAAAATTCATGGATGAAGATGCTAAAAAGATGACATGCCAGATCACTTTCACCCATGATTGAATGGCATCTTTGGCATCAAACATTTTGCTGGGCTCTTATCATATAGGAGGGCGGTATAAAAAAAACAAAAATAGCAAAAGTTTACATGTGTCAAAAACAATAACAAACAAATCAGCAAATGTTTTCTATTCGTTTGAATGCCAGAGTGATTACAATAGGCGAACGTAGTCGTTGGCTAGATCGACTGAAAACTGTATCCCTATAACGAATTTGAAGGAGTTACAAGTAGTAATCCCACCCATTAAATTTTCCTGCAGGATATAAAAAGTGAAAATTATCATTAAGTGCACACCGAATCATATTGTCTCAATGATGTGGGATCTACTTTTTATCGCCAGGTTCGAACGGCGTGTTTTACGAGCATTACACTGAGCTGTGGCAAGCTAAAATTTTTGATGTTCTGGTCAGGGATCGAACCTTAGACCTTCTGAGTACAATGCGGACGTGGTTACGACGGCACCACGGTGGCTCCCACCATGTTTAAACAAAGTGGGTTTGTTGGGCTCTTCATCCCCATCAATTTTCAGGTCTGAATCCCTATGCTTATTATTTATACAAGTTCAAAAGTTAATGGTGGTAGATTGTTCCCTGCATAAAATGGGAGAGGAGAGATTTCTTATAACATTCAAATTTAACAGATCATATACTCGTACCTATGTCAGAAAACTCTTTTAATTAGTTTCGGGGATATAACAAATTTGAGCAAGTGGCCGTTGGCGATTCTTCCGCTTCCCATGTTTCTGGAAATCATGTAGACGATTTCTTATATACTCTTGCAATAATGAAATGTTTCATCGCATCTATAAAACACAGATTTTACTAATGCTAATGTAATATTTCGGAGCTTGGATGCTTGCTTCCTCAGATGTATCGGTGCTTGATACGAAAAAAAATCTTCAAAAGATCGCAAGACGAATATGTGACCACAGTGAATGAAAATAAAATTTCACAAATAGGAAATCGGGATAGCTGGTCTTTTTTTTCTATACCTTTGGTATTTGACAACAATTGGTAACGCAATTGGAACTAATTAAAATCTCAACAGGTCATATTTTATAATAAACTCTTTTGTTGAGATGTCCTAAACCAAACAGGGGGATTTGCCATTTCAACCCAAAGAATAGAAAAATGGGATGAATTATCGACAATTGCGACATCTCCATCTGGCTGACCACCTACTTTACATCCGTTTAAAGGTGTATTCCTAATAGAAAAGGAAGTATTCGCATAAAAATAAAACTTTGACTGTTTTTTAACAGAAGTTTTTTGCATATTCCGACTCCTGTTACCAAAAGCAATCGACTTCTTCCTCTCTGGGACCACATCAAACGATCCGATCAAAATTGCGACCGGTAGCGTGATTACTAGGTTTAGATGGACGGACACACATAGCCAGATCGACATAGCTCATCGAGACATTAATTTTGGTAAACATGTATAAAGGTTGGTCTATTACAAACTTTTGAATCACAACCAACTTATAATCTTATTATAACCTATAAGAAGTTAAAAGAATGTTCCCTCATCCTTATGCTATTACCACACATTGAACTATTACCGCAGTTGAGGAGTGCAGAAAGTTGATGTTAAATGTTTTACCTCTGTCGTACTGTCTAGCCAAATAAACGCGAAAAGAGAATTTACTATAAAAACCGGTTGAATGCCACCAGTTGTCGGCATTAAAAAAATACCAAGTCTACATTGCATGAGCGGCGTCGTTTACGTTTCTTTTGGTTTAAAATGTTAAAAGTTATTCAGAAGGTTTAACTCGTATTAATCGCAATTAGTCCATACCTGGTTTCCACAAACACAAAACATAAAGCTAACACAAAAAGAAGAAGCTTAGCCAATTTATTTTAAGAGGGTGATGAAAGATGGCACACATTTGTCGGAAACCATGGCAAAGACAGGTAGCGTCACTCAAGTTGTTGCTTTTGGCCTAATCAAGCAAAAGAAGAAGACGACGATAAGAAGCAAGTAAAACGACTATTTACATCACTAATAACGATGAAGTGGAAGTAATTCAATATTGCACTCTGCCAACTAGCTGCTTGCTAGCGAGCTAACTGGCTAATATGTATGCCATCCAGTGCTGATCATGTGTGATCTATGTATTTGCATACACATGTTCAGGTTTGCAATGGATAAGGAGCTATAGGCATGCATGCGTATGTTTTTGTTACTTCACAACACCTTTCATACACATCATGACCACAGCCAGCCAGTCAGTCAGTCAGCCATAAGCAAAGAAGCAAGATGAACCGGTTTCGCCAATATGCGGTCACCTTAAAATTACGCAGCTGACGTTTGCCGAGCTGCTGGCCGCCGCACTATAGTTAAGAAACTCCCCTGACGACAACAGAAGGTAAACCACATAGCGACAAATGCCATTAAACAACTTGTCCGGTCCAATCCAGTCAACCGCATTTCATGCAAGAGCGTCTATATCCCGGTTGATAGTTCTCTCTCTTTCGGTTGCAGTCCCTCCATTCCCTAGCCACATAGCTTTTGATATTTACAAGTAGCAAATAGTTGGTTGTATTGTTCATTCCTCTGCTGCCCTAGCTCACCTTGCTTCTTTGCTTTATTTTCCACAAAGATCGACTTGGTCATGAGTTAGTTCGAGCACCCGGTCTGGTTTCGTCTGGTCTGTGTGATTATGTATAGCATTTAAGTCGACCAATAGCCTTGAGATTTAATGGCCAACAGACCGAACCGAAGCTATCCGTCACAGAAAAAATAAAACGACAGCACTAACAATCCCCGCACTCTGATAGCCTTTGGCATTTCAATAGCCACGATGATGAAGAAGAAAAAAAAAGTAAAAAAGCGAGAAAATAAAACTGCAAATTGAAACAATAATTTTACATCATTGAGTTTGGATGGTTTGTACCTAAACTTCCCGCTCGCTCCAAAGCGTAACTTGTTTACGCTTGGCAAATTCAAACTGGCATTTATATTGTTTTTCTTCTAGACTTCTTCTTTGTTTATGTACCACTTTGTAATTCACATTGTAATGAGGGATGGGGGGAGACAGAGTAGTAGTTAGCACACTATGTGCAAACAGATTGATTTCTGTAGATCCAAGGTAATCGAAGACAATAACAATATTATGTGAATGTGTATTGAAATACTTAAAGTTCTTTCTTATTTACTTTTACATTGCGTTCGATGGCAAGATTATATGCCGTTAAAATGACCCTCTGAATGACTGTCGGAAAGGAATATGAACATAATAGCATCTTCAAGGACAACATGGTGTAATTAATCCTCCTGAAAAAAACAGCTGTCGATAGTTTAAAATAACCATGACTGGTCTTCTGGCCAAAGCAAAACCCCATATGTCCCAGTACTGTCCATTATTACTCACTTATCATGAAATTGAAGCCCATACTAATCATTAAAATATCAAAATACTGCATATGTATGATGTGTCAACGTGCTGCATGTACAAGTAGTATACAATTACTACTTATGTTTCATGTATGAGGCAAGGACGATTCAATAAAATTTCAAGGATATCCCACACAACTTTAACTCATAATTTCCGAATTAAAAAAATGAAAACAAAAACATTCCAGGGACACTCAAATGTTTTCAAAACAAGCTGGAATATATTTTCCAATATTGATTGCGCATTATTATAAGCGAGTCTATGTTGTAATGATACCATCCGCCATACGCTAGACGGTACAATAACTTTGTTATTCCGTTTGTAACATATCGAAATATTTGTCTAGTACTTTATTAATTCGATATAAAGAAGTCAGTCCGTCCGCCTGTCTGTTAAAATAAATATACAGCTCGCAATATTTAAGGTTGAGCTTAATAATTTCATACGGAAGTTTCTATTGCTACTAGAATGTTTTGGTATTGAAAATGAAATCTATTCACGTTTTCATGTAGTCCCAATTTTCGATATTTTGAAGGAAATTGCTAAAAAAAACTTCCCCCTTAAAGTGGGTGCAGGTTAACGTTTTGGGAATTTTTAAGGTTTTAGACACATTATTAAACTACAATGCCTAAAATTTGGTATTTTGTCTCCGTTGTATCAACAAAATATTTCTGCACAGAATTGTCGGTATAAGTCCACATTTTGATATAGCCTCTATATAATGGTACCGCATTATTTTCGATATTTTTAAGGTTTTAGCCACATTGTCCAATCCAAATGGCAGAAATCTGGTGTCAATATAATTTATGTTGGAGGGTATAAAAAGTTCGGACTGGACGAACTTAAAGCCGTTTTCACCTGTTCATTTTGTGATTACATTACGATCCCAGCAAAATGTTCGATGCCAAAGATGCTATTTCAGAATTGGTGCAAGTGAAATGGAATATAATTTTTTTAGCATCTTCACTCATTCTTTTTACAAGAGCGTGAGCCCCAAAAGATGCAATTTATTTTCAGATCCTACCTCGGTGGAATGACATCTTCAACAATTCTTTGGTCTGGCATCTATACCAATCCATTGGCATGTCATCTTAACCGATTGCCTACAATAGCATTTTCACTAATCTTTAGCATGTCATTTTTACCAACCCCTTGGCATGAATTTTTCACGTCTTGTTCGGAAAATGGAAAATGCTGTTTTGAAATATGATTTTCATGATTTTTTATTAATTCATAGGAATTTGTGAAATAACTATTATTTAATTATCATCAAAAAGTTTACATCCATAAATGCAGTTTGTTGTTGCTGTAACAGTAGTTTATATGTTTGTATGTCAGTTGTAAGAATGTGGCTATTTCGATAGTTTGTAACCACAAAGCAACATACTTAAGTTTGTTAGTAGGTTTGGTAGGGCAGTTGAAAAGGTGCAGTGTGTCGTGCGGGCCTGTGCAGATGTTTTGCACGGTGTCATCAATCCTTGCCCTATAGGATTTACGATCTCAGTGCCGTCTGCAGCGGTTGTAATTCAGAAGAGGTTTAGGTTAGACAATTCCGGTAATATCACCCCACTTGGACAACTCCCTGTTACACTCTACGGGTCTTGGACTTCTTGATCCTAAATTCTACGTACGACTGGCGTCCACACATATAATTTATTATCCAACGTTTCAACCTTGGCCGGAGCGTAGTCTGCTCGATGACCTCAAACAGCGTGGAGTGCTTGACAGTATCAAAGGGTTTTGATAAATCTAGCGCCACTATCACTGTTCTATCGCACGGCTTGCTCTGATTGAGTCCTCGACTAATATGTGTGGAGATGGCGTGCAGCGCAGTTGTTGTGCTGCTTATGGATCCCATGCTATTGACCGGCAACTGGACAGTTATTTCTGAAGCTGGTGAGGACTATTCACATTCGCACCCTCGCCAGGCTTCAGTAGCTGGGAAATTTGACAGACTTCGGGAACGATGTGGGTGTCTAGCGACATGTTGAGAACTTTAGTGAGATACTCGACTTCCGGTCGTTCAGCTGTTGCAGTTTTAGCACCGCCGCCCCTCGCAACAGAGTTTACTTCCTCCGCAACTGATTTTGATTCATCTTACCAAAGGTTTTTTACTTTCCATCATTAGCGCAGATTTCGACATGGACTCCAACTGCAAATTACTATTTCATCCATTTTATTTTACAACACTTGGAAATCTATATTCTTTTGTTTTGTAGAATAGATTTTCTTATAAGGTTCTGTAGCTCAATGATTGGGATTTCCTAGCATAATAAATATTATATAGCTTTAAACGTATTTAGATAAATAAAAGAAAATATACATGTGTATAAATAAAAGCACAAAATTCATCTCTATTGGATTCATGGAATGGGTTCAAATGCTGATTAAAAGATGGGATCTATCACGACTTTCTTTGAATGGGTGCAAATGGTGATTAAATGATCCGATCTTTCACGACTTCCTTTAAATGGTTTCAAATGCTGATGAAAAGATCGGATATTTCACGACTTCATTTGAACCAATGCAAAAGATCCAGTGAAATCATGGCATCTCATGGAACCACTTTTATAAAATTTAGCTGAGATATTTTGTAGCGGGTTGTCAATGCAGATGATGGTCTCCCTGAAAAACATTATTAAGTGCCTGTTTTAACATTACTCAATACAACGTAACGAAATACAATCTCTGAGGTATATTTCCATAGAAACGTGTCCTTTTTAAAACATTTCATTCTTGAAAATTATGTAAAATTTGTACAAATTTTTAAACAAATATAACAATTTCCATTTTTTTCATATTGCAGATTTTTCGTTTGCCTTCTGACAACAACATGTTGGGCCGACAATTCCGTCGAGTCATCCATAATGCCTGATGGAACACCTGTCACAGCATTTGAAACATCCCATAAACGTCCTGGTGACTTTGGTGATGAAGGCTTCCAAACCGCTCACCGAATTTCCCATTACGATGTTGAAAATATGAATCTTTTGCCGACCAAGGAAAAACCCGAACTAAACCCTGTCCTAAGTGCTCTCATCAATGAGGATGTCATGAAGAGCATTGAGGCCAAGAGAGCCATCGAAGAAGCCGAATTGGAAATTGTCAAATCGGAAATAGCTGCTGAAGAAGCTAAAATGAAAGCTGAAGCTGAAAAAACCACAGAAATGCCATTGACCGTTCTGACGACGATGGCCCCCAGCAAAAAGTCTATGCTCGATACAGACGATGAAATTAACGTTGGTTTTGTCGATCAGACAATCGCCTTGGATACAGCCGGTTCAGAGAATAACAAAAAATCTCGCATTGAGATTAAAAAGGGTCCCAATGGCCAGGATTACGAGTATGAATATGTCTACTATTACGAAGAGGATGATGAGGAAAAGGACAAGAAGGAGGAGAAAGACGAAGAAGAGGCCGAATCAAGAGGCAAGTCACGCTACACCAACATTGACCGTAGCACCGCCGCTACTCCCAGTGACAATAGTTTGGTGTCTGGCAAAGCCAAAGGTCGTTCTTCCAATGTTGAAGAGAGTATTGAAACTGAACGTCTACCCCACAACACCCGCTTCCCAAGTCGTGGCAAAGCTGCTGATGTCGCCCCAACTCCTGCTATTGATTCGGTTGACTCTGCTGCCGAAAAGAAGAAAATAAGCGTCAAACGTCCCAGCCTCGAACTTGTAGACAGTGAAACATTCAACACAGACGAGAAACAAGCCAAGGGTTCCCGTGACGACACCAAGACCGCCATTGCTATTGAACAGGAAATGGCCGCAGCTCAAGCCACAAAAGATGCCGAAGAAGCCGAATCGGCTAAAACGAAAACCGAAACTGAAGATGCCATGATGATGACTGACGATGAAGACATCGAACAGACCACACCAGCTATGGAAAAGGCCGCCTTCGATTTGTATGCAATTTTAGCCAATGAGAACAACAACATGGAAATGACCACAGATTCCGATATGGATATGGACGTGACAACAACAGTGCCCGACACCACAGACATGTATGGCGAAGAAATGATGACCACCATGGTGGCAGAAGAAGAGCCCAGTACAACAACCACAACAACGACCACTACTACGACTCCTGAACCCACCACTACAACAACAACCACTACCACCACGACCACAACTACACCAGCACCATTGTTCGGTGGCAAACGTGGAGGACTTAATAGTCCCGGCCGCAATCGTTTCAAGTTGAAATCAGGTGGAGCATCAACCACCACGACCACAACAGAGGCTCCATCTGCAGCTGAAGCTCCAAAAACTGGCAAAAGTAAGTGTTTCCTCTAAGGATCTACGTTCCGTTAATCCTCCATCTGCTTTTTTAGATCGTTTCTCACGTCCCTCAATTGGAGGCCGTGCTCGTCCTGGTGCTAGAACCACAGCTGCTCCTGCTGTCGAAGAAAATAATGAAGAAGAGGTCTCCGTAAAAGAAGTGAAACCAGTCAGCTCCGGATTTGGACGCAATAAGCGTAAGTAAAGCATAACATATGAATCGTAATTCCACATATCACACCATGCTTCAAATTGCAGCTCGCAACCGTTTCAATCTCCGTGGTAGTACTACAACTTCAGCTCCTGCAGCCAAGGAAGATGATGATGCCCAGGAGGAAACTGTGTCCAGCACTACTGCCCGCGCTGTTCGTGGTCGTCCCACATTGAACTTACGTGGACGCAGCCGCACTACTACCGCCAAACCAGCCCCAACTGAAGCCGACGCTGCCAATGACAGTGAAAACACCGTCGATGAAAAGTCTGCCACTCCAGCCACTGCTCCCACAAAGGCCTCCCGTTTCAACATCAATCGTTCGCCAGGCGGTCGCTTGCCCGGACGTGGCAAACTTGCACGCACCACAACCGAAGCTTCAACTCCGTCCGACGACTCCGATGCCGACAGCAGCCATCACAACGATGTTAAGGGAGAAGGAGAGGAAACCGCCGACAAGCCAGCTGAAGAGAAACCATCTGCCAACATTGGTGGTCTCAACCGCTTAAAATCTCGCCCACGCATTGGTGGACATCCAAAGACTGAATCTGTCAAGCCAAAAGCAGCCCCTGCTCCACCACGCAAGGTCAATCCATTGCTTGCCAAGAAACGTGTGCTAAGCACCACAACAACAGGTAAACACAACATGATTTAGCAATCCTTTCCGATCGTTTCTAAAATATATTGTCTCCTTCCACAGAAGCACCAGCTGAAGAGGATGCCGCATCATCGGAAGATGGCGACTCTAATGAGGAACAAGCTGCTGCCGATGCCAATGAAGAGCAAAAAGAAGAAGCTCCCGCAGAGCCCGAAACTACAACAAAACAACAGCCACGCGGTTTGGGTCTATTGGGACAAAGAAGGCCCCTCAGAAAGCCAGGAACATTATTGTAAATAATCTCACGCTCACACTGAGCACTCAAAACTATTAAATGCTCATGCCTTAAATACTTCTATTCTTACTTTGTATGTATGTATGTATGTATTTTTATAATATTAATTATGATCACCTTATCTCCTCCCCACCCCCCTTCCCCACTTCCTTGCCTCAAAACACGTTTCTTAAGTCTTGAGCACCTAAGTCTGTCTATTCACAGTAGAAGTTTCAATTAGCCGGCATGTACGTAGTGCTTGACTTAGTGTTTAGAAGAGTACATCTGGAATACGAAATTGGAAACCGATCGCAGAAACTTCTTTTCTAATTCCCTTTCCGAACTAAATATTCGATTATTTTATGTTAAGTCGCTTAAATTAGGTACGAAATATATAAATCATTAAATTGTCCTTTAATTGTTTTTCGATATACCGCGTTATGCAAGTACGTAGTGTAGAGATTTTGTAGAAAATCCATACCGCGTGTACTTGCCTTGTAAAAAGTTTGTTATAAAAAATTATTTTTGATTAATAAAAATAAAAAACATAAGAAAATATAAAATTATAATTGTAGTTATTGTGCAATGCATAGCGTAATTGGTAAATTGGATGGGCGTATTGACTGGCGGCTTCGGACCTCCAACTGAATGATGACATTTTAATTGTTGGTCATGCAGTTGCACATTGGGCGACGTGAATCATTTGCACTTAGCATATCTTAAGGAACCTTTTTTACTGTTGTTTAGAAAATTCGTCATTTGCTGTACATACATGTGTATGTATTTCCTCAATAACTGTAACATTTAATTATTATTTGAAGAAGGCAGAGGAATGAGCTTCTTTTTTTTGAGGATAAATAGAAAAAATCTATTCCTTTCTTGTTTTTATATTATTTTTAAGGCATTCGTGACATCGAAATATCAAAAATGCCAACAGAGCTGAATTTTGGTGTAAAGTTGTATTTGGTTGCGATTAGAAGTAATGTCCTAAAAGTCCCGATGTGTGTAAAATAACATTTTTTATTTTTCTAAAAAATGCATAAGCTTTTCCAAAAAAAAATACTGTGGCAGTTAATTCTACAAAAATTATCATTATGACCTTTGACATCAAATACATTTTTTGCATAATACATTACAAATGAGATCGATTCTAGTGGCAAACACTACAGTTCTACACAAAATTCACAATTTTTAATTAATTTCTCGTTGGAGTCGAGCTTAATGACCGATGATTTTTGCAAGTGAAAAAGGAAAACTCGAACCACTCAACCACTACTATGTGACATGTTTCGCCTTTGATAGAGGCTCACCAGACATATCCGCTGTTTTCCTCTTTCAAAAGCAATTAGTAATTTTACAAATATGGATATTTATTTGTCTACTCATATGTATGGCTTCCATGACAAACGCTTAGCGTACGTAGCCTTTGGAAGTTATGAGTTTTGGCTCCAAATGCAAGCACGCCGTGACAGCACTTTTTTCATGTGTGTTTTTTTCAAGGACCTGGGTGCAAACTCGAGCCTGGCTCAAGCTGATTGTTTTCAATTTTCCACTTAAACACGTTTCTATTTCGTTTCTATTTCTTGTAGCACGGGTGAATTACTTACTGCGAATTCAAAAAGTGCCCACAATTCTGATAAATTCCAGTTTTAAATTCATTTCGTGCGTAAGGTTGTTTAGCCTAATCACCTTATAATTATGATTTTATGCAATATTATGTATAAACTCATCACTCTATAATGCAGGGATATGAGATAATAGAAAAGTCATAATGTTGTTCTATTCCCAGGCCAGACAACATCAAATTTTCAACGGTGGAGCTAATATGAATCGGGTACACTCATTGTTATGAGTGAAGTATCCCTTGTCCTTTTGGGATATTTTTTGCAACAATTATTATACATCAACAAGTATGATAACATGGTTTATTTATATTCACGAAATTGGACATGGGTACAATTAGAGCTGAGTAGAATAGTACAATACTCATAGGTAGACCTATTACATTCTGAAATGTCGTCAACAAAAACTCATATTCAGCCTTGGCACAAAAAAAAACAATTAATGATGGTGGACAGCCAGAACATATTTTTAGTTTTAAAAATAAATTAAATTTTCGTAGGTGGCACAATAAGTTTTGAAAGTTTGCAGCATAATTTGTTTAGGCGTTTGTGGGGTAGGTATCATAAACAGTTATACATGACTCTATCTCAAATGATGCGTGAATGACAAAGTTATATGAAGGCGAGGACTAAATACCAAATTTCAGTCATTTCGGTGGATTATTGTGGCCACAACATTAAAAATGCTGAAAATCGGAAGGTACCGTTCTATGGGGGCTATATTAAGGGGTGGAACTGTACTGACAAATTTCTGGGGGACAGTTTTTTTTTACAACCAAAGAAGACTAAATACAATAAATAATTTCAGCCATTTCGTCGCCACAACCTTCAAAACACCGAAAATCGGGAGGTACCTTTTTATGGGGACCATATAAGCGCGTGTACCTGTACCAACAAATTTCTGGAGGAAAGTTTAATACCCCAACCGAAGACTAAATACACAATTCCAGTCAGTTCGGAGGAATATTGAAGCCAAAATAATCAAAATACCGAAAATCGGGAGGTACCGTTCTATGGGGGCTATATCAAAACGTGAACCGATATAGCCCATTTGCAATACCAAACATCCTAGGAGTAATAGAAACTTATATACCAAATTACAAAGCTCTATCTTAAAAATTGCGAGCTGTATCTTGATTTCAACAGACGGACGGACATGGTTATATCGACTTAGAATTTTACCCTAATCAAGAATATATATACTTTATAGAGTCTCCGATGAATATTTCGATGTGTTACAAACGGAATGACAAATTTAATTATACCCTCCATATTATGGTGGAGGGTATAAAAATTATTAAATAGACATAGAAATTAATATATCCAGTATCCAAAATCTAACGTCGCTTTGTTAACCATTTTTCCTTTTTCAATCATTTCAATTCATTTCAATTATAACTCTATTATAAAACATGCATTTGCGCCTTCCTCAGCATAAATATATTGACAAATTTACCCCACACGCCTGATATGGGGATTATATACAGGATTTCTCATAGCATTCGAGCGGGTCCTTTCATACAGAGGCAAAAGGACCAGTAGGTTTTCTTAGATATGGCCATATGCTCTTCTGTTTTAAAAAAGCATAGTTCTTCATAAAAGAAGTTCGGTTCTTCAAAAGACCAACACTTCCTCGTAGCATACGAATTTGATATCTTTTAAAAATGGCACGAAGATTATCTTAAAGAATACTCTATCTAACTTTTCTCACACAAATTCAGCAAAAAGTCTAGTGGGATCAATATCACTTCTATAAAAGTCCAGTTGGTCTTAAGTACGATTTCTCTTAAAGTACCACAAGGTCTTTCTTAGGGTCATTCCACAGAAGACATTGATGACTTCTAATAGAAAACAAAAGGAAAAGACCAGTGAGATATGAAACCATTTTTCCAATGTGTATTATAATCAATCAATTGACTCAGCAATCCGATATATATATTTTGTAATATAGAGATTTAAAGGGTTGTATTTAAATGATGGTCCTTTAATTGATTTAATGAATTTTTATAAATGCAGAATAAAATGTTGCCAGGAGTCGGAGTAGAGCCTTTTTTCACAAAATTTGCTAGACCCCGACTCCAAGGTCAGACCTAATGAACACAGTCCATAATAAAGACAACTGAAAACTTTAATGTGAAAAATTTATATAGGAGTGATCCTGAATATTGTGTCATTTTGGGGCCTATGTAAGAAAGTATTGACTTCCTCTAATACAAAAATAATACTCGTATAACGATTAGTCCTGATTACAATGACTAAACGCTATTAAAATTATCTCTCGCCATATCCCATTTTGGGAATCATGATTTTCTATAATTATAGTATTAAACAGCTGGTCACCGTAGAATCGTTAAGCCTGGAAGATAGATTTATCCACGAAAAATGTATATCGTTAATGTGTAATGTTCAAAACAATCATCGACCTTAAACTAAACTTAATCAATGATTTGAACTATTGTAAGGGAGGGACCCGAATGTGTTATCCGATATACACCTTCTTGGAACATGATGTAGATTTGAGAGAAAAATTACGATATCCATAGTTTGGACAAGTGTCTCTCACTCTATATATTGGTGAGCGCAATTTTTTTTTAAGTTTTTAAAAACATTATGTCAGAGTGGATGGACTGTCCCACGAAACACATTTCATTGTTGTAAACAGGTCAAAAAGAGTACATTTGGTAAAATGTTCAAAACTATCCTCGAACAGCCCTTAAACGCCTTGACTAAAGTTAAATGAAAAATAAAAAAAAAAAAATAAAAAAAAATCGCCGGAGGGATTTTCAAATGAATCGCGCTTAAAATTCACATTTTTAGGGTTTTTTTTAGGTTTTTTACGATTTTGCTTGGAAACCGCAAAAGTTATCGAAATGGGATTAAAGAAAATGTTGTAGCAGTGAAAGTTCTGTACAAGAGTGCCCTCGATGTTATTTTCGAAGGTTTTACCATTTTTGAGATATAGAAGTTCAAATTGGGACAATGTACTGACTGTATGGCCCCCATAAAACAATGTCATGCAGGGTGCACCTTAACTAACATTGAATGAAAACCGCTTACACCTGGGAAGTTTTCGCGGATTCTGAAACAGCAATGCTCAGAGATGAGAAAAATCCAAAAACAAGAAAAAATCGCTGGTGGGATTTTGAAACTTCACATTTTTAGGTTTATTTTAGGTTTTCGCGATTTTGCTTGGAAACCGCAAGTCCTATAGAAATGGGGCTAAAGAAAATTTTGTAGCTGTGAAAATTGGCCGTTATGATTAGTTCCTAGGGTTCACCGTTTTTGAGATATATAAGTTCAGGTCACATTTTTAGGTTTTGTTTGTTAGGTTTTCACGATTTGCTGGAAAACGGTAAGTCTTGTGGAAATGGGACTAGAGAAAATCTTATAGCTGGTGAAATTCCCTACAAGATTAGTTTTCGTAATTTTCCTAGGTTGTACCATTTTTGAGATATATAAGTTTAAGTTGGGAAATTGCAGTCATGACCTAGTTTTATAAGGAAACGATACAGTCGGTAAATTGTCAAAATTTGAACTTCTATATCTCAAAAATGGTAATACCTACGAAGACATCAACGATCTTGTAGAGAATTTTCACTGCTACAACATTTCGATAGGGCTTGCGGTTTCCAAGCAAAATCGTGAAAAATGTGAACTTTGACCGCGATTCCCTCCGCCGATTTTTTTTTTTTTTTTTTGATTTTTCTCTTCTTTGAACACTGTAGTTTCAGAAACCGCAAAAACTTCCCAGGTGTAAGCACCTTTTATTTAAATTTAGTCAAGACACACCGTGTTTTAGTTAGTGTCGGCAGGGGTTTTAAAGCTTTTGGACCATTATGTCAGGAAGTAAGGAAAAATACCCTTGTAATAGGGGCCACGACGTTTTCCTGCAAAATATTTAAAAATGATCTGAGTCATGTCCATAAAAAGTGGGATGTACCTGAAGGAGTGGGCTCATACAGTATACATTCCGAACTGAATCTATGTCTGGTAGAAATATTACAAGGAAAAATGTAGTACCAAATTGGTTGATTCATTCAAGAATTATCGTGCCCACCACTTTATCGAAAAGTGTTGAAATTTTGGGGAGGTACCGGGAGAAGTGGACCAATATGGCCATCTACAAACTTGATCTAAGTTTATACAAAATATTTCGAGGCCCAAATTGTGGACTAAATCGGCAGGCTCCAGCTTGCCAGACAGACGAATAGAATAATTCTACGTATATTTATCTTACCGACTTCCAGAGATATATCGCAATGATGCAAAGTTTTAAATGTTGCACATTTTTTCATTTTGGGCAGCAACTTTCATCATTTCCCGCTATTTTCCTTTCTAAATTAACACATATTCCGATTTAAGATTTTACACATATTTATGAAATTTATAATTTTTCAGAAATTTAGATTGAAATAAATTCGGTTGTAGTGCAGTTAGGAATTCGTTTGTTACGCTTTCAGCCTTTATTCTAACGAGGGCATATGGATTTTCATAAATATGTCTCGTAAAAATAATGGTTGTAGACCCCAAGTAAGTTTGGACGAAATCTCATTCAGACAACTTGAAGCCGTCTTAGACCCACAAAGAACAAGGGAATTGACGAGCTCCTGTGCCGAGAATCCAAACTATAGTCTTTCCTGCCTTAGCCTTGGCGAACAATGCCAAATTTTCTCCACCAATAAATTCGTTGTTTTAAAATATGAAAAAACAACAATGGGTTTAAGCCAGACTATTTGGAAAAAACGAATTATCTTAATTTAAAACGTTTTCGTACTGAAGAACTGTAAAAAGTGGAAATGTTCGAAAACCAGTTGTAAATTATTTCTGGTTATTGAAAAAATACATACATGTAATTCAGCCTTTATGTAGAAGATTTATAATTTTTGTATTTCAATTATATTTGACTACTGTTTGAACCCAATGTGTGATGTTAAGCAAACAATTAGCCCGGATTATTGAATAAAACAGATTTAGTTTATTAAGGCGACCATTTCAATACCCCTACACCATTTTCTTTCGACAAAGATTACAGGCATACAAATGTTTCATTATCCACTCAAAACAAGACACTCATCTCGTTCTCTTTTACCAGAAAAAAACTGAGCATCATAACATTCTTATATACATATGTATGTATTTAATTTATTTCTAGTTAGGCACAAATAAAACCTAATTCGAACGTGGCTCTGGTAGTCCCTATTCCTTTATGAAGAAATGTCTTAGGGGAGAATGTCATAAGTCCTAACCCATGTAAATTTTTTTCAGATTTCATTTATGGTGGCGATATTTTTGGAAAAAAACCTCGAAAGATCAAAGACTTAATTTTGTTTAATTCCCAACAGAAATACCCTTTATAAAACACCTTACAAACCAATTATTTTAACAAGGGCATGTGGTGCGAAATCTGTGGTTATTTTTTGGCCACTGAAATAAGTAGTGGCTAAAATTCGTGAGTACTTATAAACTACTCATTTCGGTGGTCAAAAAATAACCACTTATCTCGCGCAACATGCCCTTGTTAAAATAATGGGTAAGTACCGGCTATCTTTGCTGGGTTGTTAACATTTGCGTCGTAATCGATTTACTTAATTTACCAGTTTACCAGTGTTGTTTGTGGTCACAAGCCATATTCTGTCGTTACCAAACTAGTTGGACCTAGTCGTTTCTATTAGAGGAAACCCGACGGCGGGGACAGTCTTTACGATTGCCGATTCTGAAGTACAGAAAGCTTGACTTGGCATCGCTAACTAAATTTGTAGGAAGTAACGGAAACGAAGGGAATAGCAGATTAGCGATGTCACTAGATGTTCCAACCTGGACTTGGTAAAGTCAACAACAATAGAAGAAAAAATAAATGTCACACCAATTCCCAACAAAGTTTACACTAATTTAAGTCAAGTCAAAAGTGAGTATCATTGTCGTAAGAATATACGAAAGAATCTCCTTTGACTTCTAAGAGACCGAATATTTTTAAAATTCATATTATGTAATATTCTTAAGCTGGATACACATTGCCAGTTTTGAACGACAGTTTTGCTCAAATAAAATAAGGTAGATGCATAAATTACAACAACTAACAAATTTGTAAATTTCATGAGTAGAACCCCATTACATTTTGAAAACCACTGTCTCTTCTACTTTTTATAAATGTGCCTTGTTTACCGTCGGTACAAGAACTAAATAACCCCTCTATAACGAATCTTTGTCAAAAATTTTCTTTACATATTTAGATTTAATTTATATTTTCAGGATTTTACTTGGAAGCGGCAAGTCCTATCGAAACGGGACTAAAGAAAATGTTGTAGCAGTGAAAATCCTCTACAACATTTTCTTTAGTCCCATTTCGACAGGTTTCGAAGCAAAATCATGAAAATCTAAATTAAACCTAAATATGTGAGCGGTCAAAGTTCACATATTTAGGTTTAATTTTTTTTTAAATTCCTGCAGCGATTGTTTCTTGTTTTTGGATTTTTCTTGTTTATGGACATTGCTGTTTCAGAATCCGCAAAAAACTTCCCAGGTATAAGCGGTTTTCATTTGAAGTTAGTTAAGGCGCATCGTTAGTTAGGGAGGCGATACAGTCTGTGCTTTGTCCCAATTTGAACTTCTATATCTCAAAAATGGTAAAACCTACGAAAACACGATTAAGGTAAGTCTTATAGCGAATTTTAACTGCTACAAAATTTTTTTTAGCCCCATTACGATAAAACTTGCGGTTTCCAAGTAAAACCTGAAAACATAAAAAACTCAAAAAATGTGATCTTTATTTGAAAATCCCTCCGTAGATTTTTTTTTGTTTTTTGATTTTTCTCATCTATGAACATTGTAGTTTCAGAAACCGCAAAAACTTCCCAGGTGTAAGCACCTTTCATTTAAATTTAGTTAAGGCGCACCTTGTTCATATAAAATTTTAAGTTTCCTCGCAAAATTTCTCGGCGCTATGTGTATTACAAAAAGAAGCAAACCTCATTTATCAGCGCTTTCAGAACGAAAATTGTTTCAAAATAAGTGTCTAGTTGCTCGAAAATTAGACATCTAAAGGGGAAACAACTGACCAAGGCTGCTTTTTTTAGTACAGCTTTAGAAGATGCTGATATTGAAATACAAAAATAGAGTATCAATACGTATTGAAGATGTTACGATTGAAGACCATGTTAATGTCGATACTTTAACTAAGAATTATCCCTTTTTTGGAGTCTCGAAACAATGTTCCCGATCATATTTTTTCGTCTATTGCTAATTGTGACGACTTTGATAAATCAAAGTGGCAAAATCAAAAACAAATTAAAATCACTTCATAATTTCGCATATGCATTTATCTAATGAAGTGCGATATATATACTAGGTTACCAAGCTTTGCCTTCGTCTGCCACAAAAACAACATCTAATACGCCTGAAGATCGGCTTAACCACCCGTGAAACGTAGCGTAATGGTTGGATGCGTGGGACTTCGGTAGACTCCTAATTTTTCAATGTATCTCTTAGGTCTAACAACTCGACTCGAAAGAGAATTAATTAAAATCGCTTCATATTTCAATCCTAAATAAAAATTCAATTTATGTTTATTTTTATACTCACGTTTGTTTCTTTATCAGTCATGTATATATGTAGGTCAAATTAACCATTTTGCTCTTGTTTCTCTATAACGTAGTAATTCTTCGGTCCCCAAGTGCTACGTTATAGAGAAGTTCGACTGTATTATGCATATAATTTACGTCACAGTTTCTGCCGCACCAACTTTGCCGGAGAAGGAATTAAGCTCAACATATTTGAAGTATTTGATCATTACTTCAATGAGACACCATTAAGCAACCCATACCCAACCTAAGGGGACCACAGTCTCCTATGTTGTGTGTATAAAAAAGCAAACACAACTTACATACTTGGTTGGCCCTCTGTAGAAGCCGAACTAAGAAGAGATTTACATTCCTCCCTATTTATTGTTTTACTTCCACTCATTTTCTCCAACTAAACATTGGCCTTTCAGTTCTAAGAATGCCGCCATGCGGCCCATATTTATACTCCTTTTCAGCGTTTGAATCGTTGTTCCTCGATATGTTTAACCATACTGATGTCGTTGAATAGCCGATTCAACTCGTGGGCCATACGACGTCAATATTTACCATTAACGCATATTTGCCCGTTGATCTTTCAAAAAATGTTTCTCCCAAATATACCAAGCAGATCCTTATCTGCTTGCTAAGATTCCAGGCTTTGTAATCATGTATTATCACGCATAACATCAGTGTTTTATAAAGTGTTATTTTTAAACTGCTATTATTTATTTGCATTCAGATTTTGGGGATCATACAATAACAAATTAAATAGTTTAGCTGTATATCTAGATATGTATTTATGAATATGCTGTGGAAAATTATTCAACAATGGTGAGCTCTCTGTTCCTCGCAGCGTTGATAAAGCTTTTTTCATCTGGTTGAGTTGTCCATTCCAACATAGTTTTTTATCCAAGATATTTCTCTTCTTCCTCTTGGCATTTTTCCCTCAATTTTACATTTAATTTGGCTCTGGATGACAGAATACTTTTCGTTTCTCATTATGTGTCCCATATAGGATATCTTCCTTCTTTTTATGTCATCAAGAAAATGTCGTTCAGTGTTTATTCTTCTCAAGACTTCTTCATTTGGTACTCGGTGGGCTTACTTAGTTGGTCAATACTATTCTAATTCTTATTTCACAGCTGATGTTCTTTGTTGTGTTTATGGCATTGCCGAGGTAGACGATGATATTGAACTACCTCTAAATTATACACACCAACTTCCACAGTTGCTCCGAGTTCTGTGGACGCATTACGCGTCGATACCACCAACTTAGTAACAAAGTAGTAGGTCTATCTACCAAAAAAGAGAATAAAACCTACTATTGGCTAATAAAAAGTTTTACGAGTATTTTTAATAATGAATAATGTCAAACAAAAACTTTTGTTTATTAACATTATTGATTAGATTATACACTCACCCAGAATATTATTTTCCAAGTTTCTTGTTTAGTGAAAACCATTTTTATCATATACTCGTATTTGACCACTTTTACCAAAATATATTGCCTACCAACAGGCAATTTTTAGTTAAACTTCAATAAAAAAAGTCCTCTGGACATTTTTTCCAAGGCAATTAATAAACTTAGCATGCCGACCAAATATGTACTTCGAACAGAACGTATATAACAAGTCGCACGCATTCACATTAATCACATTCTGAATATTCTACAATGTCGTCGTTCGATACTTTGCAAAAATCAAGAACTTTACGAAAAATTCTCGCTTATGTGGGCTTATGGACAGAGGCGGATGAAGAACGCGCTTGGAGGGGAATTGCACTTTCCCTACTCATTCATGTTCCATTGACATTTTCCTATACGATTCTTATGTGGATGGATGTTTATTTTAGTACCGATCTACCTCAAGCTACCGATGTCCTATATATGGCCCTAACCGAGACAGCGCTGGTGGTGAAGATTTTAAGTTTACTTTATTACAGAAACATGGCTAGACGTATGTTTAACGAATGGCAAAATGGTGAGCAATTCAGGTTGCATAGCGTGATGGAAAAACGAATGTGGAGACGGTCGTTCAGTACATTTGGTATTGTTTTTCGCTGGTACATAACATGCAGCTTTAGTGTAGTCGGATGTTCGTTCGCAGCAGTATTGTTTCTTAACACATATAAGTTACCATTTCCCTATTGGACACCATTCGATTGGAATCAACCGATTTATTACTGGTATGCCTATATGTATGAGGCCTTGGCAATGCCACTGACCTGTATTTCAAACAGCACCCTAGACATGTGGCAGTGTTACATCATGCTTCATTTGGCCACATGCTATAGACTCATTGCTATGCGCTTGCAGAATCTGAATGATAAACCCAATGAAGGAGAAAATAGTGTCAAACAGGATATAATTGAAATTGTACAATTCGAACAGGAAGTCAAAAGGTTCAACGACCCGTGGCAAAAGAGAGGCATTAAAATAAAATTTCTTTCTTTGCAGAACGTCCAAGCAGTGTGAACGAATAGTCTCCTACCCGGTATTGGCCCAAATATTACTGAGCGCACTGGTACTCTGCTTCAGTCTGTATCGCCTGCAAAATGCTAACTTCTGGGAAGATCCGGGTAACTTTATAGCTTTGTTCCAATATGCCGTATGCATGACACTGCAAATATTTCTACCCTGCTATTATGCCAACAAATTGACCGTCGAATCTTCGAGCCTCATGGACAGTGCCTACAATAGTAATTGGATGGATATGCAACTGTCAGATCGACGCCTGCTACTTCAATACATGCAGTATTTGAATAAGCCTGTGATTTTGAGAGCTAGTAGATTCTTCTATATTGGTTTACCCGTATTCACCAAGGTAGGTGTCTAGCTGCGAAATACATCAGCCTGCGGGTGAAATAGATTGATAATAATATTGTCATGTTGTTGTTTTTGTTTTCCAGACTATGAATAACGCTTACAGTTTCTTTGCTTTGTTACTTAACATGGATCTGTAAAGAAACGTTTTATAATTCAACCGTTCGCAATACATCGCAACCAATATTTTCGAAGGTTTGTGTCCACACTAAATTGATGTTTGAATGACAGTAATGGCTATAATAAATAAGACATTGAACAAAATGTATGGTGCAGTAAACAACGAATGCTGATAAAAAAGACTTTTGTTAAAAAACAAGTGTTTCACATAAACGGCTTATCATGTAATATTAAAAAGTGTATAGTTCGTATTCGCCTTTCTCTTAGGAACCTTTTATTCCATTTTCAAAAAAATCTAAAATATTCAAGCAAATCATTATCTTTACACAAATTGCAGGCTTTGTCAAATAGTAATTCATCTTACTGATGAAAACTTACTAGTAACAGTGATTTCAATTCCAATCCCGCTTCTGCTAGTTTAATATATCGTCGGTGTCATGCTTAAGTGTCATGCATTTTAATGTTTTGCGTCACAACTGCGTGGAGCTGACTAAAGGAAATATTAATATTTTTGACTTGAAATATTAGTAATAGTATATAGAACATATTTGCAAAAATATAGAGGAATATGTAGTGGAATATAAAAGTTAGAGAGATTTTTTTAGGAAAAGAATTTTTGTCGATTTGTTCCATATCCACGCTTATGACTCAAATGTGAAATATTCAGGGCAATCATGAATAATTCCCTCGGAATTTTCCGCAAAGAAAATTATTTTGAAAAGTGAAATTCTTTTAAAAATCAATGTTTTGAAACGTTGGAAACTGCTAGAATCCCTCGATTATGGAATATTCTCGCCGCATTCCCAAAAATATTCCCTTTTTGGCCATAAATTTGGAAATACAAATTTTGAAAATGGTGAAAGGGAACAAATTCCGCACGGAATTTTTATTCATGATTGCGCTGATTGTAAATCACATGGAACAAAGTGACAAACATTTTTTCCATCTTTGCATCAATAAATTAAATACTTCCAAATCGAAAATTAAAGTTCGGATTTTTGAAATGTGTTTATAAACTTTTAAGTTTTTAAAATATTAATTTCATAACTGAAAAAAGTTTAAGCTTTCGCGTCGATGCGTGGATATCTCGGAAACTAGAGCAGATAGGAGAAAGCCGACTAGAAATTCAGAAAGAGCATACAGGAAAACCCTAGAAATCACTTATATCTCAAAAAGTCCAAAATGGCGTATGGAACACTTAAGCATGACACCGACGATATGGCGCTGTTTATTTTGTATTTTCTAACATCGTTCTAAAATATTTGACCTATTTTCAACAATTTTATTAAAGTTGGGTATACACAGTGACTCAGAATCGTTTTAATAGCAAAATTCTGGATTTTCACTTTGAACATTGACTTTTATATATATATTTAGGGTATTTATTATATTATGTATTATTCGACTTTCAATTTTCACTTTTGCCAAAGGCTATATTTATTCAGGAATAGCGCCTTACAAACTAATGGAGAAATGGATTACTGTGCTACGTAAAAAAATAAATAACAACGGTTCAGTTTTCCTAGCTGGGAGGGTTGGTTGTGTCCCAAGTTGTCTAGACGCAATGTATTCATTAGGGTTATGACTTTTTTACCTTTTTCTCAAAAATGATTTCATGTAGCATGGATGCATGAACTTTTGCCTATTAATTACTAAAAAAACTTTTATTCTGTTTACATATTAAAAAAGCTCAAGCACCACCCACTTTAATTTTTTTTTTTGCAAAATTACTAGGAAATGAGAAAACAATCTCAAAAATTATTTCCTGTTACTCAAGTTATTGACTATAATAAATGTATTCCCTTTAAATATTTAAAAAGGTCCCGCACAAACCATTTTTAATGGATATATGATATATGGGTGAATATTGCGAAAAGACTTGTTTTTGGGGTCGAAAACGGCAAAGTGCGAAAATGGGTTTAAATAAATATTTTTTGGCTTATACTGTTTTATAAGACAATTTTATGCATTAATTACCGTTGGGTCATTTTTTTGTCATTACCGCAGTTAGAAAATAAGCACATTAATGAGTGTCACGGTAATGATGGAAACGTGGTGAAATGTTCTTGGATTTAAATGTGAAAATATTCAAAATTTGTTACAAAATATAATACAATTCACTGAAGCTTTAAGAATTGATTACACCATTACCATAAATTTGGAAATTATATTATAAATAACGGAAAAAATACTCAGCACGGGAATGACAAATTTTCGGGAACATACACAAAAAAAAAGCTAAACACTTCAACAGTTCTCAAACAACTGACTATATTTTTCACTTCTGTCGATTATCTTTAAAACTAACGGGAATTGTCATTACATTGACCGATTACATAAAAACCTGGTTTAAAGCATTTTTTCTTAATAAACACATTGGTGCACGGGAGTGACAAAAAAGGGACACGACTAAAATGTCTCAAAATCATAATTTAAAAAAGAAAATTATATTTATGAAATTAAAATAGACTTTGTTCATTCTTCTAGAATAACTAGGCGTACTTCATTTATATAGTATATTTTCAAATATTAACGAATATCAGTGTCTTTTGAGCACAAAACGACTGGAGACCCGCACTGTAATGACTATTTGCGCCTTGCGACCAATTTTTCATATAAATATGTACAATATTTTATTTTGATTTTCGAGCCTCGTTTAAGGACATTTTGTTTTACTTATCCCGTTTCTATGAATTAAAAATTTTCAATATTTTTAACCTTAAATGCTTCGGGACACAGAAAAAAGTCTTTTCGCAATATTCACCCATATACATATGTATATGATGATAAATTTAGTGAGGAACAAAATGTTATGTCATTTTGGTTATGTCGTGTGGCTACAAAGTTTATTTGCAGTTATATATCTGCTTAATACTTTGTGCGTGAGCTTTTTTCTTCGAATCACCTTATAATTAAGATTTTATCTAATCTTAGGTAAAAATTAAATAAATACGTAAAGGAATAGAGGTTGTAAAAATTCATAACCCTAGTATTCATACATAAAGAATTTGCTTTACAGTTCTATCCACGACGATCCCATAAACGTTTTGAGGACTATAATATGATCCACACTTTTTATGAGATGCCCCAGATTACACGACGTCTAACTGAGCTCATAAGAAAGAAGATCATCTTCGGTCATACTGTCGGAAACATTGGCATCCACAAATCGGTTTATTCCCTGTAGGAAGCCTCGGGTCAAGTGTCGACATGTCCCCACTATGGTAACTTTGTCAACAATCTTGACTACCTTTAATAAGTATAGTGTTTGAAATAAGTTCATTATCTTATAGTACGTTTAGATTTACGAAATTGACTGGATTTCTAATATATGGTAACATGGGGCGCCTTCGCCACTGGGGCGGCTACGCCAGCGCCGATTTTCTCGCAAAATATAAGTGCTAGAAAAATCCGTTAAAAGCAAAATTGTGAGTTTAATGAAGATCAATGATCTCCCAAAAGGTTGGCAGTTGTGTCATAGGTATGATAGCGGACGCACGCGGTTTTGTGTTTTCAGGGTATTGGGAAAAATAATTATGGTAGGTATTTTTTACCTTTTTTGATATCAACAAGTAAACAAGTATCAGTCGGCTTTGCCGACAGAGATATTCCCTCAGCCTGTGTATATGTATTTAGGGGTTTTAAACATTTTGGGCGTTTGAACCGACAAAAATGTTGATTAGGATTAAATATCTAAAGTTTTGCGGAGGATATACTAAAAGGAATGGATCGACATTGACCATTATGGAAGTGGATCTCCAGCCACTACATATGGTGCCTATGGGGTTTTTACACCCTTCGGGCTGTTTGCTCAAGAAGTATGGACTTGCCCCTGAAAAAACTTTTACCTTCGTAATTGAGGCAGCGAATGCTAGTTACTTCAACAAAAATCAAAGTGATTCGATAACAAGTCTTAAAGTGAACTTATCCGAAATTTTGTGTGGGAGGTACCGGATGCAGTGGACAAATATAGTCCATATTTGAACCTGATCCATATCTGGTAGATATATTAGGATGTGTAAACTATGGACCAATTCGGCCACTCCCTTCAAGAGTTACCGTACGAACATTTTTTCCGAACATTTTTGAACTTTTATGGGGGAGGTACCTGAAGGAGTGGACCGATATGGCTTATCTTCGAACTTAAACTATGTTTGGACAAAATATTACTAAGGCCAAATGGTGGACAGAATTGGCATATCCGTTCTAGAGTTATTTTGCGCTCCAACCACCTCACACGGTGTCATAAGGTTTTTTGCAACTTTCATGCTATTTTCTCGGGAAGTATGGACTTGAATACAAGTTGCTAAACCAAAAATCAAAGCGATTCGAGAGATGACCCTAAACTGAACTTTTCCGAAATTTTGTGTGGAAAGTACCCGAAGGAGTGGATCGATTGAGTCCATACTGAAACCTTATCTAAGTCTGGTACACATTTCAGGATGTGCAAAGTATGGACCAAATCGGTTACTCCCTTCAAGAGTTATCGTGCGCACAAATTTTCCGAACATTTTCGAACTTTTGTGTGGGAGGTACCGGAAGGAGTGGACCGATATAGCCCATCTTCGAACTTAAACTAAGTTTGGGCAAAATATTACGAGAGCCAAAATTTGAACCGAATCGGCGCATCCGTTCGAGAGTTATCGTGCGCTCCAGCCAGCCAGACAGACATACGGACGGACATTGTCCAAACATACTTGGGGTCTAAAACCATTATTTCGATGAGACACATTTTCCCGTATGAAAGTGTATATACCCTCGTTAGCATAAATGCTGAGGATATAAAAACACATTTTATACCGTTAGAAGACAACTACTGAAGAATATAAATCCCAATAATTCGCATGAAAAAAGCAATTGCAAATGTCAATATATGTATTAATATTATGAAATATGTAAGGGGTGGGGCGCCTACGCCATGATAGGGGTGGGTTAATGTTAGATATTTGTCATGTTTAACTTAAATTCTTTATCCCATAGATATACCACTCTATAATATGAAGTTAAAATCAAATATTATCCTAAACGTATCTTGTTTTAGTTATATTATGATTTGTGTACCTAAATTCAAGGCACCTACTTCAATTAACCGCTAGAATCGGTTACTTTTTGTGATTTTTAAAATATTTTTTGAATTTTTAATAGAAAACATGTTCCTTTTTTGCATAATGTTGATATTTAGTTTTAGAGTCCGTTGGAGAATGTTCAATATCGATGGCGAAGCTGGCTTATGTGTGGGGAGGCTTCGCCACTTTTTACACATTTTGTAAATTCTCAAATATAATATTTTAAAAACAAAATTATAACCATTTATATATCAAAACTTATAGTCAAGACATTCTATTACACTGTGCAACATTTTTGATCCAATCGCGTGCAAACAACTTCTGTCTAGAATTTTATGAAAGTAGAGGACCAATAGGCAAAAACCATATTTGGGTTTTGTTTTCTTAGATCGGGTTCGGTTTTTATGGCCTCATCTAAACATGGTTAAAGATCGAATTTTTAAAACAAATCGGGGTTGTATCTCTGAAACCAATACGAATCTTGTTTTGACATCTGCAGCAAACTTGTAGATAAGAGCACGAAGAAAATATTTGGAGGAATGGTGAACCCGAAAAACTGCATTTATTGCCTCAAATTTTATAATATATCTAAAATTTCTATAATTTGTGTATATTTCGCAGCGTATCTCCAAAAATGTTAAATTCTTCTTAATTTGACCCTTTGGGATAATATTCTCTGGAATGTAATACACAACTCTTCAGAACATTATATTGTTGTAAAATGCTTCTATCGCCTTGTTTATAGCAAATTTTTCAACAACAATTTGGTAAATATTTCAATAATTCATTGAAATCCCCAACATGAGAATAAACAGCCTGTGTGAACATTGTTTGAAATAAGTTTTGTAAAAGGTATGTTATAAAATTCCCCTTAAACAACGTGAAATAACTATTTTAGAGTTTCAGAATGTTCTGAAGAATTGATGGCCACATTATTTGGAAAATTTTTAGAATGGTTACTTGCTTAAACGCCCAACAGTTTAGTTGTTACTGACCAGAATTTCAGAAATTATGTAAACCTTTCTATATTTTAACGAGTTTGATGCGATAGATGCAGCTTTTCCTAGTTCATCTGTTTGACACATAAGTTCTACTACTTTAGAGCTACAATATTGCTGAAGACTGCTAAGAAAAATTCTTATTAGTTTCGGAGATAAAGGTCCGATCACTGGAAAAAAGGCTCATTTTAGGTCGGTTTAGATGAGGCCATAAAATCTAAACCCGATCTAAGAACACAAAACCCAATTAAGGTTTTTGTAGCCTCAATATGTACTTTCAGAAAATGCCCATTGGAAGTTGTTTGCATTTCCAGTGTTGCACAGTGTTATTTGTACCAAAAATAATATTTGAAAAAACTTTAACGGTGTCGGTATGAGAATATTTTTAACAAAAACGTGGCGAATGCGCCCCATGTTACCATAATTTTTTTTTAAGTGCATATACTTCAAATTCGCCCCATAATAAATCCGGTAGACATTATTTGACGTATACGCTATGGAACTGATATTTTAAATTCAGTGGTTGTCGTTAATCTAAATTATATATTATGCTCTAGCTTTTGAATCTGCCTAAACGTTCCAAATAGACCAAAGTGTAGTAATGAAACTGTGGTACCAATGTCTTCATATGGCGCATCATGAACTATTGACTCACTACCTCAAATGGTATGCACAACCGCCTTGAAAGCTTCGATTTGCTTCGAATTGCATAAAATTTTCAACGGACAAAATAACCCTCACTGTATTGTTGGCGACATTTAGTGAATATTTCAGTCTACAAGAGGTGTCTTAATACACGCATTTCGGACTCGGCGATAAACAGGAGGTCCCATATAATTAAGTTAATACGAATCCCTTCCGGAATGTTTATGCGTGCACAAACATTATACTAAATGTCGTATTGGGTGAATATCGGTGACCATAATATCAAGTTTAATAGGTTTAGATAAGAATATGGTTCTTGAAATTCAACCTACTATACGTGTACGAAAAGTACGAATTTTGATATCGGTATTGGTAACTTTTAGAACTGGAATTCTAAAATATCACGAATTTTTCAAATTTTACTTCTTGATACTAAACCTACTAATACGAACGGCGTGAACTACAATTCTGTCTATATCCTCTTTTCTGTTAATGTGAACTTTTCGTTAGGGCACCTGCTAGTTAAAGGCAAATATTCCGTTGTGCCTTGGCGAATTTGCAAAAATTTAAAAGAACGGTTCCAACATAATTTGTTTAGGAAAAAATAGTGCAAAAACGTTAAATTAAGGATATTGCCTAGGAATACCCAAAATGTCAGCGTATTTCTATATGTCTGTTCCAGAACCTGCAAGAATCTACAACAACAACAACATGTTTTTCCTTTGTGATAAATTAGTAGATTCTTGCAGTTCCAGAACAGACCAAAAATGTTTATAAGTAGCTAAAGATAACCTATCAACCAATGTTAATTATAAACGCCATGAACACATGCATACATATGTAAGTGTTTGTAACTGAATGTATGTGTGTGTGCACATGGCGTACATATTGCGCTGACTGACAAAGTTGCACATGTTCCCAAGGCAGCCTGAACATGGCGCTTCTTAGTCTGGCAATGTTTTATGATCATCCCATGAATTTCATTGTTTATTTTTCATCTAAATCGCTGAGCGCCTTGTTTTGCGTTCATTGTTCAGCGTGGAGTAGTTTTCGTTTACATGTGTGCGATTTTTTTCATCGGAGATGACGGCTGTTCATTTCACAGGACCGCTTCTATTTTGATAGAGCAAGTGTTTTCGGGCAGCTATCACCGTTTACCTGTGATTTTGTGTTCGAGCGTTTATCGTGAGGATTTTACGACACCAATGTTACCATTCGGTCGGACAGGTAGACGATCATTCATTCGAGCATTCGAGTCCTTGGAATTTTCACGGAAACTTCGCACCTCGGCCATTGTTTGGTGCGGCGGTGTAGCAATCTGTTCATCAATTACTTTTCTTCCCGCAGCGATTTCAAGTGTTGTTTATTGTTCGACGTCATAGAGATTTTTACGCCTTCAAGAATTGGTACCGTCATAAAATTTTCAAGTGGTTATTAAGTAAAATCCATTGTAATCCAGGCTCTGCAATGATCCTGGTGTGTGTGCGTGCGGATTGTGTGTTGTTGTTCTCAACGCTCGGCCGAACAATGGACAATGGCCATATAACCATTTTATTATGTTGTCGCCCTGAATCTATTGTCTTCTCAAGTGGTTCCTTTTATTGCCTTCCACCCCAAATTCTAAGTTAGATTTGTATTGCTGCTGTTATTGCGATTTTAGTACAGCAGAAACAACAACAGCGGCAACAAGCCGAGAATTGACCATCTGAAACAATAGCAGGGTGTTGAAGTTGTTGTTGTGGCCTGTTTAAAATAGTGTTATACCTAGAATTTTAGTCAACGCCAGATTGTGATCCTTCCATATGTTGGTATTGTTGTTGGTGTTGTCTGTATCCGTTCAACACCATGCGAATTGAGTGTGTGCTCGAATGCACGATTATTTACAGCCACTTGAGATTTTGCGTGTCACTCACAGCATGAGTGGGTGTGCAAATTTAGAAAAGGTGGAAATTCTAACGATATTGGAATTCCTTCAGTTGACATTAATGAAACCTGAGGCTATCATTGATATCCAATTGCAAATATCCAACTAATTTTAATCTTGCCAAAAGGAAGTCAAGTGTGATTGGAATTCCCCTTCCGTCGGATGACTCGTGGACGCTTGGATTTTTCCAACGGCTTTAGATGCTGAATGTTTACAAAACATACAAATTATCCAGGGGAAATCCTCGATCGGATGTTATGATCCTAAAGCGGATGTTAAGTGATAATTTTTGATTTAGCGCCGTTGCCCAGGCGCCCTGCCATAAAAATATGTCAAAACATTTATAAATAAAAAATAATTTAAAAAAATTAAGTTTCAGTGTTTTATTTAGAAATGCACTTAAAACAAACAAATAATTTGTCGCTTAGCCTCAATATACATATATTCTTTCTCATGATAGAATCTCTCAAATAAAACGCTTGTCTTTAAATTATGAATGGTGGCTATAGGAAAAAATGGACCCATATTTGTTTTGGTTTCATATTCATGTATTGTCATGTAAATCTGAAAAGTGTGCAAAGTTTTAGTTCGATTGGTCAACTGCAACCGTGTTAAAAATCAGTTACCAGATTTGAAAAGGGGGTCAAGTTAGACACCGTAAAAACACTGTAAGAATGGACCAATATTAGTTTTGATTTCATATTCATGTATTGTCATCCAAATCTAAAAAGTGTGCAAATTTTAAGTTCGATTGGTAAACTGCAACTATGTGAAAAATGAGTTACCAGATTTGAAAAGCAAATTAGATAAAACACTGTAAAACAGTGTTAAAATGGACCAATATTGGTTTTGATTTTATATTCGTGTATTGTCATCCAAATCTGAGAAGTGTGCAAAGTTTTAGTTCGATTGGTCAACAGCAACCGTGTTAATAAAAATGAGTTACCAGATTTGAACTAAACACACACCAAGGCAAGTTAAATAAAACACTGTAAAAATAAAATTGAATGAACATTTCTAGGGTATAACTTTGGAGCAATATTTATCATTTTGCTTGAATGACACAGGATAAATACAATATGCGAAGTCTGGATTACAATATGCAACACTGAAAATGCAAACAACTTCTAGTATGCATTTTTTGAAAACACATATTAAGTAGGGTTTTGTCCTGTCAGATCCAGTTCGGATTTTATGGCCTCATCTAAACCGGGCTAAATCTGCACTTTTTTTGCAATTATCAGACCTTTATCTCAGAAACGAATAGGAATTTGGCCTTGCTGTCTAAACTAGTAGAACTTATCTTTTGAAAAAACCACATAAGAAAAACTGCATCTAGGGCATCAAAATCTATAAAATATAGAAAATATTACATAATTGCTGAAATTCTGTTCAGTATCGGCTAAACTATTGGGAGTTGAACCAAGTAACCTTTTGCAAAAATCTTCCAAATAAAGTTCTCAACAATTCTATAGAACATTCTGAAACCCTAAAATGCTTACTTCATGTTGTTTCAGTGGTATTTTGCATCATATCTTTTACAACACCTATTTCAGACACAGTTCACACCAACAGTTTATTCTCGCATTTCGGATGTCACTAGTAATGACATTTTTATTAAATCGTTTTCAACGTACTGAAAACAACGACATAGAGGCATTCTACAACAATAACATGTTCTGAATCGAATGGATTAATTGAAGAGTTGTGTATTACATTCCAGGGAATATTTTTCCAAAAGAAAATATTCAGAAAAATTTAACGGTTTTGGAGATACGGTGCGAAATCTATAAAAATTGTGGAATTTTCGCATATATTTTGAAATTTGAGGTAATAAATGTAGTTTTTCGAGTTCATTATTTCTCCAAATATTTTATTCTTGTCCTTATCTACAAATTTGCTTCAGAGGTCAGAAGAAGATTCGCATTGGTTTCAGAGATATAGCCCGGAATTTCTTTAAAAACTCAATATTTAACCATGTTTAGATGGGGCCATAAAATCCGAGCTGGATCTGACACAACAAAACTCAACTAGGGTTTCTTGTCTTCTGGGTCTGTACTTTCAAAAAATCCTCAGTTCGAATTGTTTGCACAAGATCACCTTAAAAATGTTGCACAGTGTTATACGAAACTGATCTGAATTAGAGATTGATGACATAATTGTAAATTGCATTCTAAAGTGTAACTTCCTATATTCTTCACGGATCAAAACGCTTGTATATTTATTTTACTATTAGATCCTGATCTAGGTATTTTCATCTGTAAGGCAAAAAGAAGGCAGTTGTTTTATTTGTTTGCAATATAAATAAAGAAAACAATTGAAAAAATACAATTTTGACGTGCAGGAGAAATTACGAATTGATGGGAAAAAGCGACAGTTTAAATACAAGCTCATGTCGTGGAAAAGATATTTTAGAATACATACATATTTACATAAAACATTAAAAAGGCATTAAGTCGGCCGGGCCAAACATTCAACACCCTGCTTCATCTTCTATCACATCCAATCTGTAGTAGAAGCGGCTACAGCTTATAGAATACCCCCCTAATTCATCTAACTCTGCACGCTGAGCCTTCATAAACTTTAAAAGAAAACCGCATACACCTGGGAAGTTTTTGCCAATTCTGAAACAGCAATGTTCATAGATGAGAAAAGAGAGAAGAAAAAATCGCTGGAGGAATTATTAAATAAATAGCGATCAAAGTTCACATTTTTAGGGTTTATTAGGATTTTCAGGATTTTGCTGGGAAACCGCAAAGTTCTATCGAAATGGGACTAAGGAAAATGTTGTAGAGAACTTTCACTACTACAACATTTTCTTTAGTCTCATTACGATAGGTCTCTCGGTTTCCAAGCAAAGTCGTGAAAACCTGAAAACCCTAAAAATGTGAACACTGTAGTTTCAGAATCTGCAAGAAGTTCTCACCGTGTCTGATTTTGACATTTCTTCCCATTTTTCAATTTTTCACACTTCGCTCTCTTGCAACTTTTACAATTAAAACTTATTTTCCGATTTTTTGGTAATTACTGGTGTTGAACCTGTATACCACCATCCGGTTATGGACAATGGCAACTCTTTCCTTTAAAAATACCAATGCATATGAGAGGCAAAATATTCTGAGCGAAATACAGAGAACTGATCTCATTACGCATACGATCTATGGGTCTATGGTTTTGGTCTCCAATCTTCGTTTCTCATAATGAGAACTGATCTCACCTATACGCACAGACACACATACATACACATGCACATGGGGAGCACTCAGGTTGAGATTCAACTTTTGTGTGTTGTTGTTTTAATTGTCTGTGACTTGTGGGCGACGATAGAGCAAACACCACACTACGCCAGCATTTACTTTTTTTTATTTCTCAAGCAGCAGACAATTATTAAGCAACAAACCAAACAACAGCAACAACCGACTGACTTGACTTGACCGTAAATGAAAATAGTTCTCGATAAATGATTTTATTTGTAGGCTCTCAGTTTGTTCGAAAGCTTCGTAGAATAATGTCGTGAGTGATTGAAAACTTAAGACGGCCGTTTCGTTTTGTTTGCATTTTCAGTGTGTGTAGAATCTGACAGAAGGAAAACAAAAGAAAGAAAACAAGAAATATTCACAAATGTGTAAGGCAAACAAATCACCAACCGAACCGAACAGACAGAAGTGGAAAATAAAACACAAAATAATCAAGAATATGCATATTGTTCCCCATTTGAATACTGTCTAAGCAATAACAACGACAACAACAATAACATTAAAATGCTTATAAAGGAGAATAGTGCTATTCTTTCAATCAAATTCTCAACTTTGAATGTCTTGCAAGAAGAGGAGAAAACTTCAAAATGCAACGCAGCATTTTGGGTTTGCATTACTGGATCGGTCGGTCGGGCGGACTGTCGGGTCGCATACACAACGTGGTAGTATTTCACATTTCGTAAATATTTCTGTTTGGCTTTAATTTCTTGCACCGATATAAATACAACAACAACTAGTACTACTATAAGAATACGGCGGTACGATATGCGACACTCGCTCGATGACGATGAAATCGTAGGCAGACAAGAGTAGACGGCAGACGGTTTGAAAACAACATTCTTGCTACGAATATGCACGAACACATTCAAACGCACATATTGGCATATCCCCTGTAGGGACTGTGGCCGATTTAAGGCTCACATAAAGCTAGTTTTTTTTTAAACATAAGTGGCATTTTATCGATAATTTTGCCTTATGCCAACTGACTAATTTTACAAGGCGATGAGCGCCTGAGTAGTCAGTATTGTCCAACGCCAGATAACTTTTCGACTGATAATAAACTAACTCTTTTTTTGCCTATTTTTAGCCAGTTTAAAACATAATGTGGGAAAAAACAATTTTTGCTTCTGTGTGTTTTTTATTTTTGACTTTTCATATTCTCTCTCTCCCTCTCTTTGTCTCTCTCTCTTTTTTGTTAGAGAGAAGAAGGGCATATTTGTATATTTCCTTTGTGTTCCTTTTTAATTCCAGAATGATATGAGTAATATGTACGAATATGTTCAGTCCATCAACACTGTATTCTATAACTGGATGCTGCATTTATACGAAGAATATTAAGAAAAAGCAAGTGCGAATTATTTATACCCTGTAGGGACTGTGGCCGATTTAAGGCTCACATAAAGCTAGTTTTTTTTTAAACATAAGTGGCATTTTATCGATAATTTTGCCTTATGCCAACTGACTAATTTTACAAGGCGATGAGCGCCTGAGTAGTCAGTATTGTCCAACGCCAGATAACTTTTCGACTGATAATAAACTAACTCTTTTTTTGCCTATTTTTAGCCAGTTTAAAACATAATGTGGGAAAAAACAATTTTTGCTTCTGTGTGTTTTTTATTTTTGACTTTTCATATTCTCTCTCTCCCTCTCTTTGTCTCTCTCTCTTTTTTGTTAGAGAGAAGAAGGGCATATTTGTATATTTCCTTTGTGTTCCTTTTTAATTCCAGAATGATATGAGTAATATGTACGAATATGTTCAGTCCATCAACACTGTATTCTATAACTGGATGCTGCATTTATACGAAGAATATTAAGAAAAAGCAAGTGCGAATTATTTATACATTTGTGCCTTATTTTTTCGACAAACACAAATACTTTGCAGAAGGTACATGTTTCTGTTTTCAGAATGGATAATCTCTAGATAACTTTTCGACTAACTTTTTATTGGTCGAAAAGTTATCTAGACATGGACAGTTGCCGAAAATTTTTTCTGTTCAAAGTGGTTCATCTATAGATAACTTTTCAGCCAGTTTTTAGTCAGTTAAAAAATTATCGATCTATTATCAATCATTTTACCAACTGGTTAATAAAAGTCCGACAGGGTACATTTGTGCCTTATTTTTTCGACAAACACAAATACTTTGCAGAAGGTACATGTTTCTGTTTTCAGAATGGATAATCTCTAGATAACTTTTCGACTAACTTTTTATTGGTCGAAAAGTTATCTAGACATGGACAGTTGCCGAAAATTTTTTCTGTTCAAAGTGGTTCATCTATAGATAACTTTTCAGCCAGTTTTTAGTCAGTTAAAAATTATCGATCTATTATCAATCATTTTACCAACTGGTTAATAAAAGTCCGACAGGGTCGTTATGCATAGATACACCGACGTGCACGCACACACACGCACACCCAACTATGTATATAAACACTCGATCGTACGGGTAAAGTATCGAATGGATGAATTGAAATTTAAGATTTACTCACAGATTGTATAGAGTGTGTAGTGTGCTTTTAAGAAGAGGGAGAAAAAAAGTTGTAGTTCTTTCAAGTCTGCTACGTAAAACATGTTTGTTTGTATGTAGAAACAATGTATGTGTGTTTAAATGAATATGCGGCATTCAAGCTACGAAGAGTAGCCACATCGTATTAATTTATAATTTCCAAGCTTGAATTCCGTAACAACTCTAGTTTAATAAAAACTCTACGATTTTTTAACAGTTTTTCCAGATGTAGGTATTTCTACTCTGACCCGAAAGTGAGGGTATGAAACCCACAATGGACATTGACAGAGTACTTTTGAAGTGGCCGACCGCGGCGATTGCTTAATATTTTCTCCTCAAGGTATGTCTAACACCGGCTACGCGATCCAAAGTATTTCTAAATTCGATACTTTTTCTAATCTACCTCTGGTGTGACCACTTGTTGAATAGGTATTTTCATAAGCTTTCCAACCGTATAAATAATTAATTTAATAGGTCAGGCTATAACCGGGTTAACCAGGTTTGTACCAGGACTTTCCGGCAAAAAAAAACTGTGACCGTAATGCATTTCAGTAATCGATGCAATAGTTACCAATGCAAAAATAATAAGAAAAATCTGAGAGTTTTTACTACACTAGAGTTAAGCTTTTGTTTACTGAACTGAAACGCCATGTGTTTACGTCTTTCGAGATTTAGGTAATAGCGTACAGAGTACATACGTACGAACATAAAACATTTAAAAAAGCGTTAAGCCGGCGGGCTGAACATTCAAAAATTAAATGAAAATTTCTTTTAAAATTTCATTGCAGCTTAGACACGCAAATAATGTTTGTGTCAATTTTAGTACCCTCTTATACCTCGCTGGTTCCTTGCCCATACACTCAATTTACTTACCACAACTTATTTTTGACAGGAAGAGAAGACTAAGTAAGGCCTGAATTCCTGGGTAACCCTACTAAATGAACCTTGATGGTACCCTCTTTTATTCCCATCTACTCCCATACTATAAATTTACTTCTCCATTTTCCCCGGAAACAAAAGTAGAATTCAATCATATGTCATGGCGAACTCATCCGACACCGAAATCCGAAATAATAAGACATGTAACCAGTATTTGACCAATAGCCTAGCCAGTAAATTGCCATGAGATTTTCATTGTAACATATCGAATGGTTTTTAAGAGGAGCCTATAAATGGTTCAGCACTTCCCCTTGTCATTTGGGCAATCCTTATTTTACGTTGATCAGTCCCACTGTGTTTAATAGATACATAAATTTTAGTATGGTATGTAGAATTAATTGGCTAACTGGCTGGTAGTCTGCAAGTTTTCTTCTCTATCTTATTTTTATCCATATTCCATATTCGCCATTAGTTGTCTACGCAATAGTGGTAGTCGGGTCGGTCGTAGTAGTCTATTTGGCCTTGTCGCGATAAATGTAAACATTTAGCGAAACAATGTTGTCCAACTCAAGAAGCCAACAACACCATAAATAAAAAAAGAAACAGTATAGGGTACAGCGGATGAGAAGAAACAAGAATAGCAAAATGAAAAACAAAAACTTGATGCGTACAACTTCTACGTTTACTACGACCCTACTACTAGCACATCGCGTAATTCGATGAGCGACGATGATCGGGATCGGGGCGGTCGGTGGGCACCAACGTTGGTATAGTGTTCTTCAAATCTAATATAAATCCAAGCACGTCTCACACATTCGCTGGTCTTTCGCGGCCATGCGTGCCTCAACAAAAGCATTGATTCCGCACTCGTCGTCAGTCGTCACTCATGTCTCGTTTTTTTTCTGTTTTGTTTTGTTTCGTTTGATGGGCAGTCAGGCAGACATTCATATGTAAAAATCTATGTATAGAAATAATTCAGTATATCCAAACAAATCAATGTGCGATCGAACATTAGACTGAGTCGAAAAACTAAAGGAAATCAATCGATAACAATAGCTACATATGTTAACCATCCAATTGTTCCATTTTTTTTAATTCCAATACGCACCAGAATCATAATGGAATGTGAGCATTTGGTAGATCTTTCGCAAACATTTCCGTCCCACATTAATATGACTAACCAAACCATACCGCTCGCTGCTGTTAATGCGACGAAACAAATGTGACGCACAATCTAAAGATATGCATCGTCGTATAGTGTAAATCCAAATTCTTTAATGTTGTCGAGAATGTGTGTTTTATGGCGCTCCAAATGCTCGTGAATAAAGCAAATTTAATCAATCCGGTTTCGCTCTCTTTTTTCAACTTTAAATAGCCGGTCAACTGAAAACATTTTGCTGCCAGACATTTCACCAGACCAAAACGATAAGACTATAGTATTTTTACGCAAATTTCAGACTGCAACAAATGCGAATATGTGCCTACCTACATATGTACATATTTATGGGAATGCAGTGATTCCTAAATATTGAAATTTAAATTTTCTTACCAGCTGATCCGTCGGTAAAGGCTTCGATTACTTTACGAAACGTATATGTATTTGTTGTATGCACATAAATACATATTGTACGGTTATTTTATGTACTTTAGGATCTTTATTTTAGGTTTTTGACAAAAACAAAATAATGGGCAGATTAGTTATTTTCAGTATTTCCTACCACTGAGAATCAAAATACTGGGGGGAAAAGGAGATACTGCTGGAGGCAGTAAGGATTCGATGGAGAATGACATAGACGAATTATTGCAATATCAGGCTGAAGCTTAACCGTGAGAAAACTCGAAGAAAGTCAACTCGATCGATCCCATTGTGGAAATAAAGTGTGAGGACTTCGGTGAGCGATAATGCATCGATTCGAGGTTGCTTGGAAAACAATCGAAATTTCGGCACGTTTAGAGGTTTCGGTATTAGAAATAAGCAATTTTGCGGTAATTTTCCACCAAAAAATGCTATATGTGAAAAACGAACTTCAGCCAGACATTTATGTATTATGCCCTTCCCATGGCACTGAGTCGTTCGTTTAATGCATAAATGACTGGTTGAAGTTCACTTGTAGCATTTTTTGGTGGGATATGACCGCAACATTGCTTATTTCTAATACCGTAACCTCTAAACGTGCAACATTGCTTATTCCAAATACCGAACCCCATTTTTTTTTAATTTATCCTCTCCAATTTATATATCTGGGGAATAAACCCAATATGGTTGACAGGAATTTGAATCTTAATTTTTCGCCAACATGACACGAACTCGTTTCAATACCACAATCGTTAACAAGTTTACGCTGTTTAATACGTTTACAACTTTTGACGGTCGAAAACCAATAAATTCGTCACACAAACCAATCTGTCTGTAGACCAAACCATTAATTGCATTTATATGAAGGTTATATAAATCGTGGGTGGATGCAGTATACCAGTTGTGGACAAAAGTTGTTTAAAGTAAAACTCGGGTTTTTGTTGGAATGAAGATGCACATTTTCTAACTAAACCCAAATGGGTTTGAATTTCGGTGTATCCTTGTAATATTTCCACCGTTTGGGACTGATGACTAGATTATGACTGAGCTATGACATTCCAAATAATTTGTGGAGGTGCAAAGGGTATTAGATGGAAGCTCATCCGACTATAGACTTTTCTTTACTTATTATATTCTTAGCCTTTAGACTAAAGACGGTATATACACTTTGATACGACCAAAATTGTGGCTCATAAAAATAATGGTTTTAGACCCCAAGTATTTGTGGACGAAATCTCTTTTAGACAATTTGGAGTCGATTTAGCCATATCCGTCCGTCCGTCTGTCTGTCTGGTGTGCACAATAACTCTCGAACGTAGCCACCGATCGAGTCAAACATTTGTCATTCGTAATATTTTGTCCAAATTTAGTTAAAGTTCGAAAATGAGCCATGTCGGTCCACTCCATCCGGTACCTCCCCCACAAATGTTCAAAAATGTTCTCTAAAATTGTGCACATAATAACTCTCGAAGGGAGTAACCGAATTGAACAAAACATTCCATATGGTAAAGTTACTTGCAGGCATAGATCGGATTCGAATATGGATTACATCGCTTCTCTCCTTCGGGCACCTCCAACGCAAAATTCAGAAAAAGTTAAGTTTTTCAGCTGATTGTCCTTGCGGTTCCCTTTACAACAATGCCGTTCTTTGGTATTGTTGAAGTTACGAAGTTTTTCGGCAATTCACACACACAACCCGAACACAATGAAAGAGCAAACAAAAGAGAGCAAATGTTTTGATTTGTTTTTGTTTTGCAGCATGCGTGCATACAACCTTACTAACACACTGTCAAAAGTTGCCAATATACAGAATTGTGTGTGCCCTCTTCTTGGACGGCAGTGCTTTACAACCGTACGATTTTTTTTCGCGGACAAGTCCATACTTCCTGAGATAATGGCCTAAAAGCTCCAAGAAACCTTGACGGCGCCAACTAAAATGGCAAATCCGCAAATAAGTCTCGCAGGGAGTTTTTGATTGCTCCAAACTTTGCACATCGTATAATTTCATATAGTCATGTATCAGCATGGAATATGGACTACATCGGTCCAGTCCTTCGGCTACTTCCCACACAAAATTGGGGAAATTGCAGTGTAACAGCTCGGCTCGGATCCATTTGATTTTTTTTTTTCATATAAAGTTCTTCTTGTTACGACTGTGCATTTTTTCGAATGCAAGTCCATACTTCCTGAGATGATGGCCCAAAATGCCTGCCGGCACGAACTAACCCAATTTAGTCCACACGTTGTACATCGTATTATTTCTTACAGCCTCGAATTATGTCCAAATATTGACTATATCGGACCATCTTTTTGGGTAGCACCAAGACAAAGTTTGCAAAGAGTGCAGTTTAAGGACTCGTCTGGGATCGAGGGTTAAACATGACAACATGTTAAGACGGTACAATTTTTCGGGGACAAATCCATACATCCTGAAAAAAATTGGCCAAAAACTCAAAAAACCCGTTGTACACATCAGAAGTATTGTACAACAACTACAGAAGTATAATACAACTACATCTTTGAAGTCAACATTGTTTGGGTCAAATTGTTTTTATAATTTTTATTCCGCTTCAGGTTCATACATTCCAACCTGTTCAAAGCAAACAACCAACTACAAAAATGTACCCAAGGGGATAACAAATACAATTTATAAGAATTCCAATTTTGTACGTATTGCCCCCAAAGACTTTCCCTTTCAGCGAGATCTGCTGGATCATATCCTGAGAACAATTCTTTTATTTTTGAATTTTTAGAGAGATTGGCATTCGATTATGGCGATTTGTGTGATTTATAGTCAAAAAGATTGCTATAGGTAAAAGACAGTTAAGACAAATGTTTCGATTTCGCCATAAAACTCCATCAGTTTTTTAGAAATAAAACAATATCAAATTTAAAATATTTGGATACGTGTATAATTGATATCTTCAGAAAACGGAATTTTAGGATAGATTTCTCACGATCATCATCATCATATTACCTCTAAATTTTAAAACATAAAACCTCATAATTCGTTTATCCAAATAATAGTAAATAATAATGTCCCATACGCCCGTTAAGGGTTTTATTTTGTTTATTGTTTGGATTTTTCGGTCAGACTTATTATCTTAAGATTTTTGGTCAGTTCCTTTACTTTTGAAAATGGTAAAACCGGCAAAAGTAGTAAAAATTGTAAACTTCGCTCATATGGCATCTGAAGTAAAGGAACGCTTTTCGAGTAAAAAGTGGTAAAACATGAAGATTCTTGCACGTAAAGGAACAGAGCTTATGATAGCGGAAGTTACAATAAAAGTTGGGATCATCTTTAATGTGAATTTTTAATTTTGAAAGTCTCCAAATGCGCGTATTCTGCCCTTTAAAATTGAACCAAAAACAAAATACAACTTGTAATCATGGGCCATTGTCTTTTTTACTGTGATATTTTGGTATGGAGAGAAATTTCTCTGTATTTTAAAAATTTAAACATTTGTTAAAATTTTTTTTTGAGAATTAGGTAGGATTGTAGCTCTCTTTGATATGTCTTATGAGTGAACTGATATGTGCATAGTAGACTAATTTTAAATCGACTATGGAACAAATATTTAAGGAATTAAAAAAAGATCAATCGACATGAAAACTATTCGTTATTGGTTTGTGGTAGAGGTAGCTGTGGAATGCTGTGGTTCGGGAATGGTGTATGAATTGTAGGCAATAAAACTACCATACCATCAAACTGCTTAACACATATTCCTACACCCGTGCTTATGGTGTTGATCAAAAGGAAAACCTGTATGACAAGAACTGGTACCTGTTTCTATGGTATGCATGCTTGCTATCAGTGTTAGCTAGCCTCCATCCATCCATCCATCCAACCGACCAAACAACAAACAATCAACCAGCAAACAGATCGAAAGTTTTATGTAATGCGTGTTTTGATGATGTTGCCCGGCCAGATAAAAAAATCGTCGGGACGGACACCCAGCGTAAACAAATCGTAATATATGTATGAATGTATGTATGTATATTGATACATAATATTGTTGTTGTAATGTTCAATGCAAGGCAAATTTATATAAGGTAAATGCATGAATTACAACAACTAACAAATTTACAAAAACAACATTGTTGTTATTGAAAATTAAAAAAACATAAATACATTTTGAAAATCCTCTAAAATATAACAAATTTGAATCAAAATGTAAATGTAAAGCATTCAGAACTCTCGTAGGTAATTTTTATTACACGTTTACGATGAAAAGCAGTATTTTATGGTAGCAAATTTCGAAGTTTCAAATTTCATGAGTGGACCCTATTACATTTTGAAAACTAAATTTACAAAAAAAGTAAGAATACAGATCATTGTCACTTCTACATTGTATAAATATGCCTTGGTTCAATAATAAGAAAATGAAAAGTTTTGACACCATATACAACAAGAATTCTAAAAATATATGAAATACAAAACACGCCTTAAAAGTAAATGGTCAAAACCTATCTAGTGAACCAAATCGCATGCAAAAATCTTCAATATTTTATTCGACATTATTTTCCGTAAAACACATTAATTAGCAAGTGTAGTAATAACAGTTTGGTGGTACATCAATTGTATATCTCACTCGCGTCGAAGACTTCTACGGGTTGCTCCAATCTGCGATTGAAATGTATTATTATGTAAAAGGAATGGGGCATTGAATTCCCTCAAAATCTGTCACTGCGGAGCAGCATCCATTGCCACCACTGCCTTGTATACAAAATGTCTGGAGTTGAATATTTCGACAATGTATAAAGAAAACTTTTGTATGTATAGAAGGTCTCCCTAGAGCAAAGTGAGACATAGTGCACCAATAGTCGGCATTTTAAGGATTTGCCTAACTTCAACCATACACCATTTCGAGTAATTTTTTCCAATTGACATTTTACATTGAAGTTATTTTTATTAATTAGACTTTGAAGTATATATTTAACATATTTTTAAAAATAATTGACAAAGCGCAATTTTTTTACCCCACGCCGACTTCTGACAAACTTTACATTTTGTTGTCCCTAAAGTCGCACCAGATAAAATGGCAGAATTACAATAATTTTTTAATTTATGTGTATGTTCTTTTGGATATTATATACCATCACAACAAAACTGTTATTGAAAATTTGTTCATTTTAATATAATTACAGAAATTATTATGTTGACGTCTCCACTAATTTTTTCTTAAGAGACATGCATTTTCAGTTGTGGTGAAAAAACACTCACTAACAAAAAGTTAATTTCCGATATAATAAATCGTCTATGTGCATGAAATTTTAACAAAGTTAGATGACAATATCATTGAAGCCTTTTTTAAAATCATTTTCATATTTTGTTATAGTAATTTTTAGTTATTTGTGTTCAAATACAAAAGATGCCGACTATTGGTAAATGCCAGACTTAGGGACACTTACCCTATTTCGACTGTGTAAAAAGTCACATAGTTCAGGGTTACAATTGGACCCGAAAACACTATTTTTCTGTTGCCTCGGGGCAGTTCTTTGAAAGTAGTGTTTTTATTGTTACCATACTTTTCACCACAAATGCATACAGCCAATAAGGACATCACCGCATTATACGGGAGGATGTCCCGATCTGCCTGTTTGTGAAATCAGTTTTCCTGCTGACTGTAGCACAGTGTTATAATAAGAGAGTCAATCTGTTGTATGACGTATTTGAACCTGTCCCTCTCTCGCGCTCTCGCTCTATGCATGTGTGTGTGTGCGTGATAGTATCTGTGTTCAAACAACATGTTTGTAATTTGTCCGTCCTACGTACTCACTCACCATGAGTAGTGTTTGGCAATCTCAAGTAGAACTAAAAAAAAACAACTACAACACTAAAGAATTGTGTTAGGACTGCTGTCGTTGTTGTTCGCTGCGTTGGACCGTGCTGTCTTGGACCGGACGGACGGATGGACGGACTGACAGACGATTCGTTGGTTATCTATATTCTGTCTATCGCTCAGGTCTTCTTGTTAGTGTGAGTTCAATAATCAAAGCGAACAGTAGTTAGTCAAATAGAAGAGCTCATCTAAGCGCACCAATCTCCCGAGTGACGGTTTAGAATAAATAATCCGAAGAATGTGACGATCGTTAAAATAAAACAAAACAAACTGAATAGACGACGGTCGTCGCCGGTGCACTGTGACGTGCGAGAATAGATTTGAAATAATTGATCACAACTATTTTTGGATTGAATACTAATCGAATGAATTACTTCGATCGAAAGCCAAAACCAAAATAAAAAAATCGTCAGCAATATAAATAGCCGAAATAGCCGTTAATGCCACACACAAAAAAACTGTTAATTTTTGATTTTGTTGTTGTCTTAAAGAATATAAACAAATTAAATGATACAAAATTCGAGTGATACTAAAGTAAACTACACTGAATAACAGAAAAACGAAAAAAATACAAATTTGTGATTATTTTAGTGAAAAATTGTGTAAATCTTATTCAACTCTTACCGACTAACAAAATTGGACTCAAATTCGGATAACCATTGAGATTTTATGATTTTTTGCTATAGCGTAGCATGTCAAATGATGAACTCCAAAGACTAGTTCCATTCAATTCAGACATTGCCCATTTGTGGAATTATTACAACGCTCGACATCAATCCGCCACACCGAATGAGGATAATATAAATACGTATGATGCCAACAATAATAACAACAGTTTAACACAAACCATCGTCACGATCACAAGTCCAGGATCGGACACATTTTTACATCATTCCAAATCAGGACGCCACCTGCGACAATCATTTTCGCGATCAGACTCTCAGTCATCCGAATCTACATCGATTGACATTGTAGATATTGAGGATTGTGGTGACAATAGTATGTCACCGGTAAGCATTCCAGCCACACAGAAATCTTTACTCTCTTCGGAACCAAAATCGACAGCGCTACCACAACATTTACGACAATCCCAAGCAATGGAATTAACAACAGCCAGTGTCCCTTCGGGATTTCCTCTCAATTATCCGCAGTTGTATGCCAACAATGCAGCCTTGTATGGGGCACCGGTCATGTTTTCAGGGGCCTTACATGCCGCCCATGCTTCTTACATGGCCGGATTGCCTATGCATGCAGCTCTGCCACCCAACGAAACTTATCTTAAGGCGATACAAGCAGCAGCAGCGTGTGGGATATACAATCCGACAGGTCTTCCGCACCCCATCACTCCGCCCAACCTGATGTCTTGTAAATCCGCCAATATACCTAGTTCCGCGGCACAAATGATGGCGCTGGCGCCATCTGCACCAATTGCAATGCCTCCCAAGTCACCACAGTACACCAATACAAACGACATCCAAATCAATAAATCGGAAACAGAGCAACACCATTCATCGACATCCTTAAATGCCACTGGATCTGTAAGGTTGGGTAGTACCAGCTCCACAAATGGCACCTACTTAAATGAGAAAGTGAATGAAAACAATAGCGATGCAGCAAACGACTCCCACTTCAAAGTGCCAAATGGCAAGGAAGGTTCACTAAAGCACCGCCTTATCAAACCTTCGGCCAATGAAAGTTCCGATGTCAACAAAATCCCTGTTATGAGGTATGTAAAATAGGGCAATTGTCTCCTGAATTTGCAGAATTCTCAAGTAATAATCTCTTATCTTTAGAACCTACACCACCACATCAAACTTCAAGAAGGGCACCTATATCGAATTAGCCAATGGTGCCCTCAGACGTGTGGAAGACATGCGAACTGAAGACTTTATACAATGTGCCGACCGTAGTCCGCAGCATCAACTCGCCGAGTCTACGGTGGTTAAAATAAACACATCGCCCCAACAGTCGACAGCTGTTATAACCTTCAGCTACGACAGGAACCGTTCAAAGGTAAGATCCCCATATCATTTGTAATGTATTTGCCTCGAATCACACTGATGTTTTCTTTTCCTTAATAGGTTGATATGGAAGTTTCTGTCGATCATCCATTTTTCGTTTATGGCCAAGGTTGGGCCTCCTGCAACCCAGAAATGTCTATGCAGGTCTTCGGCCTAAAATGTCAGAGACTACAAGTCGGAGATATCTGTATTTCGTTAACAAAACGAACCACCGAAGTTCCTAACTCACAACGACGTCATTCCCTGTCATCGATTTCAAATAATCCTAATGCCAACAACAACACCTCGCCCGTACATTCGACAGCCATAAATTCGACGGCAGATCTGCCATATTCCCCACATTTAAATGCTCATCAATATCCCATGACAGCTCCACCAAATCTGCCCCATCCACTGCCCGCCTATGCGGAAATGGCCAAACTCATGTCGTCGTATGCCTATGCCAAAGGTCTGCCGCAAATTTCACCAGAACAACTGAAAGAAGTGGTTATGGATGCGACAATGCTTCAAAATCTTTCACCAAAAATGATCAATGCGGCCTTCTACCAAAATCAAATTTATCAATTGGCCCAACAGCAACAGGAGCTCTTACGGCAAAATGAAATTAAGTACAGTCAGGAGCGAACACCTCCGCAGGGCCTCGAAATTGACCAACACAACCAACCTACTTCCCATACATGCCCATCGCAAACCCACCCTCTTGATGCATCTATGTCGCGGAAACGACGCTGGTCAGCACCAGAAAATATGTTTGACGATGAAGATGCTGAAACTCAACCACCTCGCAATCACCACCTGCCATCCTCGTCAAATACATTGTCGCCAGCGACTATTGCGCGGACATAAAGACATGTATATAATCTACCCACGCCTCTCAAAAGTATAGCACACACTCACACCCCTTAATGATCTCAAAAATTCATAAAAGAAAGTGCCACCTCCGAATCCTCTAGTGATGCGGAAAAAGACCATATAGACCATAGTTGTGGCCTTGGAAAGTGGAAAAACTCAGTGTTCCACTACCCACAATAGGGGAATTCAGAAAATCCACTTTCTATGAGAAGAAAAAAACAGCCATATTACAATATACACAACAACGATATTCCTAAGTTTAGTCTAAACAATTAAATGCAACAACGACTCAATTCAATACTTTACAATACATACATACATAGTCATTTTTTTACTAATTGCCAATGCAGCAAAGCGAACGAACATACATGCATATAATGTACGGAATCTTTCAACATTCATATGTACATAAGAATATACAGTCGAACTTCTCTTTAAAAAATATATATAAATTGCCCCACAAAATAGTCTCCTCATAAGAAATTTTATCTATGACCCCAACAGCTTCGTTACAGAAAAGTTCGACTGTAGTAAGGAATACATACATTAAATGAATTCCTTATTCCAGACATACTATCAAACGTCGCACATCTCGTATCTATATGCATGTACCGTCTATGTAGTCATATAATTCACACTTTCAAATCAGGGTGCATACGATAATTATAATGTAAATATGTAAATTTATGTTCTTGTAAATGGTAAAAATGTTCGTAAATAAATTTTAGATGTTTAACATGAATATTTTGTACAAAGCGCAGTATCAATATTTGTAAAAAAAGGTTGAAGGGTTGACTTCATAAGTGTTATTGGGCTGCAGTGTTATCAGATTTTTTTTTCAATTAACAGGAATTCATATAAGTGAAAAAAGTTTCAGTCAATACATCAAAAACCACGCTAACAAACATTTGGACATAGTCGGTCGCTTAACGTTTAGAAATTGTCATTTTGCTATGGATTCTCGCGCACTTTAACTGGATCCAAAGCCACTCACGAAACAAGTGAGCTAAGGCTATAGTCGAGACGGGGCCGACTATGTGATACCCTACACTATACCTGCGCATAATCCTTTCAATGGTAAACATTTCTTTTAGGGGGATACCAACGATTTCACCCACCCTGACTTTTATAGCAAATGACTTAGGGCTAACTGAACCAAAATAATTAATAATTTTATATTTGTACATTGTCGACAATCTGCTGATTGAAAGCTTTGCAGGAGAAAAGAAGAAGATAAGCAGAGTTGTTTGTATTTTAATGACAAATACTTCAAAATATTAAAATGGGGATAGCTTAGCGAATTGTCCAATATTTGGTATTAATTTAAAACCCAGATCATCTAATTTCATTATCAGGCTCTCTCCTTGAAATATGTCCAAGAGAGGCAGAGATATCCGCATAGGAAATTGGGATATATGAGCGTCTTACACCACCCTATGGTAAGAGTGTTATGGTATTATGCCTTTGTGCATTTGTATGTAACATACAAGTCGAGTCGATTTAAGCATGTTGGTCCGTCTGTCAATTTATTTTTGTAATCAAAGTACAAATCGCATTTTTTGTTCGCTTCAAGTAAAAATAGGGGAATATCTTTTTTTGCCAAAGGAGGAACGCTATTTATTTTTGAAAAAAAAACAAGTAAAAAAGTGTCAGTCGGCTTTACCGACAGAGATATACCCTCAGGCTATGTCAGGGGGTTTTCAGAATTTTGTGTCCCTTTTTGGACATGCAAACTTGCCTACAAAGATGTTGATTAGAATAAAAGTTAAAAAGTGTTGCGGAGGAGGTACTTGAGGGAATGGACCGACATAGTCCCTTAGGCACAAACGTTGAACTTTTGTGGGAGAGGTACCCTAAGAAGAGGACCTCTATGGACCATTTTAGAAGTTAAACTAAATCTGGACAAAATATTAGGAGATCCAATGTTTGGACCAAATTGGTTGATCGGTTCGGAAGTTATCGTGCTCTCCAGTCACTACAAATGGTGCCATAGGGGTTTTTACCCCTTTCGGGCTGTTTTCTAAAGAAGCATGGACTTGCCTCTGAAAAAGCATTTACAGTCGTAATTGAGGCAGCGAATGCAAGTTGCTTCAACAAAAATCGAAGTGATTCGAGAGCAGCTCCTAAACTGAACTTATCCGAAATTTTGTGTGGGAGGTACCCGAAGGAGTAGACAAATATAGTCCATATACAAACCTGATCTATGTCTGGCCAATATATTAGGATGTGTAAAGTATGGACCAAATCGGTCACTCCCTTCAAGAGTTATCGTGGCCACAATTTTTCGGAACATTTTTGAACTTTTGTGGGGGAGGTACCTGAAGGAGTGGACCGATATGACTTATCTTCGAACTTAAACTATGTTTGAACGAAATATTAAGAAGGCCAAATTTTGGACCGAATTGGCAAATCCGTTCTAGAGTTATGTTGCGCTCCAAACACTACACACGGTATCACAGGGGTTTTTGGCACCTTTCAGGCTTTTTTCTCAGGAAGTATGGACTTGCTTCTGATGAAACTTATACCGTCGTATCGGGGGTAGTGAATACAAGTTCCTACAACAAAAACCAAAGCGATTCGAGAGCAGCTCCTAAACTGAACTTTTCCAAAATTTTGTGTGGGAGGTACCCGAAGGAGTGGACAAATATCGTCCATATTTAAACCTGTTCTATGCCTGGTAAATATATTAGAATATGCAAAGTATAGACCAAATTGGTTACTCCCTTCAAGAGGTATCGTGCGCACAAATTTTCCGAACATTTTCGAACTTTTGTGGGGGAGGTACCGGAAGGAGTGGACCGATATAACCCATCTTCGAACTTAAACTTAGTTTGGACAAAATATTGCGAAAGCCAAATTTTGGACCGAATCGGTTGATCCGTTCGAGAGTTATCTTGCGCTCCAGCCAGCCAGACAGACAGACGGACGGACATGGCTAAATCAACTCCAAATTGTCTGAAACACATTTCGTCCAAACATACTTGGGGTCTAAAACCATAATTTTTTTTGATGAGGCACATTTTGCCCTTATGAAAGTGTATATACCCTCGTTAGCATAAATGCTGAGGGTATAAAAATTAGCTCAGATTTGGATATAGCTTCCATATATATTTTCGCCCGAATTTAGGTATTTAGTGCTCTAATAACGCTATGTATGTCCGATTTCCATGAAATTTGAAACGTGTGACGGAATTCGGTATCGAAATTAGTTTGACAAATTATATTGAAATCGGATCAGATTTGCATATAGCTCGAAAATATATTTCCGCCCGATTTAAAATTTTTTTGTGCCCCAAACATGCTGCCAATTTTGACAAAAATTTGGAGCTTGTAACGATAGTTTGTCTGGAAACAATTTTGTCCATTCTGCTGAAATCCGTTGAAATTTCGATACCATACCTCATACCTCGATTTGCGTTAATGATTGGTTCCGACGCAAATCGAAACAACACAAATCAAAACACATGTTTCCACATATTTTGAATAATCTCTCCGCAAAATATTAAGAATGCAAATCGATTCAGCAGCGCAAATCGAAAAAATCTATTATTTTTTGCTTAAAACATCGAAACAACGCAAATCGAGGTGTGAGTGTATCTCCCATCATATACATACATACATATGTACAATATATGGGAGCTATATCCGATTTCATGTTTCTGATGGGCCAAACACGCTATGTTCATATGTAAATGTTTATTATAAATTTCGGACAGATAGCTATAGATAGTAGATAGATAGATAGTAAAATAAGTGAGCAAAGGCTATAGTCGGTGCCGACTAGTTGATACCGTACACTACTACCCTTGTGCATAAGATTTTCACTGATAAACATTTCATGTAGGGAATACTATCTGACTACCACCAAACTCAATATGCTCATTTCTCTCTGGGATCCCTATTAGCCAACAAAATTTCCTGACGATCCGATCAAAATTTCAACCTGTAACGTTTTGGTATATATAAGTATGGGTTTACGACCATTATTTCCTCAAAGAAAAAACTCATGACGTGACGTTGAAGCTAAGTACTCTCAAAACTGAGGGAAAACTGCATATCGCTCATTTACTCAAAGAGTGGCATTACTCAAAAAATGCGTTTCTTGAGCAATTTCTATTTTTTAGTACGACTTCTAATTTATCCTGTGTCAAATGTTCATGCTGATATCTCTAAAACTCAACGAGGTACAGCTTATTTACTAGGGTTTTGTTGTGCGGGAATAAATTAAGTCATTGGGTGACAAGTCAGCGCTTCCACGTTTTGTTCGGTCAAAAAGGCGCTGATTTGAATCGATGTGTGAGAGATCGCATTCGTCTTATTCGTTTTTCGAAATTATCCGAAGACATCAGGCAAACTAATTATGATGTACCACAGAATTGACCGTCCTACATTACTCAAGCTGAATAGCCACTATTGCCTAAAAAACAGGCGACCACTTACTTCGAAGTGTTTCTTCCATGAACAATATTCGTGATTTAGATCGTCGTCGAAGGCCCTCATGGTCGATTGCCGTTTTGTTTCAGACTCATACGAATAGATCCATAATTTGTCGCATGTGATGACCTTATAAACGATCCAAAGCACCGCAATAGTATTTTTCAATATTTCTTTGCACCAATCGAGAAGAACGAGTGTCGACTTGCGACCGATCCAACGAGAATAAGCCTTTTTTTACGGACAGGTGTGCATGCAACATTGAATGTATGCTTGTGGAAAAATGCCCAAAGATGCCTCTATCTCACGGTATCCCAGCACAATAAATTGGAAGTAGTGCAATGTGGACTAGTTCTGTCACGGCATGTTTTGATGCAGTTCAAACGGAGTCGTGAAAAAGGCACTCCAGTCCTCACATTTTAACTGCATTTGGATGCAATCCAAAGAATCACATCCATTTGTCACATTTTAACAACATCCGGATGCAGTTCAGCGGAGTCGTGAAAAAGGCACTCCAATTCCTCACAATTTAACAGCATCCGGATGCAGTCCAATCGGAGTCGTGAAAAAGGCACTCCGTTCGCTACATTTTATTAGCAGTTGTTAGAGATCTCTACATGTACATAAATCAGTTTGTACATCTCTACAGGCAGCGGTATACATTTTACAAAAAGAGATAAGCATGTTAACGTTTCCAAACATTTGTTAATACAAACTAAATAATATTTAATTTGTGAACATTTTTCCGGTAACTCACGAGAAGAAAATTTCCGAATGGAGTGCTGTTGGAGTACATGTCGAAAACTTAACAGGTGATGGGAAGACAACCCATTTAGCAGATGAAACAAAAACAGTTCAGCTTAGATTAAGTGGAGAGCGGAGGAAACACGCATGTTTGCGATTGAATTCAATGGAGAATTTTCATCATTTGTGTTAATGTAATAAAGTTCTTAATATTTTTGTTTTACACAAATAATAAATGCATTTTATTTGTTCTGGGATATTTTGTAATGGCTTGCGCACTTTCCGCAGAATGTATCAAAACACGTGCTTTGGACTGCATCCTATTCTACCCCCAAAGGGTTAGTTAAAATGCAATGCCAAAGGGTCAGTTAAAATGAAGTGCCAGAGGGTCAGTTAAAATTCAGTGCAATGGAGTGCATCTTTCAGTAGTCACGCTCTCGTAAAAATCATGAGTGAAAATGCATAATTTGATGCACTTCCAAATCACTTGTACATATGATTTAACTGCCTCTTTGGAGGCAAACTTTTTGCTGGGATGTTAAATGACGATTGTACATTATCAGTTCACGCACGGCATCAATAGTTTCTGGCGCAACGAGGGTTATGCTTCATCATAAAGATCTAAATTCATCGATGTACTCTTGGAGGTAGTTTACACTATCTATAAATGTCATATGACACGAAATAAAAACATTCCATATCTACCCAAGGAGGCAATGTGGATACGTAATTTTATTAAATTTTTGCTGGTGTGAACGCACAAAGTAAATGGCGTACGGAAACCCCCCAATATTGAACATATTATGTGTGTTCGTTTACTTACAATTTGTACAAATTGTTACTGGATGTTGTTCGTTTACTTTACAGTAGAATGCAAAAGACCGTAGCCGATTACAAGAAGTTACTGAACTTGTACAAATTTGTACAAATTGTTGAGTAAACGAACACACCTATTAGCGACTATATAATGATGGAAAATTTCATGTCATATGACATTTCCATATACTGTAAACTACCCCTTACTGTGATAATCCACGACGAATGTTGTGAAAAATTATCGGACGACAATTTTATTTCGGCTAAAAGGACGAAAATTTTCACAAGTGACATCGTTTTTTTTTGATTTTTTCATTTCACTGTAATGTCAGGTTCACACGAGCGTTTCGATTACGTTGTTTGCCTATCGAACGACGTACCCGAATTAATCCGTTTCCACGACACCATTCGTAATTAACAGAAACATAAACAAATTTTCATTCATTTTTGTTTCCTTGTTTTCACGAAAATTTGAACCGAAAACACATGAAATATACATTAAATGAACAGGAAAAGCAATATACTTTCCTTCAAATGTATTTTCTGTATTTAACTACACATTTTTCATTAATTTTTTCCACAAATTCTGAATAATTTTGCATTTTCAGTATATTTTTATCTGTTTATACATATTTTCAAAATTAAAGAGAGAGAGAGAGACATTTCAAAACAATGTTTGAGTATACAGACTTTCAGTTATTTGTTTCCTTTTTGTATCCGATTTTTATGCGATTTTGAACTAATGGACAAGAAATGTGTGTGGAATTAAGAAGGAAACACAACCTTCTTCCTTCTGTATCTATATAAAATGTTTAGTTCATTAATATTCATTCATCCATCAAATGTTTGTGTTTTCAACAAATTTTTCAATTTGAATTTAGACATGCCATAATTAATTTATTTCGATAAATTCTCTCATTTGTTAGAGATGGGACATATTTATTCGTCGTTCTGAAAGTAATTTAAATTGAACAATGCTGTTCGTTCTCAAAATTTTATTTGAAGTAATTACAGTTGAACCTCGATTATCCGTGAATCGATTATCCGGGAACCTCCATTATCCGTGATAGAAAAGAAATGTTGGACTTTTTTCTATTTCTTCTATTTTTCGTTATAAACTTCATTACCCAGGAGTAAAAACACACTTTCCATTTAATCTGATTAAGCAAACAAAAGATAAACAAACGAAAACTGGAAATTCTTCCGTATTAAACAATTTGTGTATTTACGTTATCAGAAAAACCATGGGACAAAGTCAATTCAAATGCATATGAGGATGTTGATATTCATTTATTCTTCTAAAATTTGGTGGATTACCGTAACAAATTTAAGCTTTGTTCCTTTACTTTTTTAATGGTAAGAGTGGTAAAAGAGAAAAGTTTCAAAATTGCACAAAATTGCTCTCTCATAAACATTTTTACCAAAAAAGTAAAGGAACGGAAAAATTGTAGATCTGGCAGCAATGTCAAAAAGAAACATAAAAAATCAATTTTCGTCTTTTATTTCACAGTTTTTAATTTAGTTTTGTCAGCGTTCGACTTTTTCTTCTGTTTTTCGTCCATTTTCTCCTTCATTGTGAAATAATCGACAAACAATAGTCGAAAAATCAGTTCTGCCATTTTTTACCTACAGAAATTTGTCTGGTAGCCAGTGGTAGAAGAGAAAGCCATTTTCGCTCTCTCTCCTCTCTCACTCTCTTAAAAATTGCTTCCAGTTTTGCCACTTTTCGGGGTTAAGGAACGCTTTGCAGGTTAAAAATGGTAACAAATGGTAAAAATGGTAACCTCAGGTAAGTAAAGGAACTCAGCTTTAATAAAAATTACAGATTTTCATATTATTGTACAATATTATGTAATTTTTAATTAAAAATATGTTCAAAAACTGCATAAAAGCATTACCTCCATTATCCGGGAAAATCGATTATCCGTAATGCCTCCGGTCCCGACCATCACGGATAATCGAGGTCCGACTGTATATCGTAAGTTGAGTCCGAACAATGAATATAGAGCGAATTAGCCTTAGTATGAACAAGGAATAATCGAACAACGTAGAAAAATCGTCGTTCGTTCACAGAATTTTGTGTGGGGAAATAAGTAACTTATTCGTAGTTATGGGTCGAACAACGAATAGAGAACGAACGACGTACCGTGGAAACGGCACATAAATAACTCAACACATAGGACCATTATTACATCCTTTCTGTAGTTAAATTTTGGCCGGTATCGGACAGATAACCCATTTTTTGGTTTTAAATGTTTCCTTTAGCCCCGGTCCACACTAGCGCGAATTTCTTTTAAAAATTTCATGAAATTAGGCGTTCTTAAATCGAATTCCCCACTACAGCAATTTTATGATATTACTCTACTATAGAAGTCGATCTAGAGACGCATAATTTCATGCAATTTGTTCAATAAAATCACTCTAGTGTGGACCGGGACTTAATAATAAGTGTCAGATAAATCAAAAGGAACTTTGTGTTCCTTTTAAAATTTAAACTGCGCCCGAGAGTATGCTGCACCAAAAGCATGAAAAATTGTCAGCAAATTCAAATCAACCAATCAGATTTGAGTAAATTTTATGTATGACTTTTTTGCTTGATATTGCCATATTTTTACAAAATTTAACATTTGTATTAAATGGAAGATGTAATAACAAATCTCTGGTAATGCGAACTTTATTCTTTAATTTTCTTAAAGTAAGGTATAAATAAAATGTACTTTCTAGCTGATGGCCTTAGTAGCCAATGCTACCTTCTTTTATTAACTTTGTATTTACTACTAGTTAATGTAATAAATAAATAAATAAATAAATAAATAAAATGTACTTTAAAGACAAGATGTAAGAACGGGCCTTAAAGAATAAAGTTCGCATTACCAGGGATTTGTTATTACATCTACATTTCTGAGTATTTGTTAGAAAATAAAGAAATAAAAACTTAAGTTGCGAACATTTGTGCGGTAATTCACTAGACGGAAATTGTTAATGTAGTGGAGTCCATGTCGAAAGCTGAACTAGAGATGGGAAGACAACATAAAAAACCTTTAGGATGATGAAGCAAAATCAGATGCGCTTGAATTAATTGGAGAACGGAGAAAGTAAACTCAAATGTGATTGAATTTAATGGATTTTTTAATTTGTATATATATAATAAAGTTCTTTGTATTATTGTTTTACACAAATAATAAATGCGTTTTATTTATTCTGGGATATTTCGCAATGGCTTGCATTTTAATTGCATCTTTAGACTGTATAAAAATTTAATCTGAAGAGTACCTTTAAATTCAATCCAAAACACTACATCAAAAGCTGTGACTTGTATCGAAAATGGAGTGCATCTTAGCTGTGTGCTGTGGAAGCAAAATGGAGTGCATCCTAGCTTCACGCTCCCTTGTAAAATTCATAAGTGAATTCATAGAAAAAGATGTACTTCAACTGCATCCGCTGATGCAAACTTTTTGCTGGGTACTTTTTCCATTTAAACTAAATGTTATATTTTGTAAAACTATGGCAATATCAAGCAAAAAAATCTGTATACCTCAAGTTTTCTCAAATCTGATTAGTTGACTTGAATTTGCTCACAATTTTTTCCTTCTTTTGGTGCAGCATACTCTGGGGCGCAGTTTAAATTTTAAAAGGAACACAAAGTTCCTTTTTATTTATCTGACACTTATCCTTAAAGCGAACATGTAAGAATAAAAAATGGGTTATTTGACCGATACCGGTCAATATTTAACTACAGAAAGGATGTAATAACGGGCCTAATTTTCTTAAAGAAAGATATAACTAAAATGGACTTTAAAGATAAGATGTAAGATCGTACATCAAACCGTGTACGTTTTGGCTAAAAACGGAGCTACTAGGAGCTTGATCTTGCACAGAAATTTTGCACCGATATCAGGCTATATATTTGCAAAAGAGGGTCCAAGAAGTTTTTTTTTTTTTGCGTATTATTGTACTGGAACACAATTATTTTATGTTGGGAAATCAAATTTCATTCGGCTACTTAAAACGTGTTTTCTCGAAACATAATTCTTTTAGATGTGACACTGGGGTTATGACTTTTTTACAATCTCATATAACCGTATCAGTAGTGGGATTCTCTAAGGCTTTTTTTGGTTACCAACAAAAATCGTTAAATTTTTATTTTATTTAAAGTTTCTCGACCTTTCAAGTTTTTATTTATTATGTTTTAAGACTTCGTCTTATCGGGCTATAAGGTCTTCGTTAATCAATGAAAATAAAGACTATTTATTTCATTTTTCTACCCGACGTTTCGTTGGGATTTTCCAACATCTTCAGGGGTAATTTTTATTAATCTGGCAACGACAATAATTAATAATACAATAATTAGTTTTTATATTTTTACATTCTGTTTCATTCAGCATTATGAAAATGTATACTCACAAATAATCCTTCGTCAATTTTACATTTAAATTTAATTAATTGTAGGTTATTAGAAAAACGACACAACAAATAAAATAAAAATAAATGCAAAAATAATTAAATATAGGTGTAAATATCACAGTAGTCCTAATACTAAAATCACAGAAGTTAAAAATACGACTAAAATATTGCTAGAGTGTAAATTGCATTTGTGTTGTCCTTATCTTCCTTTCTGTTTATTGCAAGTTCCATTTTCTGTTGAATTCGTAGGCTCTCTATTGTATATCGTTTATTTTCTGTTCTCTCTTTGTCTAGTATCTTGACGTTGTTAAGATCTGCTACGTGCTCATTCTCTATGCAATGTTGTGCCAAAGCTGTCGTTTGTTTACCTTTTTGTATGTCGTTATTGTGTTCAGCTATTCTCGTGGCTAAGCTGCGTTTTGTTGTCCCTACGTATGCGGAAAACTATACGTAGGGACAACAAAACGCAGCTTAGCCACGAGAATAGCTGAACACAATAACGACATACAAAAAGGTAAACAAACGACAGCTTTGGCACAACATTGCATAGAGAATGAGCACGTAGCAGATCTTAACAACGTCAAGATACTAGACAAAGAGAGAACAGAAAATAAACGATATACAATAGAGAGCCTACGAATTCAACAGAAAATGGAACTTGCAATAAACAGAAAGGAAGATAAGGACAACACAAATGCAATTTACACTCTAGCAATATTTTAGTCGTATTTTTAACTTCTGTGATTTTAGTATTAGGACTACTGTGATATTTACACCTATATTTAATTATTTTTGCATTTATTTTTATTTTATTTGTTGTGTCGTTTTTCTAATAACCTACAATTAATTAAATTTAAATGTAAAATTGACGAAGGATTATTTGTGAGTATACATTTTCATAATGCTGAATGAAACAGAATGTAAAAATATAAAAACTAATTATTGTATTATTAATTATTGTCGTTGCCAGATTAATAAAAATTACCCCTGAAGATGTTGGAAAATCCCAACGAAACGTCGGGTAGAAAAATGAAATAAATAGTCTTTATTTTCATTGATTAACGAAGACCTTATAGCCCGATAAGACGAAGTCTTAAAACATAATAAAAAAAAAAAAAATCGTTAAAATTAAAACGCAAAATTATGAATGAAAAGTACAAATGAAAGTTGACAACACTGTTGCCATCGGTAGTACATAGCGACTACCTACTTTATTTTGGTTGCTAACTTACCGACAAACTTCGTTAATTAACGAAATTATAAGCATTTTAATTTTTCCGATTGTTGTTGATAATCAAAAAATGCTTAGAGAATCTCACTACAGAGCGTGATGATGAAGAGGTGATTCGGTGAAAAAACGTCTACTATTCGGTGAGGTTATCCTACTATTTATTTTTAGTGGAATTATGGAAAGGGGCACAATTTGTGAGAAAATTAACTCAAAAGGAAAGTCCTTATGTGTAAGGATTAAGGATTATTACATGTTTCAAAAGGTCCTAAAAGTATGGGGTTCCTTCATGAAAGTCCCGTTTTTTCAACAGGGCAAGTTGAAACTCGATCATGATCACCTCAGATTGAAACTTTAGAGCTTGTCTGAGCATTTCATGACTTTAAAGTTCATAAGCAGGACATTGTACCCGAAATTTAGTCGCGGCAGTAGTTGTATTTAAAGATTACCAATTTTTATGAGTTTTATGATTCAAATCAATATCCTCTTGATGACCTTAAATACAGATTTAGTTTCATTTTGTTAAAAAATATTAAGAATTTTTTTACATAGTTCCACGAGGATTCTCCGTTATATACTAACTTTTGCGATATAAATTTTGGTCTTTTTGTGATTCGAACCGTGCATTTACTAATGTATGCATATATTGCGCACTTTTAATTGTTATTACCGAAGACAACCTTCGTGTGTATCAAATAAAACTAATTGTTTATTCCTTTCAATACTCGTAAGTTATAGTGCTTTTTACCCTTACTCATTTTGGTTGCAACGTTGTATACTAATTTTTGCGACAGACTGTATATAACACTGTGCAACATTTTTAAGGTGATCTTGTGCAAACAATTCGAACTGAGGATTTTTTGAAAGTACAGACCCAAACGACAATAAACCCTAGTTGGGTTTTGTTGTGTCAGATCCAGCTCGGATTTTATGGCCCCATCTAAACATGGTTAAATATTGAGTTTTTAAAGAAATTCGCGGCTATACAGTCAACCAAAAAAGTCTACATACACCCTATAAATCTCGAGTTTTAAGGGTAAGGAAACATTTCTATGAAAATCCAAGTACATAGATCTATTTCATATCCCTAATAAACAATATTACATACAACAAAAATATATTCCATAATACAAATAACGGTAAATTCTATAAAAATTAAAAAACTAATAGAGAAAAAGTGTACATACACCCAATGAAATATTAAGATTACCGTAAAATTTATGGAATAAGCAATACAAATTTAACATTTTATTGCTTTATCGAATGTCTCTGGTTGTCTATGAAATATTTTTGACAAAATAGGAACATATTTGGGCTTTAATTGACGTTATTTAAGGTCAGACTTCGCGTATAGCTCGTTAAGGCGGACCCTTGCAGATTTCTTTGAGTTTTTCAGTCTGGTAGTTTATGAAACGCCAGGAAATACAGTGGGACTAATTATTTTGAGATCCTAGAGCACTTTGAAGTTGTTATTTTGGATAATATATGCTCCTGAGCTTCGCTAAATATGCGAATTCCTGAGTTTTTTTATAAATTTTATAGTTTTCACAGCATTCCAAGGGTCAAATTACAAGCAAGAACCTTGGAATTACTTTATAATAAATTTTTGGGCCTTAACTCAATCAGAAATGTACAACATTATTCTCCAAACCCGCTCCTAAAGTTTCCAAAGCATCAAAATAAAAGCACCACCAAAGAATGCATGAAATTTGTATGAAATTTACACTGTTAACTAGTATGCCCACGTATTATGACCGTTAGGGTCACTTGAAGCGCTACAGATGTCGGATACTTTTACATTGCTGATTCAAGACATGCTCGAGGATTGTACCAGACCTTATTACAAGGTAATCCGAAGGCTTCTGCATGTAATTTGCTCCTTGGAATGTTGTGAAATCTATAAAATTTATAAAAAACTCAGAAATTCACATATTTATCGAAGCTCAGGAGCATATATTATCCATAAGAACAACTTCAAAGCGTTTTAGGATCTCAAAATAATTAGTCCCACTATATTTCCTAGGGTTTCATAAACTACCAGTCTGAAAAATTCAAAGAAATCTGCAAGGGTCCGCCTTAACGAGCTATACGCGAAGTCTGACATTAAATAACGGCAATTAATCCACAAATATGTTCCTATTTTGTCTAAAATATATCATTGACAACCCGAGACATTCGATAAAACAATAAAATGTAAAATTTGTATTACTTATTCCATAAATTTTACGGTAATCTTAATATTTCATTGGGTGTATGTACACTTTTTCCCTATTAATTTTTTAGTTTTTATAGAATTTACCGTTATTCGTATTATGGAATATATTTTTGTTGTATGTAATATTGTTTATTAGGGATATGAGATAAAACTATGTACTTGGATTTTCATAAAAATTATCCCTTACCCATAAAACCCGAGATTTATAGGGTGTATGTAGACTTTTTTGGTTGACTGTATCTCTGAAACCAATGTGAATCTTCTTATGACCTCTGAAGCAAATTTGTAGATAATGACAAGAATAAAATATTTGGAGAAATAATTAACTCGAAAAAATATATGCAAAAATGCCATAATTTTTATGCATTTCGCACCGTATCTCCAAAACAATTATTTTTTCTGAATATTTTCTATTGGAAAAATATTCCCTGGAATGTAATACACAACTCTTCAGAACATGTCATTTTTGTGAAATGCCTCTATCACGTTGTTTTCAGCATATTTATCAACGACGATTTAATAAATACGTCAATAAAGTGGTGAACTCGGAAATGCGAGAATGCACTGTTGGTGTGAACTGTGTTTGAAATACGTGTTATAAAAGATATGATGCAAAATACCGCTAAAACAACATGAAGTAAGCATTTTAGAGTTTCAGAATGTTCTGAAGAATTGTTGAGAACTTTATTTGGAAGATTTTTGCAAACGTGCTATTCGTTTCTGAGATAAAGGCCTGATAAATGCAAACAAGTGTAGTTTTAGCCCGGTTTAGATGAGGCCATAAAACCCGAATTGGATCTGACAGGAAAAAACCCTACTAGGACTTCTGTAGTCTTGATATAGTGTATAGTGTAATTGAAAATGAACTTTACTAGGCGTTTACACACAGACAGTACCCAGTTGTTCAATAAATATCAATTGTCTACTGTGACATAGTTATGTAACTAGTTACTCATTGATCCTAGTTACTTTACACCCAAAAATGACACACAAAATAGCCTATAGCCTGCTTTTGCCACTGGAAATGGGCTTTCCTGCCTATCATGTCAATTCACTAGTTACAGGTAATGCGGCGTGTAATATATTGACTATTTTATAGACTACCGATATTGCGTATTCATAATTAAAAAAGTATTTTGATGCGTTTGTTGTGCAATAATGTAAGATGCCAAGAAAGAACGTGTTACGATCTAAATCTTATCCATAAGTATACAAGATTATATTGTCATTTCTAAAATTTTTGCACATCACGCAATAAAATAAAGTTTGGCTAATGCATACATATTTATGCATTTACCCATTTATCTGATTTCAACTTATTAGTAATTTAAGCTATAATTTCTGACTACCGAATTGACTGATAATGCAATGAAGGAACAAATGTCTTTCCAAGACTGTCGTATTGGTTTGTTACTGGTAATGCAGTAAAGAGACAATTGCCTTTCCAAGACTATCGAATTGGGTGGTTACTGGTAATGCAGTGAGGGGACAATAGACCTCTTCCTATGACATCCCCATGTTAAATTCACCAGTCTACGAATATAACATTGCGAGTAGATTGGGTGGTAACTAGGGTTGTTTACCAGTAGCCAGCAAAATTGCTAGTTATTCCCTAGTTACCCGAACAACTGGGTATTGGTAAGACAATAGCAAAGTTACAAACCATTTTCACCAATACATTCATACTTTTCTCTACCCAACATACCAAAAAAGCTTGAGAATTATATTATAATAAGTTTACCAACATAAGCCTTAAGCTTATAAAAGACTTGAGAAATTTGTTGTTAAAAGCTTATGTCATAATTGTAGAAAAATCGAAACGGAACCCTTGTTTATAAGCTTACCCTTGTATTTTAGCACAACAAGGATATAATTATTTAGTTCACACAACGCGGATGTACATTTAATCACATAAAAACTAAGAGATCGTTGTAAAATACAAAAAAATTCTACGAAAACTAATTTATCAAAAAAAAATGTGTATAAAAATAATTTTGAGGCAGACTTAAGAAAAGTTTGTGCACGTAATAGTTTTACAACCATTGTTACAAATTGATTGTGAATTTTCTATTTTTATAATATTATTCTCAAGTCCTATTACTTTTTATTTTTATTTGGTATGTTGGGTATACATATTAATAAATTATAAATGTACATATTTATGAAAAAGGTTTGTATTTTTGCTATTGTCTTGCCAATACTGGCATTTGTAGAACATCCCATATCTCTTGCCACTTTACGGAATCAAAAGCCTTCTCCAGATCTATAAAAGAGCAGTGTGTTTCTTTATTGTATTCTATGTTTTTTTTTTTTTTTTGTTATTTGTCTCATTGCAAATATCAAGTCTTGAGTTCCCCGGTTGGGTCTGAAACTACATCTTCTAGCTGGTCCTTGATTTCGCTCTTCAGTCTACTTGTTAAAATTCTGGAGTAGATTTTCACAGCCACTGATAGGAGGGATATTCCTCTATGGTTCTGACACAGTTGATTATCGCCCTTTTTGAATATCGGGTTAATTATGGTTACTTGCGTAGCCATTGCGGGTTTATTGCGGTGAGTAGCTGCGTTTATTGCGGTGAGTAGCATTTCTCCACCTGTTTCACCCATACATTTCAACAGTTCCGGTGCTATGTCATCATGTCCTGCTGCCTTTCCCATTTTCATTTTTTGTAATTCCTGGGTAAGTTCTCGCATTGTAAGTCGAAGGTCACACTAGAGAGTTTCATTGAAACAATTTCATGAAAACAAGGGTTCCTAGGTCAAGTTTCACAGTAGAGTGATATCATAAAGTTGCTGTAGTGAGGAACTCGATCTATAAATACCTAAAAGTTTCAATGAAACCACTCTAGTGTGACCTTCGACTAATTTGATCTGATCCATCTTCATAAATTTGGGGAATTGTTTGTTCTACAATCGGCTCGCTGTCACAATTTAGCAGCTCATTGAAATATTTTCGCCAACCTGCAATTATCTTCTGATCGTCTCTCGAAAGCTCAGCTTCTTTACTACGGATGAATTTAATGGGTCACTCTTTTGATCTTCTGAGATTTTTTAGTGTTCTATAAACAAGTTTTTGGTTTTGATTGTAATTTTCTTCCATGAAGTTTCCAAATTCCTCCCATGACTTTTACTTTTATTCGTTGTTCCTTATAGCGATTGTAATTTGCTGGCGTTCTGTATATAGTTCTGTTCTGTGTACAGTTTGTCAAGTAATTGTTTTCGAACCAAGAAAACTAAAATTTTTCTGTATTAATTTATGAAAAATGCCTGATAATTATGATAAAAATTTCGGATTTTTTGCAAAAGTAGTAAAATTTGTAAACTGCTCCCATATGAATTGTATGGGTGTCTGAATAAAGAAACGCTTTTCGAGTAAAAAGTGGTAAAACTTGAAGATTCTTGCACGTAAAGGAACAGAGCTAGAATGTATAAATAAAGAATTAACAGAAATAGTCCAACAAAAAATAAAGAAAACCAATAACTACGTGTAATGCACGTTATCAAATAAATGTTTTCGAAATGTAATGGAGGTTCCAAAATACCCCATATTTTCGGTAAATGCTTGAAAATCACGAAAATTTTCGAATTTTATTCTTAACAGGGTGTAGCTACTAACAAGTGTCAACAATATTAGACATCGAATATCCGTACTAGGACCATACCATATGGACCAAGAGAGTACCAGGTCATATTACATGTAAACAGGGTCCCATAGGTCTTAAATCGGGAATATCTGAAAACTGAGACGTTTTATGAGTTTCTTTAGTTCACTATGATGGATTGCCATCAACTAAAATAAATATTACCTTCAGATTAATTAGGTTAGGAGGTTTGCCAGATCTACTAAAAAGGTACCAGATTATCAGGGTAAACATGAATAAAAATTCCGTGCGGATTTTTTCCCTTTCCCCATTTTTACAATTTTTTATTTCCATATTTATATGCAAAAAGGGAATATTTTTGTCGATTCGACGAGAATATTGCACAATTAAGTGATTCTAGTAGATTTCAACATTTTAAAACATCGATTTTAAAAGAAATTCACTTTTCAAAATTTTTTTCCGTGCGGAAAATTCCGCGGGAAATATTCATGATAGCCCTGTATATAAACAGTAAACGAGACCTTCTGTTTCTCAAAACAGGGCACCGAAGTTTGTTGTTTCACTTAAAACAATTAAGAGATAATGACATTTCACGAAACAATCGGTAATGTCGCAGTAGGAAACTAATTTTGCTTAGAAATGTATGGGGTACAGATTTCGACAATTTTCAGAAATGCATATTACGGCTTAATGCACACATTTCGCGTACTCTTCAGTACTGCTGTAGCACATGCTTACGGGAAAATAATGATTTAGTGTTATCATGGAAGCCAAAAAACTTAGAGAATTCCTCTGAACTGGCTCTAAACGGTTGAAATCGGGTGTCTATTATAAAATCAGTATGGACTGACAGTATCTTGCATATGTATTTCTAAGCGATTTTTTTACTTTTATGTCATATTCTGGTTTGTTTTAGATAATTGCCTAATCCCTTAATTCAATTTGTGTTATATAAACAAATCTTAAGCAGTGCTTATGGATTCAGGTGGTCTCATATACTGTTTATATAATCGGGTACCTTTTAGTAGATCTGGCAACGTTGAAATTTCAGCTAGCATTTTTGCATAATTTCAATTTTTCCGTTCCTGTACTTTAGAACAAATTTCAACTAATATCAATACTTGACAAATAATACTTTCGCATGTATTTCTATTTTTTGTTGCAACGGTTGCATAATGTCAACATCAGTAAAATGTCAACCCTGCTTTTGATAGAATAGGCCATAATAAGAAAAAAATTTAATCAGCTGTTAGCTGTGGCCTACCTTATACATTATTGTACCATGGTAAATACTACAACAAATACAACTCAACAAGAACCACATATGAATTTGTTTTTGTTTACAATGCTAGTGCCAAATGTACTTGTAAACAAAACAAGGAAATGTCTATACCCAGCAAAAAGTTTGCAACCGTGGATGCAGTTTAATCACTACAAGTGTATAGTACAAGTGCCGTTGGAGTACATCTTTTTCTATGAATTCACCATGGCACAATTACCAAGGTAGTGGTAATTGACACCAGCTGTTCGAATATGAAGTGTCAAATCCCTTTATAAAAGAAATTATTTTTGTTGTAATTTCCCCAACAACATAAAGAAAATTTTGAAATAACATATTACAAATATGTCGATGCCACTACCTGGTCGATATGCCTTGGAATTCACTTATGGGTACTTTACACGATATGTTTTTTGCATATGAGTTGTCAATTCTCCCATACAAAATGTATATGCAAAGTGACAACTCATTTGTAAAAAACTTATCGTGTAAAGTGCCCATTAGTCCCGGTCCACACTAGTATGAATTTCATTAAAAAATTTCATGAAATTAGGCGTTCATAGCCCGAATTCCCCACTACAGCATTTTTATGATTTTACTCTACTATGGAACTCGATCTAGAGACGCATAATTTCGTGTAAAAATATCAGTGAAATTACTGTAGTGTGGCCCGGGACTATGGAAGTCGATCTAGAGACGAATAATTTCATGCAATTTTTTCAATGAAGTCACTCTAGTGTGGACCGGGACTTATGAATTTTACAAGGAAGCGCGCAGGTAGGATTCACTCCATTTTGCTTCCACAGCACACAGCTACGATGCACTCCATTTTCGATCCAAATCACAGCTTAAGATGCAGTGCTTTGGATTGAATTTATATTCATTCTTCGAATTGCATTTTTAATCAGTCTAAAGATGCAATAAAAATGCAAGCCATTGCGAAATATCCCAAAATAAATAAAATGCATTTATTATTTGTGTAAAACAAGAACTCAAAGAACTTTATTATATTTATCATATAAACACAAATTAAAACCAGTAAGTAAAGGATCAAAGCCGGGCGGGGCCGACTATATAATACCCTACACCACTGTGAATATGTAAAATATATGCATATGGGAGCTAAATCCAAATCAGAACATATTTCGATATAATTTTTCACATTTATTTGTAGACCAAAATCTGTCACATAGTCCAAATTTCATCAAAATTGGACATATGTATATAGCGTGTTTCGTGCCATGGTACAATAATACAGGTAAAAGCAAGTCCCAGCTGATTAGATTTACCCGTAATACTAGTGTCAAAAACAATATGAAGTTTAATGCATGTTGTTCTTTTCGTTAATTGTCAATTAATATTTATGTTTTTTTACTTTCTGGTAAACAAACATAAAACACATATTTTTGAAGTTATAGACTTCACGGCTAATACTATGTTTACATTTACGAAATCCACTCGATTTCAACTGTCAATTCCTTTGCCTATACGTCAAATGAAAACTCATCTGAAATCGACTGGATTTCATTTGACGTTTGAGCAATGGAATTGACAGTTGAAATCGAGTGGATTTCGTAAATGTAAACATAATTTAACTTCGAATAAATAGATCAGCAGATGGTGTAAGAGAACAAAAGGCCGTTTAAAATGGTGTGCCAGGAATTTGCGGATACAGGTCAGTGCTATATTTATTCATGGTAAAGTGGGTAAAAATATCTCATTGCAGACATGGATCTGATGGAAAACATTATGAATGGAATCTCAATATATTGGATGTACTGTGAATTATACGGAATAATATAAGTTCAGAGTATGGTTAGCCTTTTATTATGGAACCTCAGCCGTGTTATTTTGGCTATGGCGAAGCAGATTTGTTCTAAATATCCCTAGCAGTGAGGTATCAAACAGCAGTTTTTGGTATTTGCATGTCAAATGGCATTATAAGAGATTTCGTTGGACCATATTTTGTATCGGAAGACAACATGGGATTTGCGAGACCTACCCGTTATTTACGTTTAAGTCCCAATAATGTTGGGGGATGATCATTAATGTGGGACGAAACAGTAACTAAAGCTTTATGGCACACGAATGCACAATCCCTTCTGTGACAATTGCCATTCGCATGTAGCGACTGCATTAAATTTTATGCGCTACAAAGATTCCAGTTGTAAAGTTGGCCGCATGCATATTCTTCTGTGGTAGATATGTTAGTGTTGTGGGCTTCATCAAAACGTGGTTGCCCTTTCTTATTGTTGTACGCTATTGGGAGTGTATTTTTAATATTGAGAGAGCATACAAATGACAGACTTCCTAATGCATTTTTAGATCAGAGTTTGGCTACTTCTTGTATTAGAAACATAATTTTTTATTTTGAATGTTTTAATAGATGTTTACGCGAATTTTCCTAATATTAAGTTTCAATATTAGTCAATGTATATTGTTTTAATGCAAATGTATATAATAGTTAATTTTAATAAAATGGATAAACATAAATTTGATTATTGATTAAATTGTAATCGATATTTGAGTCCATCTATAAATGATATTTTTAACGGTAAAAATGTATAATTAGCAATGCGTTTTAAACTTCTTTTGCGACTGCATCTTGTTAATAGAACTGCAACTTTTATTCAGACTCAATTTATACTGTTTCATGGCTGCAGTAGCAATTTTAGTCTGATGTTCACGTTAAATGCGTATAATAAAAAGGTGATACCTTACAACATTGTCAATAATGCACAAATTCTGGTTTGAAAACATATGTATTTAGCAATGTATACTTTAATACAAATTGAAACGTGTACGTTGCTCTATCCATTTGAGTCGGAATATTTTCAAATATGACTTAAGGTCCCACATATGTATGCTTCGTCCGATCTCATATTTAGCTGCGATGTCGTCATAAAAGATTTCCGAAATGTTTAATTTAGACGGTGTACTCCATTGGTTTCTTTGCCAACCAAACTCATCTCATAGCGGAAATCTTTGTATTTCAATTCATCATGGACCTGATAGATGCTATAGTTAGAAAAAGATTAATTTTAAGCATTTGTTATAATGCAAACAATTTCCACTCACATTCTGCCAGAATTCTGTACCAAATCGGTGGTGGACATTTCAGTATAATTAAATTTCTGAATTTCTGTCTACTGGCACATGCTAAGGAAGAGGTATCAGAACAGCAGTTTCGTCTCAGGTGTTACTGTGGTTGGCATCACGAAAGCAATCCTATGTGGTTGTTGTTTTTGGCTACACAAAACGTCAAGCAATGGATTAAACAGACCATAACCCACGTTCAGAAAATCTAAACTTACTATAATGGACGTTGACACTCTCCTTTCGTTACCACTTTTTATCCTTACACCTGTAGGGATGAAAATAGTGAACCAAGTTTGCATCTAGGAACTTCAGCCAACAATTTTTGGGATAATGTCCAAACGCACTGATTTTTTTAAACTTATGGAGCCAAAGAGATAGAGCTGTTCGCTTATCCTGACAATAACATCGGCTACATTTCCTATTATTGCAGGTATGCAGTTTTCTCTTAATGATACCGCCATACTGTCTTTTCTAGCGGTGTTAATGTTAGTACATTTTATCCTGTGCCATGGAATTGGCGTTTCCTAAGCATATAATATCTTAGGATTAGGTTGATTTAAAAACTTTTCAATATCCCATCTGAAATAAACTATGAATTATTTTATTCTGGATATTTAGATGCATCAATACTTACTACTGTCAACATTTTTGCGGAACATACCACGCAGAAACCTTATTGATTTTAATTAAATTGGTTTTTATTCATTTTTTAATTTACAATTATGAAACTTCAAAACATATGTATGTATTTATATTTCATATTTTGTTTACATTTTTGAAAAATTACATTGACACTAGTATTACGTACAACAACAAATTTCTATGTGGTTGTTGTATCGATTGTTGTACAACAACACTTGCTTTTACCTGTAATAATTGTACCATGGTTTCGTGCATCAAATACCTCAAATCGGTCGAAAATATAAGCTGTGTTCCAGAACTAAAAAGTTTTTACAATTTTTACGACTTTTACACATTTTACTCCAAAAACCGTTCCCGTACACAAAAAAGTTGTAAAATGTTCACTTCTCTTTAAAGAAAAATGGCGCTGAATGACGCTCTCTTTAAAAACTTTTTACACGACAAATTTGGGCGAGTAAAAAAAATAGTAACATGGTTGCCGGCGTCTGATTGGCTGATACATCGACTTTGACATTTGTTCCGGGTTTTTTTACGTATTTTCCATTTTTCCGTTCCCGAAATATTTCAAAAAACTTGTGTGTGACAACAAATTTTTTGCAGTTCTCTCTTTTACGAGTTTTACTATTAAAAAGTACGGGAACGAAGCTAAATATGGGAGCTATATCCAAATCTGAACCGATTTCGATATGATTTGGCACAGTTAATCGATTGTGTATATTGTTTTGATGTTTTAGGAACAGACGAAAGAAAAAACATTAAATTGACAGAAAGCTTTATGCTTGGTTTACATTCGGCGTCGTTTCGTGATTTCGAAGGCGTTTCGTGATTTCGCGCGGAATCAAGCAAAATTTATCATGATTTCGCATACAAAAATGAAATCATCTCGTTTTGTGATTTCAGCGAAATCAACATCGAAATCAAAGTACACATGTGGTCTGTTCCTTTAATTTTAAAAATGGTAACAGTGGCAAAAAATGGTAAAAGTGGAGAACTGGTCTCATATAAATTGAATGCTTTTTAAAGTAAAGGAACACTTTGCAGGTTAAAAATGGTAAGAAATGGTAACCTCAGGCACGTAAAGGAACAGAGGTATGATATACAGCCTTGCTTTTGCCTAAAAAAGGTACCAAAAGTTGCAACACTTTTCACGTATCACAATAAACAAGGTAGATGTGCGAATTGCTGGAACAAAAAATTTTAATATCAAAATTTGTAAACAATGTGAAAAAATATTAAATTACATTGTTACAATGCTATTTTTCATTGTGTTACCGTACTTTTTTAACGGCAATGTTAGAAAAAAGAACGAATTGTCAAAAATTGCTTTCCGATACAAATTTCGTAAAAAATAAGGGAACGGAAAAATGACGGAAATTGCAAAAACTCCAAAGGAAATGTCAAAATCAAGGTATCAGATATAATATTAGATACCAATGAACATATGAACATGCTTGCTGCTAGTTTCTACTAGGCCAAACATTTATGGCAGAAAACAGGAGAAGAGGGTGTTATTCGGCGCTATTTTTGTTTAAAGAGAAGTGCAAGTCTTGCTAGATTTCGGAGTACGCATTTTTAGCACTAAATGGAAAACCTCCTGCAAGTACTAATATTTTGCAAGTTCTGTAGTGGGATTCTGTAACTCTCTACCGATGGAATTAACGACAAATGTCGGTAGTTAGCGATATTTGTCGGTAAGTGCTATTCTGTATACAAATTCTACCGATTTTTATGTCGGTAATTATCGAAAATCATCGGTCAGTTACCGACGAAAAAAAGTCTACCGACATAAAAGAATTTTCATATTTTAAACAAAAAAATCAATAAAAATCAAAATTTTAAGAAATGATTTTGGAATATATGTATATTATGTCAAATAAAAAGCTAAGCTGAGATATATTTTTCTTTACGCATAAAAAAGAAAATTCTGCGACATATGGTGGATACTTTCAGTCTAATTAATAGGAAGCGTATGACACTTTACGAATTGGAAATGGCTATATTTTATAAAATAATGGATGAAATTGGGGGTCATTTGGTAACCTCCAGAATTGCGAGAAAAATTTCTGAGAAAATAATAACTATTTTCAGTACGAACAAAATATGTTTAAGGATATATTCCGTAACAGTTTCTACCCATATACAAATTTATTGGTGGCTTCGATTAGCATCAACAATAAAAGAAAGAATATCACCATGATCGTCATATTCCCTGATAATACGTAATTCTGAAATAACAGATCAATAAAAAAATTTTAAAAATTCTGTTCAAAATACACATATTAAATGTTACAATTATACATCTTCTTTTTCACTCTATATTCGATCTTATTAAAAATACCCCTCCACATCATAAAAATTCTGAAAACAAACAACAATTCAACCAATTTGTCGAATATTACACCACGTTTACATTATAACTTGTCGGGTTATGTGAATATATATGTACGTGGATTTGACAATAAAAATCCACTGGAATAAATAAAAAAATAAAATAAATATAGTTATATGTAAACGTACATTTATAGTTTTAACTACGATTTTTAATTTTTAGTTTGAATTTTTCTACATGTAATTTGAAAAATAATCATTTTATATTCAATTGTGATTTAAATAATTTCATTAGAATTTTGAATTATGTTAATTTTGAATAAGCATTATGTCGTTTAAAGTGTGATTTTTTTTCATTGCATTTTGAAATGACCCGCATCTTCTTTAAAACTCCGTCATTCTACCGATATTCGTCGGTAAAATTTTTGTATCGATAAATTGAAATACAGAATAGCACTTTCGGTAATTCAACCGAAAATATTCGTTAATTATCAATATCGGTTCGGTAGAAAAAAAAAGTTACAGAATCCCACTACTGAGCAAAAATTTTATATATCAAAATTTATTATTATGATGTCTCAACCATAAAATAATTTTTTATTTTTTCATTTGTTAGTACTATACACAATAAATACGATATATAGCTAATTTTACGATAATTTTCCAAATAAAGTTGTAAAGTTCTATATTGTCGTATATTTTTGACGATTAAAACAATTTACAATAAATTGTTTTGAAAATTCATGTTCGATCAGCTGCGCTTATGCATCTACCTTTTTCATTGTGATATCTTTGAAATTCAAATTATCAGTACATCAACTGTTATCCACATTCCTTCTGCTTCTAACTTTCGTCGACACTTTGTTTTGATTCCTTTCCTAGTTTCTAAGTCTGGCAACACTCGCCTGAAAGAAGGAGGAAAAGAACAAAAAAGTGTTGAAAAAGTTTCATTTTATCATGATAGATTTAGCTTTATATATTTTAAAATCTATGTATGGCTATTAAGAACGATGGATACGGACATTGATGAAAGCTGTGCATCTCATCAATTGATTGATTCCGGCCATATGATGTCTGCTCACAGGAATCTTAATCTTCTTCAGCCATCAGATTCTGAACGGGACGACGCTTTGAATGGCCTTAGGAATTTTAATATTCATGATTCAGAGGATATGATCGACGAGACATGGGACATGGCTTCAGAAGGTTAGTATCACTTATATTGGTTTGTCTATAAGATAAACTATTGTACACGTGTCTTCTGTAGCGCAAAACCATTCTGTCGGAGCTAACAGTAACAGTTCAAGTCTTTATGAACACAGCAACAAGTTCAATAGGTACGGACAACAAATAGCTATGCTGTCGGAAGACTTGCGTATATCTAAAATATTGAGGCGACTAATGGCAGAAACAAATCGAAAAGCGGCTATTGATCTTTGCAATAAACTTGATGCGGCTGTTCGAAACGCTTCCAATGCTTCCTACATTTGTCGTTCGTTTGAAATTTTATTTGACAATATGATTACTGTTCTTCGAAAATGTCCAGCAGAATGTTTGGAGAATGCTAGCATCATTTTGGGTATTATGGGATACATAAATCGCTACGACTTCGTTGTATACAAAAACAATTTAACTAAAACCTACGCAAATAACAAATGCCTCCGGAGATATCTAATGACGGCTCTCAGAACAACTATTAGGTAAGGACACACAGGTAATGTTTTACTATAGAGGTTCGTTCATAAAAAGTGTTTGTTTTTAAAAATTTTAGCTGCGATGCTGTAAACTTGGATTTGAAACCCTACAGTGAAAGACTTCTAAGTCTTCTGAAAGAATATTTGGAAAATGCAGAAATTGGTGAAAACTTCATAGCAATTAGTGAAACCATAAGCGAACTCTCGAGACACTATAAACAATCGTTCATAAGACACTTTACAGACATTGTCGACATTATTATTGGATGGCACTTGGAAATTGAGCAAACCGCCTATTTAAAGAGGCATTGTGCGAAAGTTTTGCAGCAGTTGGCTGAGTATTTTTTAAGCGAAATGGATTTTACCTTTGGTTTATTGGGGCAATTTATAGAGGATATCGAAGCGTGTGGTGATGAAATACTTGCAGAAAACATTACAATGAAGTCTAAACAGCAGACAGAAGCACGAGTTGGTGCATTTATAGGAGCATTTACATCAATCATCAAGGCAATGGTGTCAAGAGGATTTGCTCTCAACAATTTCTCAACTTCAGCCAACTTGCTCCATGAAGCCAGGAACGTTGTAAACAAAGTGACAAAGCAGTGCTTTCAGGTTGTCGCTCTGATTAGCGAAGATACTATCATAAATCTGAATGAATTCTACTGCGTAATTTCTACGTATGATAAAAGTGTTGAGAACTTGTGCGATTTGGAAAGAGTTATTGAACTTCAACTGGCTCACCTTTCGGCTTTCAATGAGAATCAGGTGGCCAGTTTTTTATATATGGTACTAAATATTGTTCGCCAGTACCGAACCCAATTGCCTCTTAGTTTTGTTTCCCTGGTCATGAGTAAAGAAAATCGATGCCTACAGGATTTGAAACTAAATTGCAGTTTCAAGTCATACAAACTGCTGCTTAAGATATACCACGAAATTCTGAACATTAAAAATGTGCCCCTATTGCAAGAAGCTTATCGTCATATTTTAAAGGATGTCAACGAAGTTGTGGGATACTTAAAAGGCTACCGCAGCCCATCTAAGAGCCAATGTTTAAAATGTGAACTATTACTTAGTTTCTACCTAGCCGCACTGTCTGTCATGGCATGTCAGACATCTTCAATTATAGGAATGTACGCTCTGAATCCGTCTATTTTGGAACTGCTAATAAACAATTGCCAAGCAGCAAACGAAGCGTTGTGGACCAAGTATCCTGCATTACACCATGCACTGTTGTCAGTTATTGTCGAACATTCATCGAAAAACTATAATTTTCGGCAGTCATCACGCTTGCTAGTGCAACACCAAGACTCTCCCGCCTCAGAGAATTTCAATATTATATTAAAGTTCTTAGCCAGCATAATGCGTTGGTATACATCAAACGAACTTCTCAATTGGTTCGAACAACTTATGTTAGAATGTAAGGACAATTACGCCATCCTTGTGGAAAACAATGATTTCTTGGAAATGTGTGAAAACACGACATTGTTTGCCAAAAAGAAACCTAAATTGTGTTTACCGCATTTACGAACAATTGTAGAATATCCGAAAATGCCTGCATTTATTCTGTCGATTGTTGCAGAAGTCGTCTTCAGCCTAATGGAAGGCACTGACAAAGAGTTACTCGTGCCATGCTGTGAATTATTAGCTGTTCTACCTCTTGACATTTCACTTAGACCAAATCTCGGAGATAACGCTTCTTTGGTCAAACATAAGGATAGACTTAAGAAATTATTTCATTGGTATAAAGCGACTGGAGCGTACAGTGGCCTGCGAGCTAAATGTTTTAAAACTTTTATTGAATCCTTGGAACCCTCATCACTACATAACAGCAACAACACAGCTTTGTACCAACTATTTACTGAGAAAAGTTTTGTTTATTTGCAAAAGGAAAATGTATCCCAATATCTGGAACACGTACAGGAGAACATATATCTTCTAAATGCTCACTTGCAGTACGAGGCTGCCCGTTATTGTGTGCAACAGAAACTTCGAACAACTTTGGGAAAACCTCAGGAGACTTTTCTAGCAATAGAAGCCATTATTATGAAGTATGCTCGATTTTTGGCCGAAAAAGACAGTTTCCCTGATGATGCTAAATCTATTGAAAATGTTATGAAAATGCAAGAAAGTTGTCGCATGTTGTTGGGATTTTTGGAAAATCTAGAAAAGCATATTTACAATGCGGCAGAGGGCACGGCCTATGCAATGTTTCCTGCGGAGAAACCAGCTAAAACATTTTTTCGTGTCAACGCTTCAACATGCGCAGAGTGGTTTAAAAGAATACGAACAGCTGTGAATTTAATAGCCCTACACTCTATGGAATCTGAACTGGTTATAAGATATTCAGAGGTATGTTGTATGCATTAATTTTTAAAATCAAGTTTTCCATTAAAAAAAAATCCAAAAAATATTTTCGATGATTGCTGATACATAGATGAAGAAAAAGTGCTAATTAGTAGACATCGGATTTTAGCATGTTTTTTATTTCTTATCCGATTGGACTCAAATTTTGGATCTAGACGTTTTGAGGGTATTTTTTTCATTACGGACAATTTGATAATTCGGACACCGTCGAAACCTGTGGTGTACGGATTATCGAGATTATACTGTATATAGGGTAAGTGCACCTAATGTCGGCATGTACCAGTAGTCGGCACCTTTTGAATTTGAACTCAAATAACTAAAAATGAAAAAACAAACTAGGAAAATAATCCTTAAGATTCTTCAACAATATTGTCAGCTAACTTTATATAAAATTTCATTGAGCTAGGACCAATCATTATATCGAAATTTAAGTTTTTGTCAGTGAGGGTTTTTCACCACAACCGAAAGTGCATGTTTCTTAAGAAAAAAATTGTGGAGATGTTAAACTTATAAGCTCTGTAATTATTTTAAAATGAAGAAAATTTCCGCAACATTTTTGTTATATAGGTAGAGAACAGTTAAAAGAACACTTCAGAAAAAGAAATTTTTTAAAAATATTTATAATTGTGCAATTTTTTCTGATGCCGACTTTAGGGACAAAAAATAAAAAATTTGCCTGAAGTCGGCATGGGGTTATAAACATTGATTTTTATCGATTACTTTTAGCTAAAAATTATAAAAAATACTAAACAAATACTTTAAAGGCTAATTAATAGAAAAATAGTTTCAATTTGAAAGGAACTTTAGCGATTTTAAGCAATATTAGCCATGATTTGAAGTACGTACGTTGCGGGGTGCCGACAACTGGGTAATAGATGCCGACTACTGGTACGAACTAATTTATTTATACAATATGTTTATTTTTTGAAGTAAAATCAATAGAAACGTATGTCATAAACAAGAAATGTATAAATAACTAATGCTTAAGATATAGTTCTTTCAAATATTTAAGAAAAAATGTAAAGTATTCATTTTTTCTTTATTTAAATATAACATGCCGACTACTGGATCATATCATGCCGACTATTGGGGAATGGTGCCGACTACTGGTAAAAAAGCAGTATTCCACTAAAATTGCATTTTTTGCCTGCTGAACAGAAATAATCAAAAACATTTTTTATATAATCTAAAACTACACAAAATAACGAATCATAACAACTTAAATTTAATTTGATTGGATATTTAGGCTCGGAATGACATACGGCTGAAGATACGAGAATCCTTAAAGTGCCGACTACTGGTGCACTTACCCTATGGGAGCAATATCCAAATCTGAATCGATTCTTACCAAAATAAATAGGGATCGCCCTAGGGCCAATTTGTATGCCAATTGGTCAATAAATGTGACCTGTACTTTGTTTTCAAAAAGACATTGCGAATCTATGCAGATCATCAAAAGGAACTGTGGGTCTATTTCGTTTCCTTTTGCATGTTGCAAACTCATTCTCTAAGTCATAATACCCTTAGGGTATTAAAATATGGTTATCAGTGCAATCATGAATAAAAATTCCGTGCGGAATTTGTTCCCTTTCCCCAATTTCGCAATTTTTCATTTCCATATTTATGCCCAAAAAAGGAATATTTTCGTCGATTCGACTAAAATACACCATCATGAAGCGAATCTAGTTGTTTTCAAATTTTAACAAATATTGATTTAAAAGAATTTTACTTTTTAAAATTATTTTCCGTATGAAAAATTCAGAGGGAAATATTCATGACTATATACATATGTTTTTTATATGTTATATGTTTTTAGTAAAATAAGAAAGATTTTACGTAATATTCAATATTTTCGTAGTCTTAATTTCTAGCTCATTTGTTTTTCTGTCAGACAATTTTGGCCGAGCAGAAGCTTTCAACATATTTGGATAGGTTCATTTTGACATCTTTAGAAATCTTAACGATTTTGCTTCCGAAATTGTTCAGATGTGTCGGACATCCGACATTTGGTTTGCTGGGTAAACATATGTGAGTGTATTGGTATTTTTCGAAGTGCCACTTGCAAGCGTTAACGGGGGTTATAAAGGGTGTTTTTTAAGTCCGATAGAACTTGAAATTGTAAAAAATAACACAAAAAATTAAATTGTAATCAAAATTTTTTTTTATTCGAAAGATCAATACGTGACATTAACATTTGAAAATGATTTCGGGCATATGGGCACCGCGGCTGTTCTTGACGAAGTGCATTCTGGACGTCCAATTTTTGGCCACTTTTTCGAGCACTGCTGGCCGTATGTCACGAATAACACGAACAATGCTGACCTCCAAGGCATCAATTGTTGCTGGTTTATCAGCATAAACCAGTGACTTCACGTAGCCCCACAGGAAATAATCGAGAGGTGTCAAATCGCACGACCTTGGAGGCCAATTGACAGGTCCACTTCTCGAAATCAACTTATCGCCAAATTTTGATTTCAATAAGTCGATGGTTGCGTTCGCCGTATGGCACGTAGCGCCATCCTGTTGAAACCACATCTCCTCCGGATCAATGTCATCCATATTTTCAAACAAAAAATCATTGATCATGATGCGGTAACGATCTCCATAGACCGTAACACGAGCTCCGGCCTCATTTTTGAAGAAATAAGGTCCGATGATGCCACCAGCGTGAAAACCGCAACATACGGTGCATTTTTCTGGTTGTAATGGAGTCTGTAGGGTCTCTTGTGGATTGGTCTCACTCCATATGCGGCAATTTTGCTTATTAACAAACCCGTTAAGCCAAAAATGCGCCTCATCGCCATATGCCATACAAATGACAAAGTCGTCTATAAGTTGCGCGAATCGACGACTGATTTTCAAAATAAATTTGGATAATTTCGTAGCGTTGTTCAAGCGTGAGTCTGTTCATAATGATTTGTCAGAGTATACTGAAACAAATAAAAAAAAAGTTTCATCAAAATTTAATTTTTTGTGTTACTTTTTACAATTTAAAGTTCTATCTGGCTTAAAAAAACACCCTTTACATATTCACTGCCACGCCAACTTTAAAGTCAAGTACTTTGAGCTGTAGGTGTCAGTTCGGAAAAAATTCAAGTTTCACTATAATATGTCCCAATTTACATTAGGCGAGTTTACTTGCGGCAATTGTCAGTTTGATGGAGAGAGAGTTGAGGCATATGGTAACCCTTTGCCTCTCAACACCCTCTCTCACCAACAAACTGACAATTGCCGCAAGTAGAGTTGCGTCGTTCATGAACGAACCGGCTCAAAGGAACGATTCCGTGAAAAGAACGAACGGATCCGTATCCAGCCCATTCTTTTATATCGTTCATTAGATCCCCGATGGACGAGTCATTGCTGCTTACAAAATTAGCAGCATTGGTTTTGCAGTCAAACTCTAAACAAACGCTACGTTAGCGCAAACAGCGCAAATTTCCACACAAAACAAACAATGATTCAGAGAGCTACTCTCGCTCAGTAACTCAACTCGTTCAGTAGCACATCTCGGTCATATCTTTCTTTTGCATCATTCGTTCATCTGGTTCTTTCATGTCAAAACCACCACCACTACGTTCAGAACAAGAAATCACCCCCATTAGCACACAATGTGTCATCAACGTGAACGAACATTTTCAAAAGAACGATTCGGTGAAAAGAACGACAGAGTCATATGCAGCAGAGAACGAACGACTTCAAAAGAAAACAATAAAGTCAAATGTATTGTTGAACGAAAAAGAGCCAACGAACGAAGTAAACGACCCGGATCTTTTTGGTGAACGGAATGAAAAAGATCGATCCGCTCAATGAACGAGATTGCCCAACACTAGCCGCAAGTAAACTCGCCTAATGTAAATTGGGACTATGTATATACACAACTTCCATGTGTAATCATCGTTTAATGCATGGTTTACATTCGGCGTCGTTTCGTGATTTCGAAGGCGTTTCGTGATTTCGCGCGGAATCAAGCAAAATTTATCATGATTTCGCATACAAAAATGAAATCATCTCATTTCGCGATTTCAGCGAAATCAACATCGAAATCACAGTACCCATGTTTTTGTCTAAAATAGTACCAAAAGTTGCAACACTTTTCACGTAAAACAATAAACAAGGTAGATGGTCAATTGCTGCAACAAAAAATTTTATTATATAAATGTGTAAACAATGTGAAAAAAATATTAAGTTACTTTGTTACAATGATATGTTCCATTGTGTTACCGTACTTTTTTAACGGCAATGTTAAAAAAAAGAGCGAATTGTCAAAAATTGCTTTCCGATACAAATTTCTTAAAAAATACGGGAACGGAAAAATGACGGAAATTGCAAAAACTCCAGCAGAAATGTCAAAATCAACGTATCAGCTATCATATTCAGATGCCAATAAACATGCTGCTAGTTTCTACTATGCCAAATTTGTGTAGCAGAAAACAAGAGAAAAGGGTATTTGTTATTCAGCGCTATTTTCGTTTAAGGAGAAGTGCAAGTCTTGCTAGATTTCGGAGTACGGGAAAGCATTTGTAGCACTAAACGGGAAACTACGGCAAGTAGTAATATTTTGCACGTTCTGAACACAACCAAAATTTATTATGATGTCTCAACGATAAAATCATTTTTTATTTGTTTATTTGTTAGTATTATAACCATTTAATACGATATATAGATAATTTTACGATAATTTTCTAAATAAAGCAGTAAAGTTCTATATTGTCGTATTTTTTTGATGACTAATTCAATTTACAACATCTTGTTTTGAAAATTCATGTTCGATCAGCTGCGTAGATGCATATCTACCTTGATAATTGTAATATGTTTGAAATCAACAAAAAAATAAGTATAAACACCGGGGTGTATTTCAGGATTTCGTGAAATCCTGTGGTTTTTGGAGCGTAAGTGTAAACTTGGCATAAGTGTATCATAGACTAATGAAGGTGTAGACGAAGAATTGTTCTCAGCATGTTACTTAGTATGCTCTGTAATAGTTAGATGGCGTTAGTGGTAATTTTTTTTTAACATTGAGCTACTACACGACATATTTGAGTGAAAACCACAGCATATCGAGAGCATATTGAGTGGAAGGGCAACATCTATAAAAAATAAACACATTACAATTCTCTATCTATAGATTATTTTGTCTATGGGGCTACTACACGACATATTTGAGTGACAACTTCAGGATATCGAGAGCATATTGAATGGAAGGGCGCCATCTACAACAAACAAGCACACTACAACTTTCTCTGTCTATACGATTAATTAGTCTATGATTTATTTATTTTCAACATATTTTATATTTTCTTTAATTACATCCTGTTAATGAATTTTAATGAATTTTAAGACTATTAAATTTAATGTATTGTTAGTTTTAAGCTTTTGGAGTAGTGTATGTTTTGTAGCTTTTGGAACCGCTCTTGGCCCTATGGGCTAGGTTCCCATTTATGAAAATAAATTGAATTGAATTGAAATTATTTTATAAAATATACAAATTAAGGCGCCGGGTTACTAAGACCATCTGCGCATAATAAAATTCAATGTTCAATCCCTACATCTACAAAAACCCAAACATATTAAAATTTTAACTGTGATGTACACATTAAAAACACTTATCCAATCATTTATTTTTTATTGCAGAGTATTCTAGAGAACGATTCCATATTCACTAATCGGGGATATTTGGACCGCACGGTTACTATGATGGCATGGGCACTTTTTAACTGCAGAGAAACAGAAACTCTAAACGGATTGTTGCTATGGCTAAAGTCGAAACACTGCAAAGGGTTTGAATGGATTCAGTGCGTTGCTGATCACTCCTCAGGTCACCTGGAGAAAGCAGCTTCTGGATATTTGAGTTTTCTCAACGATAATACCACTACAATAGATACGTTCACCAAAGAATTCATCGAGAGGCAACTAACAGATTGTTTGTATAACACTGGAAAATGGACCGATATATTAAAGTCATCCAATGGTTTATCATACTCCCAAACACACTTACAGTACATGGATGCGATCTATGAAAATGCACTCAAACATGAAAATGCCACACAAGCCATATGGAGGATGACTGAGTGGGATGAAGATGTTAAAATTGTTGAACCACCAAATCAGATGAATAGTTTTTCTTGCTACGAAATTGTTAGTAAATTGCGTGATGCTTGCCTGACTAGATCATTTTGTGTTGGCGGTAGTAATATATCATGGTTTGAGCATTTTAGGGATTGTTTATATCAGGCGCTACATCACAATGTATCCAATAGTCACGAGCCGGGAACTAGCCTAAATCTGTTGAATGAAATATTACTCCTTAACCATGTCTCTAACAAAATGGAATTAAATGACAACATTGTATTCCACACCACTAACCCCACACCTATTCCAACTGAGCTAAAAAATAAAATTCTATGTTGGTCGCTTGTGGTTGACAAGCAAATGCTTAAACACAATCTACCACTTTTGCTCGGTGTGGTGCACAACTCAAGATTGGATACTAATTTGACGTACAGTCAGTCGTTGTTGGAACAATTTTTTCGGTTAAAAGGTATCGATAAGCCGCTTAAACAAATTGTACAAGATTTGAAAACAAATGATTTAATTTTGGATTTTACCGACTTGGATGTTGTAAGTGGCGTAGAGGAACTTATCAAAAACGTACACACTCAAAATAACTCAATAGCAGATTCATTGGAATTGGCCTCGGTTTGTTGTATTCAAATAATGGAAAAAAGTGGGTCGCCACCGTCCTACTTACCTAACACCATATCCAACATTTTGTTAACAATGTGTGATTGGATGGGTTCATATCGACTGCACAATCATAACATCGCTTACGGCAAACAATTTCAAAAGCTGCAGAATCTACTTCCGGATGTGGGGTTCTGCTCCAGCTCCGAAAAGAAATTACCAACGTCTGAATATGCCATCGGTAAACTTTTGAATGGGAGTATTTTATCTAAGGATAGCTGCGGCGAAGCTTGGTTCTCATTTGGCAATTGGTGTTATCGATGGGGAAAGAAATTAATGGAAACATCTGGGAGTGGTGATCACCAGGATCTAAACCGCAACCATGTGGCCATACAAAATATCCTTGGCGACAACATTGACAATGAAATTGTCAAGCAAATTGTCAACTTTTTGAATATGCACATCATCAATATTATGAACGACGATAATGTCGAGAATGAGGTATATGTAGATGGAGCTTATAATCCCACTGAAATTCTGGAGAGAGAATTAAAGATGTTGTGCAATATATCTACCGAACAATTGAATGCTATTATATCCCTATGGCGTCAGGAGCACAAAGGGGTGTATGGGTTTTATGAGGAAGCTACACGGGCTTATTTTAAATATTTGGCAATTCAAAGTGACGCTGTATCGCAAAAGAAAACCGCAATTAGTTCTGAGGTGGAAGACTGTACTTTTGTGACGACAACTTTACGACTGCTGCGTCTAATAGTAAAGCATGCTCAAGGCCTGCAGGTATTACGTCTGCTTAAAATACACTGTGATACATTTTTATAATTTACTATAATTTCTTTTAATTTTAGGATGTATTGGAAGAAGGTCTGCGGAATACGCCACTAAGACCTTGGAAAGTTATTGTCCCACAGTTATTTAGCAGACTAAACCACCATGAAAACTATGTTCGGCGTAGTGTATCCGATTTACTATGTCGTTTAGCCGTCAACCAGCCACAGCTAATTATATTTCCAGCGGTTGTAGGAGCCCAACAAGAACTTAAACACTGTGGTGAAAATACCATTGAGAATAATCAATTACAACTAAGCAATTGTTTTATGGTACTTCTGAATTCCCTTTCAAGTCAGTGTCCAGATATGGTGTTGCAGGTACAGATGCTCGTCAAGGAATTGAGACGCGTTACTCTGTTATGGGAAGAATATTGGATTCATAGTTTGGCCCAGCTGTATGCCGAATATTCTCAGTTGTACAATTCGCTAGACGCTGAATCCAAAAAAACGGCAAACCTGGAAGAGATGTTACCAAAATACGATATTTTTAGGCAGCACTTATTGTCAGACTTTAAGAAAATTGCTTCCGTGACGGAAAAGGATGCAGAAACGAATTACGAACGCAGTTTTAAGGAAAGATTCAAATCCCATATAGATACGGTACTTAAGGAATTGGAAACTCCCAAGGATCCCACGAAACCTTATGAGTATTGGCAACGAATAAAACAGTTGTATAACACATTCCAACAGAAACCGCTTAGAGGCAACTCCTCAACCATGAGGGTGTACGACGTAAGTCCCGTTTTGGCCAATATGCGAAACACAAGCATAGCGATGCCTGGTGTAGACACATATGAAAAATCCGCTGTCTACATCAAGTCCGTGGAGAGTACTGTTTTCGTACTTCCCACAAAAACGAAGCCAAAAAAATTGTCTTTTTGTGGAAGTAACGGTCATAATTATACATACTTATTTAAAGGTCAGGAGGACCTGCATTTGGATGAACGCATTATGCAATTTCTTTCAATCTCCAATTCCATGATGATTCGATCCAATTATTCAAAAACATCAAGTGACACCGATTGTTTCAGAGCCCACCATTATTCAGTAATACCGTTGGGCCCGCAATCGGGCCTTATTAGTTGGGTAGACAATTGTACGCCACTTTTCGCGATATACAAAAAATGGCAACAACGAGAAGCACTTTTAAAACAGCAGCAAAAAGAACGTCAATCTTTCAAATCCAATGAGACTGCAGTTCAAAGTCCCTGCCTTGGCACGACACGGCCTTCGGAATTATTTTACAACAAATTAACACCACTCTTGGCCGAACGAAATCTGAAAATTTCTGATTCACGGAAGCAATGGCCGATACATGTATTGAAACAAGTTTTACGCGAACTGAGCGCAGAAACACCAAATGATCTGTTGGCAAAGGAAATTTGGTGCTATTCCAGCAATGCAGTGGATTGGCGCAAATCGGTTCGTCGTTATACCACATCATTGGCTGTAATGTCTATTATTGGCTATGTGATAGGTCTCGGCGACCGGCATTTGGACAATATCCTAATAAAGCTTGACACGGGCGAAATTGTTCATATTGACTATAACGTTTGTTTCGAAAAAGGCAAAACGTTAAGAGTTCCCGAGAAAGTACCTTTTCGTTTGACACAAAATTTGAGAGCTGCACTCGGCTTGATAGGAACTGAGGTAAGCATTTTGTATTTTTATTATTACATTCTATATTGTAGCATTATCCGTGGACGAAGATGACACAGTATAAATTGTTTGTAGTTGAACATCATTGCACTGGTATTTCCCAAGAACTCCTTCGGGTGTAAACTCTCTCGTTACCATTGCTGCACTTGATATTGAAAACCGTGTGTCCTTATAGACATCGATTGATGGTTTCTTGTGGCAGTTCGGGGATTTACAATGCATCAGTTGTACAAAAGCTCTCCTAAAATTTGAATTTTTCCATGAATAAATAAGTGGATTTAGTGCAGAGTTCGTCATGGCTAATGAGAATGCTGATTTATATAGAAGAGGTGTTGTCTTGTAGATCTCAAAAATCTGGGCACAAGCAACGATGAAATACGGCAACCAGCATAACGAAAAGCAACCCATAATGAAAATTACCACCTGCAATAAAGGTTAGATTAGTTTATTTTCTGCTTAGTGGTAGTTTACACTATCTATCAATGACATTTGACATGAAATTTTCCATCGTTATAAAGTCGCTAATTTGTGCAATATTGGGGATTTTCCTTACGCCGTTTACTTTTTGTGCCAACACCAGCAAAAATGCAATGAAATTACGACTCCACATTGTATGTGTGGGTATATATGGAATGTTTGTATTTCGTGTCATATGACATTTATGGCTAGTGTAAACACCACTTTAATAAGCCTCGTAACGTGTACATACCTGTACGGATTTCCAATCGGGATGTAGCAAATTGGAGGATCGTTTGCGCCTGATATTCCGCATTTGATTAGCTTGTTTAGAGGCTTCTTTCATTATCCGCCAGTACATTAGCAGCATTAGTATCCATATAATTGTGAATGATGGCGTTATTATTCCAGCCATATACCAAGGTGGTAGAACTTCATCAAATTCACATTGGTATGCTGTATTCCAATTATTCCAAAACATGGGTATGGCTGCTACAGTTGCTCCAACGGACCAATTAAACGTTATAACAAACGCAGCTACTTTGCGCGTCATACATCTGTAAAGAAAGAAAAACAAATTGGTTTTGATTGGTTACTGAAAGCGGATAATTTGAAGGTTTACATTTTTAAAAACACATTTCAAAATTACTGTGCCTGTTTTCGATTTAAAGTGCAAACGCATTCATTGTCGCAATGATGTTTAAAAATTCGGTGTCCCAATGTTCCGTTTAATAAAAATGTAAATAAATTAATTCAACAGTTTTAAACTGTAAAAAATCGTCAGCCAATTGAGAACATGAGTATTTTCAATGATTCATGAGCATTTAAGATTGTCCCGATATAGGTATATACTAATAGCACAAATCGAAAATTTAAATACAAGAATCCCAATAAAATTATACATCGGGGATAACTTCGTATTTTTGCAAATAACTACTCACCTTCTATAATGCAGCGCATACACTATAGCAATATAACGATCGACCGATATTGTTATAAGTGTCAGTATCGATACGCAACAAGCGAATATAATAAGAAAAAATCGAGTCAGACACAAGCCATGTTTACTGCCGAGAGTTGTGGTCAAATAAAACGACAAGTGATACGGTAATGTTAGACCGACAATAAAATCCGAAACGGCAAGTGATAGTATAAATAAATTCGAGATCAAACTGCGTAAACGGCGACAAGTGCGCACAGCAATTATCGTAAAGGCATTGCCGCCAAGTATGACAACAAACAAAACACCATTTGTAAAAGCCCATAGGGCAGTACCCCAGCTCAATTCAAAAACATTACTACTAATTGTCGATTCTGCCGTTGGTGTTACTGTGCTATATGTACTGTTATAGTTATTCATTGCGTTTGATCTCTCTCTGACATCGTCACACGTCCATTTCCCTAACCGTTTATACAGTTCATGGGGTTTCTTCTTATCAAGAAATACATGTAAACATAGAACATTTTCGGTAAACCTTTAGCTATGAAATATCTCACACAACCATGGAACATCAATGATTTGGTATTACACATGTTATTGGTTTGTTGCCAGAGCATGACTGTATATCATAAATATTACTAACTATATTAAAGTGGGTTATAACGTGGTTATGGCTTCCCGCATGATATTTTATCAACTTCTGGAGACGATGACTGAGTGAAAGCAAGTGGAAGTTGTAGTCAGAGAGACAATAGTCGAAGGATATATTAAAATATTCCTTCCTTTTTGATACATACTTCTTTTAAAGCAAATAGATGGATCATCTGGCATTTCAGTATGCGATTAGCCTTTTTATGACGAATATAACATTACGAAAGTTCATTCGATAGCGTTATTGTGTACAGTTCCTATTTTAGTAATAATATTCAAATTGAAATTTTTTAGGAATTATTTTTCATATATTATCACCCACACTCATATTCTAACATATTATTAACATGCACTGATAGACGGAACAAAACAAGACTTCATTTCAGATAACTGACCAACTGTGCAGTAAAATTGATAACACCAATAAAAACAAATATTCATACGCATTTCAAATATCTATTTTGAGTGAATGAACATTGAAAGGGTAGTTTATACAGCTATATTGGGAATAATAGCACCAACGGTCATACGCTGAACATTATGCATACAAATAACTGATGTATTTAAACGCGTATGCACATGTGAGCGTTGCACTGTGATTATAATAATTTATTCAGCTCTATTCTGAACGCATGAGCGATGGGTTTTTTTCCTTCTCCCACATAAAAATAGAAACATAAAATTTTTCCATTTCCCATCTCCCCTCTCATTCTGACAGCCCTATTGTGAACATGGGAGCAATTTTCCATGGGATCAAATTTTCCAATTCCTACACTATTCCTATTCTGAACGTTGCGAAAAGCTTTTTCGCGATGGAGAGAAGATGGCACAAAATGTGTATTATTTTGTAAATTAAAAAAAAAAAAAAAAACTTTTTTTAGTTTAAAAACAAAAGTTTCAAGTAGCCTTTCATTTTTAATTAAATTTTTAGCTACCCCAAACGTTTTTGTAACAAATATCCTTCCTGCTTGAAATTATCCATTTAAAGGAATGGATTGGAACATTAGAATTGAACATAAATTTATTTATTTATTTTTTTTTTTTTCAATTTCAATTTTTCAGTTTATTGCGTATAATATACAATATTAATTACATTTAACATTTGGAAAACAAGAGTTTAGAAATATAAAAATATCTGTTCTACTACATTATTAATAATTTAGTAATAATATTTAAGTGATTTGATTATGGTGTTTTGGGAAAATGCAAATAAAAACCCAATGAATTTAATTTAGTTTGTGTCGGGGTTTTAAAAGTACGATGACATTAGGTCATTGATGTGGCGGTATTGTGATGTTTGACATCTTTCTTTAAAATTGCTTGTCAGGATATTTATCCGATCCTGTACCATGACAATCCCTGTTAATTAGTGTAATCTGTTTGTTGAATACAACCAAGGAGTTTTTTATGTGACATTTGGCTGAAGAAGACCATACTGGAACACAGTAAAACATTATGGGTTGGAAAATCGATTTGAATATGATCATTTTGTTCTGGAAACTGAGTGTATGGAATATGACATTTAAAGTTCAATCTTCTGTCAAGTAGAACTCCAAGATATTTAACATTTTCCTTCCATTCAATATTAAAGTTGTTGGAGAGAATAGGCCTATTCCTGGTGAAGTAGATGGCATCAGTTTTATCGTGATTTAAAAGTATTTTCCATTTAAGGAAATATGAATTTAGAACTGATAATGCTGTCTCCAATTTTTCAATAATGTTTATTGAATATGTATCAGCACAAAGAATAGCAGTATCATCAGCAAATATAGAGGTTGTGCAGCAACTAAATGTTGGAATATCAGAAGTAAAGATGTTGTATAATATTGGAGATAAACATGATCCTTGAGGGCATGCGGCGTTAATACTCATTTCATTTGATGAAGTTGATCCAATAAAAACTTTAAAGGATCTTTCTTTCAAAAAGCTTTGAATCATTTTGATGAGAGATAATGGAACTTTTAGTTTGCTCAATTTATAAATAAGGCCATCATGCCAAACGGAATCAAATGGAGCTTTAATATCCAACAGGACCATTCCGGTAGATTTTCCGGAATTAAAATTTTCCGTTACCATATTTTTAATTTTGTAAACTGGGTGTGCTGTATTATGTATTGTTGGGGAGGGAGAACATTATGTACTTCAATGAAATGCAATATTTTATCTTTAATGATTGTTTCCAAATTTTACTTAAGGATGATAACAAACTTATTGGCCTATAAGACGCTGGATGGTCAGGTGGTTTGTTAGGCTTTAGCAATGGTATGGTTTTGGAACATTTCCAAGCAAGAAGAAAGTATGAAAACTTGAGACATGAGTTTATAATGAATTTAAGGTATTGTTTCCCCTTTTTAGGTAAGTTTTTTAAACATTGATTGTTTATATTATCAATGCCAGGGGATTTTTTGGTTTTCAATTTTTTTAATATGACCTCCACTTGCATCAAATTCACAAGGAACTCATTTTCAATGCTGGTATTCTGTTAATTAATTTCAAAAATTTTTGAGTTGACGTCAGATATTGTTGCAGCGTCACTAAGGTTATTGGTCAGGTTATGGTTATAGAGAAAATGTTTTGCAATTATATCGCAATTGTCCTCTTGGGAGTAATAACAGCTGTTGTTATAGGACAACGTTGGAATATTTTTCTTTTTCATCCTTAACATTTTGGAGACTTTCCATAGGGGGTTTGAAGATGGATGTAATTCTGAAAGCATTTTATTCCAGGACTTGTTTCTAAAAGTTATTAATTCTTGATTTATTTTTTATTTAAACGGTTCATAGCAACTCACTCTATCGCCAATATCTCTGAATCTTTTAAAATTTCTTTTGTATACGTTTCTATGTTGAATTAAAACTTTAATAAAGTTTCGTATCATCTTATTGTGTATACTTTTTTCAAGTTTGGGTACACTGTAATCAATTGCAGTTTTTATGGTGTCCGTAAATGTTGCAATATTAGAGTCAATTTGATTTATATTTCCATATAAAACATAATCATCAGGAGTGGATAGATGCTCGTTTATGAAACGTTTACAACGAGACCAGTTTGCCTTATTATAGTCGAGGTATATATCGGACGTAGTTCTTATATTCAAATTAACTTCACACATGACTGGTAAGTGATCAGAACTTAGATCATTTATGGTCTTGATAGAAACCACATTTTGAGAGATGTTTGTAAGAAAGATATCCAAATTTGATGGGCGCCTTCTTGAATCAGCTGGTATGTATGAATTTTCTGGCGATAAGACTACCTGAAGGTTGTTGTGTTCAAGTTTGTCATATCGTCGGTGTCATGCTTAAGTGTTCCATAAGCCATTTGCCTGATTCGAGAAAAACTCAAGTTAATGTTTAAGGCCAAACTGGATAAAAATATCAGTAGTTTATTTTAGTCATATATCTGTGATAGTCTAGAAGTTATGGCAAATTTTTATAATTGCAAAAAGTTGCTGAATTGTTCCATGGAATCTTTTTTTCATGTTTTTGGCAGTTTGTGTCACATGGAACACGTTTTGTCACATTTCAAACAAAACACTTCTTATCAATCGTGTTCCACCTCCCTTATATGAGGTGCTACTGTGGAGTTTAAAAATCAGGACTTAAAATGAAACATTTATTTTTCTCATAAATACCATAAGGACCATTATTATAGGTTTCCTTAACATTTATTTAAAGGATTTCCTCCAGTTATCACTATTTTTTGTGGTAAAAATTTCGATCGGACAAAACGGATTGATATTTTGCATTTCTAAGGTAACATAAAACATTTAAACGCGATTTTCTTATAATACAATTTTTGTATTCGGTTAGCTTCCAGTCGAATGGACGTTTTTGCGTATATTTTTGTGGACTTACATCAAAATTTTGTCTTTAAACTAGGGATTTTTTGTTTAAACGATTGATAAATTTTCGTTTTCATATAAAAATACAATATTCAAAAATATTTGGATTTAGAAACTATTATTCTTCAGTTTTTAAACCAATTTCTTTAAAATAATTTGTTCCATACGCCACACTTTTCCGTAACATGAAAAAATGGGCAATTTTTTGTTCCAAACGCCATCATTTTTGGTGCGGAACAATTCGTTTTTGTCTCTTTTTGTTCCATACGCCAAACGACATGGATATGGAACTAAAAAGTTCAAAGTTGTTTTGTTCCATACGCCAGACTTTATGCATATGGAACAAAACGACAAGATTTTTTGGGTCACAAAGCGGATATGGAACATACTGGCATCAAGAAACGATTTCTTAACACAGCGTTAGAGCTTCCACCAGGAAAATTGCATGAGAGTATATTTTAAACCCAATTGGATCCATGTCCAAACATTTGGCAGTTGTAGCACTGGGTAATTTTTCCTTTGTTGGGTTTTTGGTATTCCCAATGGACTCTCAGTTTGTTTATGTCTGCATAATTTTGACGCAACTCTTTTAATGTGATGGATTTTCTTTCGAAATATATCACGTAAATTATATTTTCAAATGGGCGATCCTTAGATTTTCTAATCACCAACTGAACATCCAAGCACTTAAGTCCCATATCAATGAGATATTTTTTGACAATTTTAGGATCCATTTTATCCATTTGTAGTAAAATAGCTTTGTATGGCCTTTCTTGTTTAGGAAGATATGTGAAGAACTCCATGCTGAATTGCTCACTTAATGCATTGCACATCAATTCCATATCTTCTTTCTTTGTTAAGAACATTTTTAATCCTATGGATGTTTTTCTTACTGAGTAAGAAGAAATATTTAGGATTCTGCATGAAATATGCACTTGTTCCACTTTGCATTTTAATATGGTAATTGGTGGAATTTTATCTTTAATCGTTTTATCGATAACTGTATCATCATTTATGTTATCGTCATCATCAGGATCCACTATTTGGAGAGGGAGAAAATAATTTTGATCTCTCTGGGGAGAATCATTTTTTTAGGTTTTTAGTCATGTTGTAATGCCCTGACGAGGCAACAACTTCATCGTCGCACAGTCTCTTAATTTTTCTTGATTTTTGTATTTGCTTCTACTCTTCTCAATTGTAAGAAGAACAAGCAGGAATATCTGTAATTATTGTTTTTGTTTTGTTAATGGAGTTACTAAGAACAAAAAAACACGTCTGCACAATTCAATGTAAACTATACGACTGATTTTTTTTATTTTTTTTATTGTAACATTTTGTAAAGTAAGCCTTAAGGCCAATTAGTCGAAGATCACACTAGAACTAGAGTGGTTTCATTGAAACTTTTAGGTATTTATATATCGAGTTCCCCACTACAGCAACTTTAAGATATCACTCTACTGTGAAACTCGACCTAGGAACCTTTGTTTTCATGAACATGTTTCAATCAAACTCCCTAGTGTGACCTTCGACTTAGTTTTACAATATTCATAAGAAGAGTTCCTACTCCAAAATATAGTAATATAAATAGTGTATAAAAATTCATATCTAAATACAAGTTATTTATAAGCTAAATTCATAAAGCTAAAACTATAATTTAAAGTTATAAATATGTAATTAAAGTTATAAATAACGCAGAGCGAAGTAGAACGCGCTATAAAATCATTGAAAGACAGAAAGGCTACAGGACCGGACGAAATCCCATCAGAATTACTGAAACTTATTGATTGCAACAATATACACCTACTAGTCAACCTTTTTAACTACATATGTATACAACACTGGAAACTATCCAGAAGAATGGCTAAAATCAACCTTCATCGCAATACCCAAGAAAAATAATGCAAAGCAATGCAGTGACTTCAGACTCATTAGCTTAATGAGTCATGCCTTGAAGACATTTCTCATGATTATTCATAGTAGAATATACAAAATACAGTTGAACCTCGATTATCCGTGAATCGATTATCCGGGAACCTCCATTATCCGTAATAGAAAAGAAATGTTGGACTTTTTTCATTTCTTCTATTTTTCGTTATAAACTTCATTGCACGGGAGTAAAAACACACTTTCCAATTAATCTGATTAAGCAAACAAAAGGTAAACAAAGAAAACTGGAAATTCTTCCGTATTACACAATTTTTGTATTTATGGTATCACAAAAACCATGGGACAAAGTCAATTCAGATGAATCTGATGATGATTATGTTATATATCCTTCTAAAATTTGGTGGATTACAATAACAAATAACAAATAAAAATTGCAGATTTTCATATTATTGTACAATATTATGTCATTTTTACTTAAAAAAATATGTTTAAAAACTGCATAAGAGCATTGCCTCCATTATCCGGGAAAATCGATTATCCGTAATGCCTCCGGTCCCGACCATTACGGATAATCGAGGTCCGACTGTATATGAAGCACACATGGGAAATACCCAATTTCGGTTTAAAGAAGGAATGGGTACAAGAGAGGCATTATACCCCAGCGAAAAGTTTGCCTCCAAAGAGGCAGTTAAATGATATGTACAAGTGATTTGGAAGTGCATCAAATTATGCATTTTCACTCATGATTTTTACAAGGGAGTGACCCCGGAAAGAGGCACTCCATTGCACCGCATTTTAACTGACCCTTTGGCATTGCATTTTAACTGAACCTTTGGCACTGCATTTTAACTGACCCTTTGGCATTGCATTTTAACTGACCCTTTGGGATAGAATAGGAGGCAGTCCAGAGCACATGTTTTGATATTGTCTTAAATGGGTTTGATATTGTCTTCCCATAAGATTTCGACATGTACTCCACAGCACTCCATTGGGAAATTTTCTTCTCGTGAGTTACCGGAAAAATGTTAAATTAAATATTATTTAGTTTGTATTAACAAATGTTTAGAAATGTTAACACGAGTATCTTTTTGTAATATATTCCGCTGCCTGTAGAGATATATAAACTGATTTATGTACATGTAGGGATCTCTAACAACTGCTAATAAAATGTAGTGAACGGAGTGCCTTTTTCACGACTCCGTTTGCACTGCATCCGGATGCTGTTAAATTGTGGGGAATTGGAGTGCCTTTTTCACGACTCCGTTGAACTGCCTGCGGATGTTGTTAAAATGTGACAAATGTGATGTGATTCTTTGGATTGCATCCAAATGCGGTTAAAATGTGAGGAATGGAGTGCCTTTTCTACGACTCCGTTTGAACTGCATAAAAACATGCCGTGAAAGAACTAGTCTACATTGCACCACTTCCAATTTATTTTGCTGGGACTGCATCCAAATTATAACACAAAAATGTAGGGATGCCCAGAAAGATGTATTCATGTGTTTTATTGACTACGAAAAAGCATTCGATACCGTCAAACACGATAAATTAATGGAAATATTACATGATATAGGAATGCAAGACAATGAACTTATGTGCATAAAAAGTCTCTATTGGAATCAGTCGGCAAGAATTTAAGTACATAAGTGGAGAACCAACAAAAGAAATTTGTATCTCAAGGGGGGTTAGACAGGGCTGTCATCTATCTCCCTTACTATTTAATGTATATTCAGAGAAAATATTCCAAGAAACGCTAGAAGGAGAAAACGTCGGAATAAAAATTCATGGGAAAATAATTAATAACATAAGGTATGCGGACGATGCCACGTTACTGGCTGGAAGCATATCCGGTCTCCAGAAACTTGCACGTGTAAGTGAGAAATATGGCCTTAAAATAAACATGAAGAAGACGAAATATAGGGTCATAAGCAGAAAAAATCCCCATGCAGATGTGACCTTGAAACTACAAGGTACAGAAATAGAAAGAGTGCGATCTTTTAAATATCTAGGGATACTAATAAACGACCAATGGGATCCCTCGAAAGAGATTAAAAGTCGTCGCGAGACGCTTTTTGTAAATACAATAAACTTATGAAAAGCCATGACATAAACGTAACAACGAAAGTACGTTTTATAAAATGCTATGTTTGGTCGGTGCTGCTATATGGAACAGAAGTTTGGACGCTCAAATCCTCTGATGAAAGAAAATTGGAAGCCTTCGAAGTGTGGATTTACCGGCGAGTACTGAAAATACCATGGACTACGAAAATTTCTAATGACGAAGTACTAAGAAGGATGAATGTAAGCCGGCAGTTAATAACAACAATAAAAAGGCGCAAAATAGCATATCTTGGACACGTATTAAGGAACAACAAATACAACATTTTACAAGCAATTTTAAAAGGAAAAATTGATGGAAGGCGCGCTAGAGGAAGAAAAGAAACATCTTGGCTCAAAAACATCATGAACTGGATAGGTTATACCGACGAAACTGATCTGCTGAATGCTGCAAGGCACTGAGAGCTGACAACCACTATACAATAACATAAATATAATGCGATAAATATTAAAAACAAAATGAATTGTACGATCACTTATATCCGGATAACGGATGAGTAAATAAAGAAGAAGAATTGTGTTTTTATCATAACACATTAATACAACAGGATATGTGAGGTATTACTCATATGTTGATCTAATGTATAGAAGAAAGCCCTTTCGAAAAGTAGAAATATAGAAATTGGAAGAATAAACAAATGGGAAAAGAAATTTCGAAATTAGTTACACCAAATTATTATTGCATACTTTAGGGAGCTGAAATATTTTTTTATAATAAAAAATGCATATTTGCATTGAATAATATATAAATATAAAATATATAAAATAATAGGAACTTTTTAATTTTGTAAAGAAGTTTTATGTTCAGTCCTATTCTGAACGCATGGAAGTTGAGCATTTTTTTCCATTCCCACATTTTCGTATTCTGAATAAAATTTCGTGTGTTATCGAAAAAATAGTAAAATTAGTAGTTTTTTTGTAAAGAAAAAGAGTCATGGTTGATTCTATTCGGCCAACAGATTTAGGAGGATGCAGAAAATTTCTCATTTCGTTTAATTTTCTGGTCACTCTTATTGACCTGTTTATCGACACAGACTCAGCGGTTAAGAGAACTGATGAGGAAGTTTGGCTGCTTCCGAAACTATAGTCTTCTCTGCCTCCGCTCGTAGTAATCAATCAAGGGGGTAACTGTTAAACATTTTGTTTCTTCAAATATTGAAGCAACAAAATATGGACTTCAGCTGAAATAAATGCACAACATGGAAAATAAAATATTATTATTTTTTGTGATTCCTTACTGTAAGTAAAAGTTTAAAATGAATTAATTTCTATTCATTAAATGTTAAATCTACCGATATAGTTCAGGTTTTTAGCAAATATGGGTATAAATACGCTTTGTGATCACGCTACTCAAAAATCGTTAAAATTTTACATAAAGAAGGAAATTCGTATAGAAAAATTACAGAAAAGTTTGGAATTTTCAAAATAATGGTGGAGGATGCAGTTAAGTGGACTCCAAAAAACGAAAGTCGAAGTAGAAATCCAAATATTACACCTGTAATATTAAGACGAGTTATTCGATGAGTAAAAAATTTCCTTTTACAACATCTTTAGAAATAAAAAATGGCATAAATATTAATATTGACACGTCAACAATTCGAAAAATGCTCTTTGGTGACCACATTAGAGCTCACAGTCCCAGAAAAGTATAATTTTAATCGAAAAATAATGCCCTATCCAAGTAGTGGTGTAGGGTATAGAAATATGAAACAAATAATACAGATTGCTAGAAATCACATCGCTTGGACTAAGAAAAATTGCGTAACATTTATTGGTCCGATGAAACCAAAGTTACGTTTTTGTTCCGATAGAAGAGGTCATCATGTTAGAAGACCTAAAAATCAATAATATAACCCAAAATATACTTTGAAGGCGGATAAATATGGCAGAGGTAACATCAAAGTGTGCGGCTCATTTTCTTACTAAGATGTGAGGTCTCTATACCGTATTCAACGTAATATGAAATCATTAGATTACATTGACATTTTGAAAAGTATATAAAAGTATGCTGAAGAGGACATTCCTCTCAAATGAGTCTTCCAGCAGGATAATGAAGCAAAGCATACGACAACATGAAAAAAGGGGTTTCAGGACAATTAAGTTAAGTTGTTAGAATGGACCGCACAATCCCTTGATTAACGCAGCACAGCAAATAAAAACAAATCAAGTTCAAAAGAATTTTTGTCAATAATTATTAAAATATATTGGAAAATAACCATAATATATGCAATCTTTACAACTTTTATTAATTTTCGTAATATAACCTTCGGGTTTTTAATCAGATGACCATTGTGTTAGTCTCAACTATTACGACAACGATCACACAAACGTACATACATATATGGCAAATTATTCCATTTTCCGAAATGCCTTTTCTTGAATAGGATCATGACACAACTACCAAAGTAGTGGTATCGTATAGCGGGCCATACACTATAAAATTGGCTTGTCCATCCGATGAACGCTTGATAAGTGTGTAGCAAAGCATTCAATCAGCCTTCAATCTGCAACCTAAATCTTCAAATTTTGCTCTAAAAACGAATGAACTTGAATTTGACAATTTTGAAAATAAATCATATTCATCGGATTGATTGGGTTTCATTTTAAAAATCAAAACTATTTTGATTTTCCTCATAAAATACACACACACATTCTCATATTTTGAAAAATTTACACATACTAATACAAATATTGACATCACCCAGTTGTTCGGGTAACTAGGGAATAACTAGCAATTTTGCTAGCTACTGGTAAACACCCCTAGTTACCACCCAATCTACTCGCAATGCTATAGACTGGTGAATTTAACATGGCGATGTCATAGGAAGGGGTCTATTGTCCCCCCACTGCATTACCAGTAACCACCCAATTCGATAGTCGTGTGAGAGGCAATCGTCTCTTCATAGCATTACCAGTAACCAGTCAAATCGATAGTCTTGGGAAACCCAATTGTCCCTTCACTGCATTATCAGTAACCAGTCAATTCGGTACTCAGAAATGATAGCCAAAACTACTAGTAACTTGAAGTCATTTATTTTATTACATGGAGTGCAAATATTTTATAAAGGACAATATAATCTTGTATACATATTGATCTTGATCCTTGATACTGGAACTAGTGTATGACTACTTGATACAGCGACTTATGTTTATTTGGTCCTCGGAATGTTTTTCTCGGGGGTCCTTCAGATCATTCAAAAGTTCCTGGAATAAAATGTATAGAAGTTTAATGAAATGGCGCGATAATGAATTGTGTCAAGATATGTATCAATACTTACCACATATATATTATAAATATTCTTCTTAAATAATTCATCCTTTCTATGATTTAGCTCGTAACACGTTCTTTTTTGCATCTTAAAGTTTTTCACAATAATTTTCAATAATTTTCTTATTTTCTTATTTATGAATAAACAAAATGACAGAACATTTTTTTTTCTATTTTGTTAAAAAAAGAAATATTGTTGAAAAGAGATTACAAGAGAGAAACATTGTCGATTACACTATCCATCGGTAGTCTGTAAAATAGTCAATATATTACACGCCGCATTACCTGTAACTAGTGAATTGACATGATAGGCAGGGAAGACCATTTCCTGTGGCAAAAGCAGGCTATAGGCTATTTTGTGTGCCATTTTTGGGTGTAAAGTAACTAGGATCAATTAGTAACTAGTTACATGCCTATGTCAAAGTAGATAATTGCTATTTATTGAACAACTGGGCAAAATTTGTAGTAGTATGTGTAAATTTTTCAAAATATGTGTGAGAATGTGTGTGTGAATTTTATGGATTGAGGAAAATCAAAAAAGTTTTGATTTTCAAAATGAAACCCAGTCAATCCGATGAATATGGTTTATTTTAAAATTGTCAAAAAGCAATTCTGGAAAAAAGAACATTGCGTTTGTGAAGAAATAAAAAAATTAAGTTCATTATTTTTTAGAGGAAAAATTTAAGATTTCGATTGCAGATTGAAGGCTGATTGAATGCTTTGCTACACACTTATCAAGCACACACATACGTAAGGGGTTCATCGGCTTGGCAATCAAATTTGATAGTGTATGCCATGCTTTAGATTCAATGAAAAAACGAATTTTATTTTTTTTTGGAGATACGTCTTCGGAAATTTATGGTGACGATATGTGATAACACGCAAAAATATGTAATAATCGAGAAAAATATCCGAATTTATCTTTTTGATTTTTTTTAATATGCAAAATACTAGTTCTAGCGATCATTAGGAATATGTAAAACTAGCGATGTATTCGTTAAACCCCTAACTAAAATTATTCCGAATGGAAATCAACATACAATTTTTAAATTCGTTACAAACTTAAAAAAGTTCCTATTACTTTATGTTTGCCTAGTAATTAAAAAATGCTTACACCAGTTCGCAAATTTTAAAGAAAATGTGCTTATTAGTACAACACCACACAACGTTGGACTCCATTCAATAAAAAATCCATAAATCAATGCACGGTTGTTGAATTAGGTGAGTTGTGCTTTTGCTAATCTAATTCAAAAACCGTGAATTCAATGCAAATATGCATTTTGTATACTCTTCTTCTTTATTTGCCTATTCGTCATACGAATGTTGGCGACCATTACAATTGCAAAGAAACAATGGATTTTAAATAAAAAATTTCAAATAAATTCATAGATTTTTCACAATATCGGCAAATATGTCTCTGCTTCTGGCAGCACTAAGTAGGTGTCCCACGTCTCGTATTCCAGTCCATTCTTGAATATTCGCAATCCAACTCAATTCCTTTCGGCCTTTAGGAGTTTTTCCTTCTATTCTTAATTTTATGATATCCTGCAAGAGCTTGTATTTTGAATTCCTCATGATATGTCCTCTATGTCTCTCTATTTCGATTCATTTTTCGAAGCACTTCATTGTTTGAAACTAAGGCAGTCCTTGGTATTTTTTAAATTCGGCGGTAGATCCACATTTCGAAGGATTCTAATTTCTTCACGTCTAATGATTTTATTGTCCATGCCTCCATAGCGTATAGTATTACAAAACAAAATTACAGCCCCAAAAGTATGCTATAATGATTTGGTGTAACTAATTTTGAAATTTCTTTTCCAATTTTTTGATGTTCCCACGTCGTTAAGAGTATGGAAAGCGTGGGAATGGGAAATTTTGATCCCAACGGAATCAGTTCCCAATGTTCAGAATAGTTATGTTAGCGTTTTAACGAGTATATCGCTTGTTCTATTTATTCCTAATGATTAGACAGCGGAATTTTAGGCAACCCCTATTTGTGATCCGATTGATGTCAACTTTTGGATGATCGTATTTTGCATATTTATTAAAAAATCAAAAAGATACATTCTGATATTTTTCTCGATTATTACATATTTTTTATTCACATTTATTACATATTCACATTATATTGACACATCTTTTACGCCTAATCGGTATTAGGTAAAACAAAACATCATCACATCAAAACAAAAATCGTTAAAAATAAACGACCAATAAAAAGTAGTCGAAAGTCCGAAACCTCCTCCCAATATATCAAAATTCCTGCTAACCCCTTTACGCAATAACAAATTGTAATAAAGTCTGTACCATTTATTACTTTTCATAGAATGCATTTCCAAAGCCATCATCATATCTTAATCCCACATGCCAACAATGACTCTAAAACCAAGTTTTAGAATTCCAGCTCTGTTCCTACACCCTATTAGACCGACACCAAATTAAGACCGTACTTTTCATAAATTTATGGTACGTATTTCTTAAACCAACCCCATATACCAACGTTACACACCAGCTCTGTCCCTATACCCAATAACAACTTGAGTACCATTAGAGATTTTGTTCAGCGGTTTCGCCTGGGCGATGATATATGTATGTACATGTCACTCACCCACTTATCACTAAGCTCTTTTATTTATATAGATTTTCCAATATATTTTAATAATTAATGCCAAAAAATTCTTTTTAAATTGATTCGTTTTTATTTGCTGTGCTGTTAATAAAATCAAACATGACTCTTTTTCTCGTATGTCAATACAAAATATCGATTTGTAGTATCAAAAAATATGTGCTCTTTTTAACTCAAGAAATCCGTCCTCGGAATGATGAAATTGTTTCGTTCGATACTTTATGGATCTAAGACGCTAAAAATTACAACAATTGTCGTAGTATATCATTTTCCATCAAAATCTGAAGTACTAATACATATATTACAGTACATTTTCTATAAAGCAATATCCCCGCATACTTGTCATAAAAATATGAATTTTCTTAAAACTTTTTTTCAAACTCCCACACTGTTTGCTGGGGGAGATTTTTCCCAAATTCTCCCACTATTCAAGATAGAGAATGCATAAAATCCCAATTCGAACTTCATTCAGAATGAGGGGTGATGGGAAATGGGAAAAAATTACCAACTCCCATGCGTTCAGAATAGGGCTGATAATTTTATAATTCCTAACAAATTTAAAAAAAGTTCCTATAATTTTATACACAAAAATGTGTTTTCCCTAATAATTAAAAAAAGGCATACACCAGTTTACACATTTTGATGACTAGGAATAAATAGAACAAGCGATATACTCGATAAAACTGTAACATAAATTATTCCGATTGGACATCAACGTATAATTTTTAAATTCGTAACAAACATAAAAAAAGTTCCTATAATTTTATACACAAAAATCAACCTTATTACGGTTGGCGTTGTCGTATCCAAAATTGCAAACTGACGTGTCGTAACGTCTAATTGGTATTATGTATGTATTTGTACAAAAAAGCAAAAATTTAAATTTTTAAAAAAAATTTTTGTAACAAAAATTTATAAAATTATTAGTAGATCATTTTTAAACTATTAATTCAGAAGAACAACTAACCCTACAGTTTTTACAATAAAAATAAGTGTTCGGCGTAGACGTTTTTGTGGTCGATGGCGTAGTCGTTGTCGTAGAGATATTTTTTGGTACCACACGTAACATTTACGACAACGACAATTTTTTTCTCACACAAAATTAAAAAAATATATTTTTTAATTGTAAAACAATTCGTTTGAAATCATCTCTTGAACAAAAACTAAGAAATTTGCATTGCATGAATCGTTATATGAGGACTCTAGCAGATTTTCAATAGAAAGTTTGTCATCTTATAAAAACACGAAATGTATCTTATGCAAATGAATAAAAGTAGTAAAGTTTGTATTTATTTGTTACGCCATACGCAATATAATAATCCGTTCTGGGAATTACGAATGTATTTCTTTCGATATGTTAAGGATATAACATGCTATAAAAGTCAAAAATTGTCGTTGTATATCATTTTTCATCACATAGAAAATGTAACGACTACGCCTACGACGTCTACGTCACTTGAACGTCTACGACTACGCCAACCGTAATAAGGGTGAATGTTTTTTCACTAATATTAAAAAAAAAAAAAAAACAAAAACATACATCAGTTTCCACATTTTGAAGAGTATGTATTTGTTAGAATACTGAAATAATAAGACCTTACAATAAAGCTTTACGTTCACTCAATTCAGCATTACACACACATAATTCACCTAATTCAAAAACCGTGCGTGCATCTGGTATATTAAAGCAAAATTACAGCTCCCTAAGGGGCCAAATACATACAACAACCACATGAAAAATGTGTAAGTTTGTTCTTGAAGTTTTCATGTGGTTGTTGTAACGCTGCATTCAACAGATCGTATGAATAATTTTCTGAAATTAATTTCGAAATTCCTTCTCCCATTTTTTGATTCCCGCCAGGGTTTAAAAGCCAGCATCTAAAAATATTAGCATTAGCTGTACACTTCAACTGCTACACAATATTCACACACACGGCTTAATAAGCAACCGAACGCATATTTATTTTTGTACATTTTTGCTTATTTCGCTTTTTACGCCCCTAATCTTTTTTTCGTTAGGCATAATCGACAACCACGCTACATATTTAGCAGTCGGCTGGCCATTAGTCGCAGCGAATTAGCCTCAGAGGGTGTTTTTTGTGATTAGAGTTGCCAACGCAGTAATAAAAAATATGTCATTTAATGTCAAAATGCTCCCATCATATGGTAGAACCTAAAGAATACTAATTATTATTGTTTAAAAATAAAAAATATATTTTGAACGGCTTCACCAAAAATTCACATGTCATTTGAACGCAAAAGTGGAATTAATTATATCGTGATTTTTAATGCATTACACTGGTAACCCTGATTTAAAAAACAATTGTTTGCTGAAAACATGGCTAATGCTTGGTTTACATTTACGAAATCCACTCGATTTCAACTGTCAAATCCATAGGTTAAACGTCAAATGAAATCCAGATGAGATTTCATTTTACGTTTGAGCTATGGAATTCACAGTTGAAATGGAGTGGATTTCGTAAATGTAAACCAAGCATAAGCCGTTGAAAGTTTGTTGCTTATTCTCTTTCTGATATGCGTTGATTATGTGTGCTGCAAAATATGAGTATGCGTGTCCGATGCTTTTTTATTATAGTTTTTTTTTTTTTAAGAATATCAAATAGCATCAGCATCGCTAGCTATTTTTGTGAAATTTGTTGTTACATGTTGCCGTTGTTCATTGTTGCTAAACATATTTCGAAGAAATGTTAGCAGGCAAAGCTGCAAACATTCGGTGCTTTTGCTAATATGGCGTTAGCATTTTAAACCCTGATTCTCGCACTTCGCTGTTGGTATGCAGGGTAGAGGATAGTTAAGTGGTTTTGCCGTACACATTATTTTATGTTTTTTAATATATTATTTTATATTTTTAGAAGTATCGTCAACATTTGCTAGTTTTTTTTTATAAAGCATCCGATTAGACGATTTACTAAGACGATTCGAATTAAAATTCGTTCGAACTCCTTCTGTTGCTTTGAAAATATTTGATACAATTTTGTTTTAATCAAACAAAAAAAAATCCACAATAACAGGAATTTGGCAATAATTCGACCGAATTTGAATTCAAATCGCCTTAGTGAAATAGGGTTACACAATTTGTTTTCATCTAGATCTACCTCTTTACTTATACCATCGTTCTTTTTTGAGTTTATCGTTTTTGGAATCATTTGTCAAACCATATTAAATTATTTTCGTACTTTTTATCCAAATATATAAATCATCATTTTATCCAAATTAATTGATAGTTTGTTAATTTATCGTTATCGTATTAAGTGCAATGCAGAGTTATGATTTCACAAAATCTTTAAATGCAGTCCACACGGAATTATGCAAAATGCACTCCGTTCGATACATTTTAGAAGCACTCACTTAAAGATCCCTACAGGCACAAGCCAATTTGTTGATCCCTACAAAAGACGTCGCAGTCTTTTTTCCAAATATAAACAAGTGAGCAAAGGCTATAGTCGGGACGGGGCCGACCATGTGATACCCTACACCACTACCCCTGTGCATACGCTGTTCACTGGTAAGCATTTCTTTTAGGGAATATAATCCGACTACCACCAAACATAATATGCCTCTTTCTCTCTGGGACCTCCATAAACAACCAAAATTTCGTGACCATCCGATCAAAATTGCGACCTGTAGAGTGATTGCAAAAAATGGAAGAATTGGATGCATTACCAACTATTGTGGTATCTCCCTTGTTTGACCACCTTTGCCAACCCACTTTACACCAACGTACAGGTAATATTTTCTTCTTCCATTGACAGACTTTGCCGTTGAAATACCCCTACTAGAAACCGATGATTCACAAAGATTAAATCTTTGAATTTCTCTCCACATGAGTTTTTTCCCTTTTCGACCCCTAAATATTATCCGACTATCACCAAAATCAATAGGCTTCTTTCTCTGTGGGCCCTCATCAACCCTCAAAATTTCGTGACTATCCAATCAAAATTCCAACCTGTAGCGTGATTACAAAAAATGGAAAAATTGTATATATTACTGACTTTTGCGATATCTCGGTTGTTTGCCCACTTACACCAACATATTTTCCAACAATATAAAGGAGATATTTTCTACTTCCTTTGGCGCGCTTTCCTTTTGGAATACTGCTACCAAAAGCGGAGATATTCGCATAAGAATAAAGCGTTGACTTTTCTCCACAAAAGCTTTTTGTTTATTCCGACTCCTGAATATTGTCCGACCATCACCAAGCTTAATAGGCTTCTTCCTCTGTGGGACCCGCATCAACTCCCAAAAAATTCGTGACGATCCGATCAAAATGGCGACCTGTAGCGTGATTACAAAAAAATCGGAAAATGGGATGCATTACCGACTATTGCGATATCTCTGTTTTTTGACCACCTACGACAGCCAACTTTATTTACATCATTGTAAAGGTGATATTTTCTACTTTCCTTGCCTGGTTTTGCTTTTGATATACCTCTTAAAGAAACAGAGCTATTGACTTTGAAATAAAACGTTGACCTTTTCCCAAAAAAGTTTTTGCCCATTCCTAACCCCGAATCTTATCCGACCATCATCAAAATCAATAGGCTTCTTGCTCTGTGGGACCCCAATAACTCCAATCAAAATTGCGACCTGCAGCGCGTTTTCGTAAAAAAATGCAAAATGGGACGTATTACCGACTATTCCCAGCAAAATAAATTGGAAGTAGTGCAATGTGGACTAGTTATGTCACGGCATGTTTTGATGCAGTTCAAACGGAGTCGTGAAAAAGGCACTCCAGTCCTCACATTTTAACTGCATTTGGATGCAATCCAAAGAATCACATCCACTTGTCACATTTGAACAACATCCGGATGCAGTTCAGCGGAGTCGTGAAAAAGGCACTCCAATTCCTCACAATTTAACAGCATCCGGATGCAGTCCAAACGGAGTCGTGAAAAAGGCACTCCGTTCGCTACATATTATTAGCAGTTGTTAGAGATCCCTACATGTACATAAATCAGTTTGTACATCTCTACAGGCAGCGACATAAATTTTCTAATAAGAGATAAGCGTGTTAATATTTTCAATCATTTGTTAATACAAACTGAATAATATTTCATTTGTGAACATTTTTCCGGTAACTCAAGAGAAGAAAATTTCCGAATGGAGTGCTGTTGGAGTACATGTCGAAATCTTAACTGGTGATGGGAAGACAACCCATTTAGCAAATGAAACAAAAACTGTTCAGCTTGGAACAAATGGAGAGCGGAGGAAACACGCATGTTTGCGATTGAATTCAATGGAGAATTTTCATAATTTGTGTTAATGTAATAAAGTTCTTAATATTTTTGTTTTACACAAATAATGCATTTTATTTGTTCTGACATATTTTGTAATGGCTTGCACAATTTCCGCAGAATGCCTGTATCAAAACACGTGCTTTGGACTGCCTCCTATTCTACCCCAAAGGGTTAGTTAAAATGCAATGCCAAAGGGTCAGTTAAAATGCAGTGCCAGAGGGTCAGTTAAAATGCAGTGCCAAAGGGTCAGTTAAAATGCAGTGCAATGGAGTGCCTCTTTCCGTAGTCACGCTCTTGTAAAAATCATGAGTGAAAATGCATAATTTGATGCACTTCCAGATCACTTGTACATATCATTTAACTGCCTCTTTGGAGGCAAACATTTTGCTGGGTTGTTATATCTCTATTGTTTGACCACCTACGCCAACCTACTTTGCATAATTGTAAATATGCGATTTTCTACTTTCTTAGTCGGGTTTTGCTTTTAGAAGATCCCCAAAAAAGGTGTCCCAGCAAAATAAATTGAAAGTAGTGCAATGTGGACTAGTTATGTCACGGCATGTTTTGATGCAGTTCAAACGGAGTCGTGAAAAAGGCACTCCAGTCCTCACATTTTAACTGCATTTGGATGCAATCCAAAGAATCACATCCACTTGTCACATTTTAACAACATCCGGATGCAGTTCAGCGGAGTCGTGAAAAAGGCACTCCAATTCCTCACAATTTAACAGCATCCGGATGCAGTCCAAACGGAGTCGTGAAAAAGGCACTCCGTTCGCTACATATTATTAGCAGTTGTTAGAGATCCCTACATGTACATAAATCAATTTGTACATCTCTACAGGCAGCGACATAAATTTTCCAATAAGAGATAAGCGTGTTAATATTTTCGAACATTTGTTAATACAAACTGAATAATATTTCATTTGTGAACATTTTTCCGGTAACTCAAGAGAAGAAAATTTCCGAATGGAGTGCTGTTGGAGTACATGTCGAAATCTTAACTGGTGATGGGAAGACAACCCATTTAGCAAATGAAACAAAAACTGTTCAGCTTGGAACAAATGGAGAGCGGAGGAAACACGCATGTTTGCGATTGAATTCAATGGAGAATTTTCATAATTTGTGTTAATGTAATAAAGTTCTTAATATTTTTGTTTTACACAAATAATGCATTTTATTTGTTCTGACATATTTTGTAATGGCTTGCACAATTTCCGCAGAATGCCTGTATCAAAACACGTGCTTTGGACTGCCTCCAATTCTACCCCAAAGGGTTAGTTAAAATGCAATGCCAAAGGGTCAGTTAAAATGCAGTGCCAGAGGGTCAGTTAAAATGCAGTGCCAAAGGGTCAGTTAAAATGGAGTGCAATGGAGTGCCTCTTTCCGTAGTCACGCTGTTGTAAAAATCATGAGTGAAAATGCATAATTTGATGCACTTCCAGATCACTTGTACATATCATTTAACTGCCTCTTTGGAGGCAAACTTTTTGCTGGGGTGATATCCGTCATTATTATTTAAATCGCAAAAATGAAAAGTTGGGGTCTATTAGCGACTAATGCGATATCTTCGTTGTTTGACCACCTACGACAACCTTCGTTACATCGATGTAAAGGTGATATTTTCTACTTTCATCGCCAGGTTTTGCTTTTTGTATACCCTTACAGACTCTGAGATATTTGCTTTGGAATAAAATGTTGTCGTTTTCTCCTTAATATTATCCGACCATGACCAAAATCAATAGGCTTCTTCTCCTGTGAAACCCCCACTAACCCTTGAAATTTTGTGACGATCCAAACAAAATTGCGACCTGTAGCGTGATTTCCAAAAATGGGATGTATTACCGACTATTGCGATATCTCCGTTAGTAGGTCACCTACGCCGACCTAGTTTGCATCATTGTAAAGATGGGATATTCTACTTTCATAGTCAGGCTTTGCTGTTGGAAAGTCCCCAACCAAAGCTGTGATATTGGTCATTATAATTAAAATCGCAAAAATGAAAATTTTGGTTTTATTTGCTACTATTGTGATATCATCGTTGTTTGATCACCTACGAGAATCTACTTTACATCATTAGAAAGGTGATATTTTCTACTTTCATGGTATACCCCATATAGAAGCTGAGATATTAGCTTTGGAAAAAAACGTTGTCTTTTTATCCGCCTAAGTTTTTTGCCCTTTTCGACCCCTAAATATTATCCGACCATCATCAAAACCAATAGGCTTCTTCCTCTCAGGGACCCTCATCAACACCCAAAATTTGGCGACGATCCGATCAAAATTGCAACCCGTAGCGTGATTACAAGGTTTAGATGGACAGACTGACGGACGGACACACACAGCCAGATCGACTCAGCTTGTCGACACATTCATTTTGGTATATATAAGTATGGGTCTACGACCATTATTTCGATGCGTTACAAACTTTTTGGGCAAAACCAACTTATAATACCCTCCCCACATAGTGGTTTAGGGTATAAAAAGAGTGTCTAAAATTCTAAGAATTTGTTTAAAAAATAAAGAAATACAAACTAAAGTTGCGAATATTGCTGTAATTCAAGAGACGGAAATTAGTTTTAGAGTGGAGTTGGAGTAAATTTCAACATCTGAGTTGGAATGAGAAGACAATACCCAGCAAAAAATTTTGGAAGTTGTGCAATTGGAGTTATGATATCACAGAAAAAATCAGTTGGTTGATCCCTACACATTTCTTCAAAAGATAAACAAAAGTGTATACATTTCGAAGAATTTGTTATAAAATAAGGAAATAACAATTTAAGTTGCGAACATTTTTGCGGTAATTCACGAGACGGAAATTTTTAATGGAGTGGAGTTGGAGTCCATGTCGAAAGCTGAACTAGTGATGGGAAGGCAACATAAAAAATTTAGGATGATGAAAGAAAATCAGATTCGCTTGGATTAAATCGGGAACGGGAAGTAAGCTCAAATGTGATTGAATTCATTGAAACATTTTTTTTTTAATTTGTGTTTATATAATAAAGTTCTTTGCGTGCTTGTTTTACACAAATAACAAATGCATTTTATTTATTCTGTGATATTTCGCAATAGCTTGCATTTTTACTGCATCTTTAGATTGATTAAAAACACAATCCGAAGAGTGCCTTTAAGTTCAATCCAAACGACTATATCGAAAGCTGTGATTTGGATCGAAAACGGAGTGCATCCTAGCTGTGTGCTGTGGAAGCAAAATAGAGTGCATCCTAGCTGCGCGCTCTCTTGTAAAATTCATAGGAAAAGGTGTACTCCAACGACAAATGTACTGTACACTTGTAGTGATTCAACTGCATCCGCGGATGCAAACTTTTTGCTGGGTATGTAAAAAATCCACTTTGGATGATGAAGCAAAATCAATTGCGATGGCATAAAATGCAGAGCAGAGGAAGTAAACTCGGTCACGATTAAATTTAACGGAGAATTTGTATAATTTGTGTTTATGTAATAAAGTTCTTAATATTAGGTGTGTCTTTTTACGTGATAATTTGTAATAATTATTACGAAATGTTACTAATGCTTTCTTTTTACACAAAAGTTCAGTAAAAGAGAGCGAAGAGAGATATCAATTTTGACAGTTGTTTGCTGAGAAATTGCTAAAAGTTGCTGAAAGAATTTTTCCCAGCAACATTTAGCAAGTTCGATCAGCTGTTTTTTAATCGTCTGGTAATGGTCAGCTGCTCAATGTTCATTTTATTTTTGTGGAAAAATATTAAAAATATTGTGAGTCTGGTTTACTTATTGCTTATTTTATAAATATATTTATTATTTTTTATTTATTTTGCTTAAAATTGAAGAACTTTTTCATTGCTTTGGAGTTATTTGGCGCCAATGGTTTTGTTTTGGTTATCAATTGTTATCTTGCTAAAGTTTACTAAATGCTGTCTTTTTACTTTTTTTCTCTATTTTCGTATCAAAGAGCAAAATCTCTCTTACTCTCTGAAAAGAAGTTACTGAAGTTAGAAGACACAACTATTATTGTTTTAGACAAATAATAAATACATTTTATTTATTCTGGGATATTTTGCAATGGCTTGCATTTTTATAGCATATTTAGACATCATTTAAATGCAATCCAAAACACTGAATCAAATGCACAGGTTTGGATCAAAAATGGACTGCATCACAGCTTTGGAAGTAAAATGGAGTGCATCCTAGCTGCGCGCTCTCTTGTAAAATTCATAAGTGAATTCAAAGCCAGCAAAAAGTTTGCAACCTCGGATTCAGTTGAATCACTACAAGTGTACAGTACAAGTGCCTTTGGAGTACATCTTTTTCTATGAATTCACTTATGAATTTTACAAGGGAGCGCGCAGCTAGGATGCACTCCATTTTGCTTCCAAAGCACACAGCTAGGATGCAGTCCATTTTCGATCCAAATCACAGCTTTTGATGTAGTGTTCTTTCTCATGATGGAATCTCTCAAATAAAACACTTGCCGTTTAATTTTGCCACCATTTATAATTTAAATGCAAGCGTTTTATTTGGGAGATTCCATCATGAGAAAGAATATATTTATTGAGGCTAAGCGACAAGTTATTTCCTAGTTTTAAGTGCATTTCTAAATAAAACTTTGAAACTCAATTTTTTAAATTATATTTTATTTTTAACTTTTTAGTAAATACATTTTTTTTAACCACTGAGAACAAAATTATATTCAATTTAGGCCGAAAATTTAGATAAAAACTTTAAAATGCCTGAAATCGTGTAGTACCGATATATAAAGGCTATACCAAAACCTGGACTTATGTTCATAATTTTTGGTGGGGAAGTTTCTGTACCATTGTGGACTCCAAATGCCAAGTTACAGCCAATTCTGGCTAAAAATGAAGATAAAATCCTTAAAACACTTGAAATCGGGTGGTACCACTATATGGGGGCTATATCAAAACCTGGACCTATGTCAAAATTTTTTGGTGGAGAAGTTTCTGTACCATTGGGGACTCCAAATGCCAAGTTACAGCCAATTCGGCCTCAAAATGAAGATAAAGTCCTCATAATACTTGAAATCGGGTGGTACCGCTATAAGGGGGCTATACCAAAACCTGGACAATTTTTGGTGGGAAATGTCTGTATCATTGAAAATGCCAAATGACAGCTAATTCGGGCAAAAATGAAGATACAATCCTCAAAATACCTGAAATCGGGGGTACCGCTATAAGGGGGCTGTAGGAAAAATTGGGCCCGTATCCATGTATTGTAATCCAAATCTGAAAAGTGTGCAAAGTTTTAGTCTGATTAGTCAACTGCAACAGTGTCAAAATTGAGTTACCAGATTTGAACTAAACGGACCAAAGCAAGTTAAATAAAACACTGTAATTATCATATTATTCTAATTTTATTTTTTATAGTTTTATAGGAAAAGTTGAAGAAGAAATGTTTGAGTTCTTCGTAATTTTCGTCAAAGTTTCAGGCAATAATGAAGATATTCCGTTGCAACAAATTTTTGGCTTATAGTTTTCCTATTGGCGAATATTTTTAGAACATTGTATTAAATCACAAAGAATTCCAATTGTGGCATAACATTAAAATAATGTTATATTGAATATTACTACATTTGAAACGCATATAAACCGCGTAATAGTGAAAATAACATTATGCGCATCCGATTTTCCAACACAGCGAATCAATCCATCCCTTTTATTTGATGTGCAGTTTGTGAAATTCTATTTAGGGGCCACTATGTAGCATCTGTTGCATATTAGGGCGCAAAATACAGTAAAATGGTAATAATTTCCACGAAGTTCATTTACATTTTATGCGCATCCGATTTCGATGATAGCCTTCAAAAAATACACCATTTGATGTCGTTTCATTGCGATCCATCAAGATTTTAAGAAAAAATCAAATGTATCTCCGGATTCGCTATAGTTTTTAGATATCTGTTTTCGCACATTTTATTATAGAGCGATACGCCTATTTAATTGAGTAGAAATGACATATCCAAAACGCTTATAAATACGCGATATTTTCAACAACATTTATTGCAGATTTTCGAAATTTGAGACGCGCCGTGGTGTATTAGATTCAGAACGTAAAAAACTAAATTTACGCGGGTTTCCACGAAAATCGAATGACGTTTGTAAATTTTAATAAAAAACAGTTTTTTTAGAAAAATGTACGCACACAAATTTCGGGTTTGGGCGCAGATTACTGTAATCCTATGAAGGCTACACGCTCATGTTATACATTAAAAAATGCGAAATCGCGAGTACTACAATCGAACAATATGCTTTTAGATACACCACCATGTGGTAAGGGGTATAATGTCTTTGTGCATTAGTTTGTAACATGCAAAAGGAAACGAGATAGACCCATAGTTCCTTGTAGGGATATACATAGAATCACTTTCTGAGTCGATTTCATGTCAGATTTGGATATAGCCCCCATATATATCTTCGCCCGATTTAAGGCATTTGGTGCATTTGAAACACGATATAATGTCCGATTTCAATGAAATTTGGAATGTGCGACGGAATTTAGTCTAGAAGTAAGTGTGCCAAATTATATAGAAATCGGTTCAAATTTGGCTATTGCTCCTATATATATTCTCGGCCGATTTTAGGTATTTGATGCACGAAACGCGCTATATATGTCCGATTTCAATGAATTTTGTAATGTGCGACGGAATTTAGTCTAGAAATAAGTGTGTTAAATTATATAGAAATTGGTTCAGATTTGGATATAGCCCCCATATATATTTTCGCCCGAATTAAGGAATATATGTCCGATTTCAATTAAATTTGGAATGTGCGACCGTATTTAGTCTAGAAATAACTGTGGCAAATCATATCGAAATTGGTTCAGATTTGCATATAGCTCCCATATATATCTTCGACCGATATAGGTAATTGATGCACGAAACACGCTATATATGTCCAATTTTGATGAAATTTGAACTATGTGACGGAATTTGGTCTATACATAAATGTGAAAAATTATATCAAAATCAGTTCTGATTTGGATTTAGCTCCCATATATATTTCACATATTCACAGTGGTGTAGGGTATTATATAGTCGGCCCCGCCCGACTTTGATCCTTTCATTACTGGTTCAGTCTTCAAAATGTCAGCAGCCGTTTGAGGTAGATACAGTGGATATATTAAAAAATCATACACTAGAAACTTCAACTCTGAAGAGTATTCTTTAACTTCTCCTTTGAGCATTAAGCTCTACATTGTTTTGTAAAACCACTAATTGGAAATTAACATAAAAAACTCGTTTCCTTCAATGATTTTTTCCGATTTTTTTTTCATTCATACGATCACAGATTCCGCTTACATTGTTATTTTTAAAAATCCATCGGTGAATTGAGCTAAAACACTTCAGTTTACCTAAGTACGTTCAAAGTTGATGACCACATACCTCAGTTTCAACATAAGTTAATTTCCTACAAAAAGCTTGATATATATCATTAAAAAAAAAGTTAGACATAAATTGTATTTTTCCCAAAGTGTTTCAGATTTTTAATGGAATTATTAATCATTTTTATGCAGGGATCTTACCGAATGACTTGTTCACATGTTTTAAAAGTATTGCGCAAGGAGAGAGAAACGCTACTCACGTTGCTTGAAGCATTTGTATACGATCCACTGGTGGACTGGACTATAAGCGATGATGGAAGTACTACTCGTGCAACATCAGCCCATAATGCTGCTATAATGATTTCATCCTTAGCCTCAAGCAAAGAAACACATTTGAGTCCAAAAGATATGTTGGAAAGCAAGAAATATGATGTTGAATGGTCCCGACAATCGCTTATTGCAAAAATTGCCGAAGTAAAACCTGTGTGGTTAAAATATAGGTAAAACATAATTATATACACAAATAGCTTTTATTTTTAACGCACGCTTCATTTTCTTTTTTTATGTAGAAATAGTTTTGACGAACGGCTTCGGGATTTAGTAAATAATGTTCAACATTTGCTAGATATACGTGAAAGTATATCACAGTTGGAGCAAGAGCGGTCAAGTTATACGAAACAGCTCGCCATGATTCGAGAATTGGATGCTTTGGGATCTGCTCGTGGTAGTCATGCATTGAATACTGTTACCCAACGCTATAAGACGTACAAAAGAGATTTGAATGCATTTGAAAATATTAAGCAACTGATACAGCAAACAGTCAACGACCTTGAAGTGGTACAGACAACATACTTCCACATTTTGCTTGACCCAAATGAAGTCATGAAGTTAGATGTCAATCAACAGACAAATACTTCTCATTCCATAGATGAGTGTGATTTACTCAAAGATATTTTTCCGGAGTATAAAGCAAACAATTTGTATACAGCCTACAAATTTGCCAAGGAAGAGATGGAAAATTGTTTTCTACAAATACAACAGAACGCTGTCGAATGCAAAAACTTACTTCTCATTTACAGCAAAGTAAAGAGTTACTTCCCGCGTTCCAAAATACTGCAAAACCATTTGGTGAAATATAAGTGTGTATTTAGCCGTTTGATCAAATCAAATGTAGACTTCAGTACTGTGGATACTTCAACGTCAAGTGTTGGGGTATCCATTGCGGAACATTGTCAAAAATACTTTGATTCCTTGATAAAAATTTACATGGAGTTAAAGGCAAATTTGTCACATGCTCAATTTGAATTAGAACAGCGCCAAAAACAACAGGTAAAGTTTTAATTTAATATAGCATAATGAGAATTTTCGAACATTTCTATCCAAAGCGATGTGCAAAAAATCTACTATACACTGTCTACTATAACAATTGAGCCAGCTTTGGTCGCTTTAACTATTTAGAATTATAATAATATTGTTTTTTTATGGTTTATCTAGATTGTTGAGAGAGAAATTGTAACAGATTCTATAGTGGATTTTCTTAATTCGAATACGCATCACAACCGACAAGCGATTTTAAGATCTGCAGCTAGTCGCATACATTTGGCGCATAAGTCATTTGTAGTAGAGGAAATACCTTTTCGCCATGATGGAAGCAATTCCCAATTAAGTTGGCAAATCAACTTTTTGCAAATGTTGGATACATTTGTCACATCTCTTAACATAATGGATTCTGTAGATATACTGCAATTAATAATTCAATCGTTAATTGGATTGAATGACTTCCAAACAGCATTAATGAGAATATCTCAAAAATTACTCAGAATTTTTATTATGGAAAACAATAAAGACATAGAGGATATTGAAGCTTGTAATGAAATCAAAATAACAATTGATGAAGCTGACAGTAGTTTTGAAAATACAGTGTCGTCGTTACAGAAGCTGCAAGACCACCTTTATAATTTACAGGAAGTCAAATGTCATGATTCGATAGATCGCATTATGGTGGTAAGTAACATGGTAATTAATTCTGCTCAATCGATTTTTAAAAAGTATTGGTGATTTGAAATTGATTCTTAAAAATAAAATCAATAAAATAATCATTGGATTCAACATCCAGATTTTCGTAATGGATTTTTTTATTTTATTTTTGTTTAGACTTCTTGGAATATCAACATTATTGATTACATAAAGTCTTGTCGTGATGAAGTGATATTACAACTTATATCCCAAGCGAAGCTTTCTGCTTCCTCTCTGTTGAACAGTGACATGTACAACGTATTCGATTTGCGTTGCTTTGCAAATATTATCAACGACACTTTAGTAGGAATACAAAACAAGCTAATTGCCGAGCTAATACCATTTGTCGTAGATGTTGTACAATGTCGTATTTCCAACTTGGTACTTGAAGCTAACGACACCGTAACAGACAATCCCAACATTTGTATAGCGGACCAATTGTGTGGTAAACTCTACCTGGCTATTGAGCAGGAATATAGAATGCAGTATCACGAATGGACAGCTAGTAAACTCAATAGCCTTCTCGAGGAATATCGGTTAATAGTAACATTTTACTACTGGCTAAACGATGAACTTTTACCTCATGGACAAATAAAAAACAATCAAAATGATATTACATCCAAACAGGAGTTCTTGTCCAAAGTACACAATACGAGCCAAGTGTTGGTCGTGTGTAAATCAACAATGATGAAAATTAAATCGGAGCTCGATTTACACAGAAAGAATATAGATGATTTTCTAGCACTGCCGTCACAGGTCACAGGTGCTGTCCAGTTGCAACGTTTGCAACTGAAAGAAGCTGTCTCCACAACAAATAACAGGTACACATACTTTTTGAACCTGGCAACGAGATTGACGGAATACCTTGCCGTTTTGCTACAATTCGAAATATCAGGAGGAGATGGACCATTTGAAGCTCTGATAAAGCAATTTAGGGAGCAACAGGATAAATTGGAAGCGGGTGAGATTTGCATAACTCCGGTTGAAAGAAGTTTGGTCCAACTGTTAGATCCAGAAGGAAAAATCGATCAGTGTTGGATTGAAAATATTTCAGATTTGTTGGATGAAATGATATTTTCAGTTCAGAAAAAAATGAGTGACTTTGAAAAACAGGAAACCGCCGCAGCAAAAACGTTACAGGAATGTGGCCAACAGCTACAGGTTTGAATAATTTTCTTCTTAATTATTATTATTTTTTTTTTTTTAATAAAAACAAACGATTACAGATTCTCATTGATTCGTCGCTTCGTATGGATCTGCGTCAGCTGTTGAAAATTATAACAAAAACATTTAAAATGTCCCCAAAAATTGAGAGCGGTGAGATATGTCAGCATATTCGTGAGTTGCAACAGACAATAAAGGCAATTCAAAACATTGTAAATGCTCTTCAAATGCAACTTTTCCCCGGGGATTTTGAAACTCTGGTGCTGAAACAAATACGTGCCAAAGTTGACGAACTAAGTGGCATGATTCATAATAGTGACTCGCTCATGGAACGCATTACCCAAATGGATATGGGAGATGAACAATTTTTAAAACTAGAAAACTCAATTAGAAATGATAATTTAAAAGAATGTAAGGAAAAAAGAACTAGCTACTTCAACAAACAATTTATGCTGAACATTTTTTTCTTCCAGCTACGATTATTAATAGCCAAGTGGGAGAACAGAAAAGAAATGCGTATGCGGTTTCCGTTTGGAAACGCATACGCATGAAACTTGAAGGTCGAGATCCAGATCCAAACCGACGCAGTTCCGTTACCGAACAAGTCGACCATGTCATAACTGAAGCTACAAACGAGGATAACCTGGCCTCGCTGTATGAAGGATGGACACCTTGGGTGTAGTTATTCACAGCAACTGCTCCATAGCGAGGAGTTTGGCATAGGCTTTCGCAAAATCATATAAAATAGAATTAAATTCCAGTGAAGTAAAAGAACCACATAGATGTGAAACATCAGATAGAACCGGATATCGGTTCTGCAACAGCAGAGTAAAGGTACGACATCCACAATCCAATAACTGTTAATGATACAAGTTGCATTGACTGTTTACATTTCCAGATCGATCGTTCAGCTGTAGTTTTTCTTAGAATTTCATCCTCTGCTTTTGTTCATGGTATGGGTTCGGCATGAGGATATTGATCGGTCAAAGTAATATTGCTCAGTTACAGTTACCTATATGGTGTGGTTGGACAGTGAATAATGTCGCCTTTAAAATCGGACAAGAATATCACTCAAGACGAATAATAAATTATCTTCCTAATTTGATGAATACACATTTTTTTATTTTACATTCAGCTCAATTTTTATGTTTAGTAACATTTTCTGTATACGTTTATATCATTAATAAATAAAACAATAATAATATTGGTATTTTTATGTGTTACATACATACCTCATAATGCAATTACAAGGCCAACTGTAGTGGAATTCGATAACTCGAGTTCCCGCATAAATCGGTAAAATTATTTTTGGTCTGTTCCAGGACTGCAAGAATCTACTAATTTTTACTATTTTTTCCGATAACATAAAGGAAAAAATGCTATCGTAGTAAAAAAAAATAGTAGCTTCTTCTTCTGGAACAGAGCAAATGCTTATAATTTTAAATTTCGGTAACAACCAACCAATTTTTTGATAATGAAATTGGTTGTTGTTTTACTTTGTTTTTAATTTTTTTATTTGCATTGATTGGTTTTCTTAATCTTTTGCAAGATTTAAAAAAATCGATTTTGGTGTTTTTTTTTCTTTTCAATTATATAACTACCCAGCAAAATTTTATGGAAGTAGTTCTATGAAAAGCCATGATTTCACTGGATCTTTTGCATTGGTTCAAATGAAGTCGTGAAAGATCCGATCTTTTCATCAACATTTGAACCCTTTCAAAGGAGGTCGTGAAAGATCCGATCTTTGCATCAGCATTTGAACCCATGCAAAGGAAGTCGTGAAAGATCCGATCTTTTCATCAGCATTTGAACCCATTCCATCGATCCAATAGAGATGCATTTTTTGTTTTTATTTATACACATTTGTCTAAATATATAAGATTAATTATTTACAATAGGCTTGATGTTGTCGGAGACCCGAAATCACAACCAATGTTGTTAAAACTCTCGTCGTAATGATAATGTCATTGCAAAGGTTTGGTGAAAATGACATGCCAAAGCATTGGTGTAAACGACATGCTTTGGATCCAAAAATGAGTAGCATCTTTTGTGGTCCATATTTTGTGGCTCATGAATTTTAATTTATCGATGAAGTTGCTAAAAAGATGACATGCCAAATCTTCCACCCATGATTGAATCTTTGGCATCGAACATTTTGCTGGGTAGATGTCCGCGTTGCTGACCCGTTGTGTAGGTTCTCCTTTTAAACCTTAGTAATCTAAGTGGCAAGTGGGAAATCTTCAGATTTCAAATAGAAAGCCTAGAAGTTCTGCTTTATTGAGAAAATTATTTTAAACTTATTCACCCGTATTACGGTTGGCGTTGTCGTATACAAAATTGCAAACTGACATGTAACGTCTAATTGGTATTATATATGCATTTGTACAAAAAAGCAAAAATTTAAATTTTTAAAGATTTCTTTTGGTAACAAAAATCAATAGAATTATTAGTAGATCATTTTTAAACTATTAATTCAGAAGAACAAATAACCCTACAGTTTTTACAATCAAAATTGGTCTGTTCTTTTACTTTTGAAAATGGTAAAACTGGCAAAAGTAGCAAAAGTTGTAATCTACTTCCATATGATTTGTATGGTGTCTGAAGTTAAGGAACGCTTTTCGAGTAAAAAGTTGTAAAACTTGAAGATTCTTGCATGTAATGGAACAGAGCTAATAAGTGTTCGGCGTACGTAGACGTTTTTGTGGTCGATGGCGTAGTCGTTGTCGTAGAGATATTTTTTGGTACCACACGTAACATTTACGACAACGACAATATTTTTCTCATACAAAATTAAAAAAATATATTTTTTTAATTGTAAAACAATTCGTTTGAAATCATCTCTTGAACAAAAACTAAGAAATTTGCATTGCATGAATCGTTATATGAGGACTCTAGCAGATTTTCAATAGAAAGTTTGTCATCTGATAAAAACACGAAATGTATCTTATGCAAATGAATAAAAGTAGTAAAGTTTGTATTTATTTTTATTTTCCAATATGTTTTAATAATCATTGCCAAAAATCGTTTGAAATTTATTTGTTTCTATTTTTATATGCTGTCGTTTACAAAATTGGTCACGACTCTTTCCCCGTATTTCAACGCTATGAGTAATACCCATTTGTCGTAATACGCCATATGTAATACCAATTTGTCGTATCAAAAAAAAAAAAAAATAAATAAATAAATGTTATATTTAAAACGAGAAATCCGTTCTGGGAATTACGAATGTATTTCATTCGATTTTTAACAACAAATGTTTAACTGATTAAACCTTTTTGTGTTTTTCAATAATATTTCTTTGTCCATCTTGTAGTTCGTGTGTTTTTCTATTGGCACATTAATTATATGCAGCATTTGTAGCATGTGTCTGCGTCTACTATTGCTTTCTCGAGTTAGAACATCCACATCCCTGAAGTTTGAAGTATGCATAATGGCTTGTGCTTTGTTTTATGATCTCAATCCCGTCTTTAACTTATTTTTCGTGGTGCAAACATAAACAGCCCTATTCTGAACGCATGGGAGTTGGGAATTTTTTCCCATTCCCACATTTTCGTATTCTGAACAAAATTTTGTGGGAGTTTTTTTCCCATTTCCCATCTCCCCTCATTCTGAATGAAGTTCGAATTGGGAATTTGTTCCCATGGGAAAAAAGTATACATTCTCTATCTTGAATTGTGGGAGAATTTTGTGTCTTTTTGTGGGAAAAATCTCCCCAGCAAACAGTGTGGGAGTTTGAAAAAAAATTTCTAGAAATTTCATATTTTTATGAAATTTCATATTTTAAGACATCTACACGACAAAATTATTGCAAATATTTATAATCGCCATGTGCTTGCTTAATAAAAGCGTACAAAATGTACTGTAAAATATGTCATTAGTAGACTTCGGATTTTGCATATTCTTATATGATACAAAAACCTGCAAGAATCTAACTGTTTTACACCGATAAAAAAATTTTCCTTTATGTTATCGAACAAAACAAGAAAAAGTAATAAAAATTAGTAGATTTTTGCAGTTCTGGAACAGACCATATGTATTGAAATACGAGAAAAAGAGTCATGGTTGATTCTGTTAACGCAGCACAGCAAGTAAAAACAAATCAATTTCAAAAGAATTTTTGGCAATAATTATTAAAATATATTGGAAAATAACCTTAATATATACAATCTTTACAACTTTTATTCATTTTCGTAATATAACCTTCGGGTTTTTTAAATCAGACGACTAACGTTCTATTGAAAACGTGTTAGTCTCCTCAACGACACGACAACGATCACACAAACGTACATACATATATGCCAAATTATTGCAATGCTATTCCATTTTCCGAAATGCCTTTTCTTGAATAGGATCGTTGTTTTTGAACGTAGAAGCTTGAAATTTTTCAAGGGCACGTCTTTTAGTTTTAGATTCAATCAAAAACGTGTTTTATTTATTTATTTTTTTTTTTTGAGATACCTCTTCGGAAATTTATGGTGACTATATGTTAACACGCAAAAATATGTAATAATTGAGAAAAATGTCCGAATTTATCTTTTTGATTTTTTTTTAAATATGGAAAATACGAGTTCTAGTGATCATTAGGAATAAGTAAAACTAGCGATATACTCGTTAAATTTTTAAATTCGTTACAAACTTAAAAGTTCCGATTACTTTATACACAAAAATTATTTTTGCCTACTAATTAAAAAAATGCTTACACAAATTCGCATATTCTGAAGAAAATGTGCTTATTAGAACAACATCACACATCGCTGACTCCATTCACTTAAAAATCCATAAATCAATGCACGGTTGTTGAATTAAGTGAGTTGTGCTTTTGCTAATCTAATTCAAAAACCGCGAATTCAATGCAAATAGGCATTTTGTATTACAAAACAAAATTTACAGCTCCCAAAAGTATGCTATAATAATTTGGTGTAACTAATTTCGAAATTTCAGCTCCCATGGTTTGCTCTTCCCACGTCGTTTAGAATATGGAAAACGTGGGAATGGGAAATTTCGCTCCCATGGGAAACAGTTCCCATGGGAATGTTCAGAATAGGGCTGAAACTTTTTGGCATGGGTTTGTCGAGTCACCATTACATTTTATCGTATAGACGCCCTCAACGGGCGTTGTCGATTTTGTCCGAGTGAAGAATTTATTGTTTGTATTGTTGCTCTTTAGAGCCATATGATATTGTTCCTTGTCATAGAGATTTCTGAAAACCCTGGTACATATGTCAACCTTTTGAGTATATTTTGCTCATTGTGTTCTTTATTGTTGAGGCTTCGGAATCTTGTCTGTTGCATCAATTTATTTATTAACTCAAAGCAATGTTCACTATGTTTGAAAAAAAAACCGCACGCCCTTTATGCCTGCAGCAAATGTGTCCGAAATGTTCCCACGAATTCCGATGATGCCTTTAAAGCTGATATGCGAGTGTTTTCATTCGCTTGCAGTTGACATGAGAAAAGATCAAGCAGAAATTAAGGAATCTTTTGAAAATATTGTTTCTGAAATCCAAGTCCTTAAAGGTAGCTGATGTGCTTGGTGGATCGGTTGACACCAGAGTATACCTAAATGATAATATGTCGCCTCTAGCCAACAATATTCTTCAAATTTGTTTAAAGCTATAAAAGGAAAACTAATGGGCCGATTCCGTACAGCGAGGCGAGTCGTGTCGTGTTGCCAAATGCAATTTTTCGATTCCGTATGGCAATATCGCCTGACGTCGTCAAATTTTGTCGCCGAAATGTTCATTTTCCGGCGACAACAAATTAGCTGTCGCCGTACATTTTTACTAACGAATAAAAATAAAATAAAAAAAACTTGTTATCGACGATTATTTTCTATCGCTGTACGTAGTGCATTTTTTAAATTTTGTCACAGAGACGATAGACGACGCGACATGACTGGCCTCGCTGTACGGAATCGGCCCATAAATTCTGCGGTACAGTGTTATCAATCGTGAAGTTCTCAGGGTCAAACTCACCATGCCCCAATCAGGAATCAAAGGTTCTCAAGGAATGTGTCGATTTCTTTAAATCCAATCATCTTTCTATATAAATTGTTGTTTGTTTTCTTTCTCTCATTGATCTCAAACTCTTTTATAATATTGTTGAAATTGTAGTATTTTTTCAATTAAGTGTTTATACCACAATTAATGGATTATTTTATATTAAAAATGTCAAAGAATTTTTTTAATACGTTTTTTTTTCGGTTTCATCGGTTCCCCCCAATTATATGAATGTTGTCAGAATATAAATGACTTATAACAATAATCTTCGACCCATAGCGGATAGTCATATAAAATCTCTTACATCCTCTTTCTCAGAAAATTTTAATATTGGGTACATAAATGCGTAAAGCTTATGTCCCTCTAACTCGAATGTTAAATTAGAGGAGTTCAAAAATACCTTTGGTGACTCAGGCTTAGACGTTATATGCATATCTGAAACTTGGTTTAAACCTGAAATACTTTCTAGTTCTGTAAGTATTCCAGGTTTTAACTTGATAAGGAATGATCGTACTACCCATAGAGGTGGTGGTGTATGCTTATACATTTCAAAGAATCTACGATGCATAGTTGTATTCAGTAGTACACAATATGGCGTATGTGAGTCTTTATTTGTTGAGATTTTCGTAAAATTCTTCATTCGTCGTTGGTGTTATCTGCCTAGTGGGCCAACTGATGTTTTTGAAAGTTTACATGCTGATATTTTCGACAGGTTTTCTAATGTTATTGTTATGGTTTAGTCCCAATTAAATTCATTAAGCTTATTTTTCCTGCTATTTTGCCATTTCTTTTGAATTTATTAATACAGTTTTGACTGTTTCTAAGTTTCCAGAAGCTTGGAAGGGTAGTTCCAATACCTAAGGGTGGTCGAAATGTTATTGATAATTATAGACCCATTTCCATACTTCCTTCAATGCCGAAGATACGGGAGAATATTATGAAGGACCAAATTCTTGAGCATACCCAACGAAATTCATTTTTGAATTTACGTTTCGTAGAAATTGTAACACAACATCAGCTTTAATTGCAATAACTGACTCCATCAGGCAGCAGTTGGATAATCATGTCAGTTGTACCCTAGTTTCATTAGATGTCACTAAAGCTATTGATCGAATTAGTCATTCTTTGCTATTGAAGAAATTGCGTGACTTCTTTAAATTCTAGAAAATTGATTCGTACCTCCTTGAGGTACGGTAAACGGGTTGAGCTCTACAATTGGGAACGTGACAATTGGGAAAATGACTTCGGTTTTAGGACCAATTCTCTTTCTTTGCTACACAATGATTTGTCAGCTTTATATATTTGGGGATGATATTTTCCTATTGTTCAAGTCTTATGTTTCTGAGAATTCTATCAGTTCACACCTATCTAACACTGCGGACATATTGAAAAGGAATAACCTGGAAATAAGTGCTGCTAAGACAAAAGCTCTTTACTTTCGAGATTGTACAGCCTTAAAGCTTATAAACCAGAGAAAATAAGATCACATTTAGCTTTTTCCCTTATAATGTCCTTGGTGAATTATGGATTCGAGGTATTCTCTGGTACTTGGTCTTATAACTTGGACAGGATAGGAAATATTGTACGCAAAATAGTAAGATATGTATTCCAAATTAGCATACATAATCATGTTCGTGCGCTGGAGCTGACATCTGTATTTCTTGGTTGTACTTGTCGTGACTATATGTCTGTTCGATAACCCAAAAGTTTTTACGGAGCAAGTTGAGTTTAAGCATTAAGCTCGGATAAAAATATAATTTTTTTCTATATAGCCGGCCTTCGGCCGGGGATTTAACCCTTTCTTATATGGACAGGAGCCAATCTAGGGAACGGGAGCAACATTGTCTTTTAAATTACAATTTTTCTCTAAGTAGCCGACATTTAACAAGGGAATTTTCGGAACTTCGGAGGCCCATATGTCGGGAAGTATGGACTTCCGCAAAAAATGTTATATATATTTCTGATCAGGGTAACGAGACCTACATGTGGGAAAAAATTTGGTACCGATCCGAGCTTAATGCTTAAACTCATCTTAAGCCGTTTTTACAAATTTTTACAAACTTTTACAAAATGCTGTTCGATAACAAACTTGTTCAATAAAAGAGAAATGAGATGTAGTTGCAAGAACTTGCAAATATTTTTTACTTGCGAAGTTATCGAACAGGCCTTATATCAGTGATTGCCAAAAACACACATTTGCAGATTATAACTTGCGCTAGTGTGAGTGGAAACGTAAACAATGCGTTAACCGAAGGAATGTGTTTACAGTGTACGTGTGTCGTATGCCCGCGGGCATAGGAAAGTTGTTGTTGGTGGCCATCACTGCCTTATATGTATAAATCAACGTAAATCAACGTACTGTTCTTCATTTTTCTAAACTTAAAAAGTCACAACAGCCTGAAATATTAGTCAAGCAATTTACTTTTATTAATTCAACTCGATCATACAAATTGATATTCTGGTGAGATCCTCAATTAATGAACACTCCTTTTTATTTAGAGTATACAGAGTTTGGAACTATTTGCCTATTTCCCTGAGAATATTCTCTTATTTTACTTTTAGCACAACTTGCTATGTAGCACAACTTGCTATGGGATCCTTTCTTTGTTTTGCTTGCAACATTCATATGGCTAGGGGCCATTTTATTTCATTATTTCTTTTTTGATAGTTTTTTTTTTTTAACCTAGAAAAGAGTTACCATAGTTTTAGCTTTATTTTTGTTATCTCCAATACATGAATAACTGGCATAAAAGCTTTCTTTGTATTGAATAAATTAAAATAAATAAATATTAAATCTGTTCTTTTACTTTTTTAACGGTAAAAGTGGTAAAAGAGAAAACTGTCAAATTTGCTCTGTCATGAACCAGTTTTACCACGAAAGTAAAGGAACGGAAAAATTGGAGATCTGGCAACAATGTCAGCGTTCGCTTTTTTCTTTTGTCAGTTCTACACAGTGTTACCGAATTTGGCGATTTATCGTCATTTTGACGATTTTTGGCCCAAAATTGGAAATGACGATTTTATGCCCTGAAATAACGATTTTTCACGTTAGCCAAAACTGTATGAATAAAGCAGCAGAACTATATTTTATTAAATTCAAATTCATATTTAATGAATCTTTTTTTAACCGAAATTTAACGAAATAATTTATAGAAAACCATGTTGCAAGCTCGATTTTATGAGCTTTTTTAATGTTCTTAGCAATTAGTCAGATTGGCTATATTTAGGTACATATGTATGTATCTGGAATACAGGTAGTTTAAGCTTTTTTGCCTCACATTCGAATTATATCAGTTGAAATGTTTCGTTTAGGATTGTTAATAGATGAAAATTTTATATCTCGTTGCGAAAAATTTAGGAGTCCCGCTTTCTGCGCTCTTTAAGAGGTCAGTCATGACCGAAAGACATGGACGGTCACACAATCAGGCGATATTTGAGCAAGGCTGTCATTCAAAACTGCCTTGTTGCAAACTCGATAGCCATAGGGGAAACTCTCATCAGGTGCATGGTAGAATAAGAAAAGGTAGCAGCAATACACAGCTGACTGAACTGGGTTGTAACGTTAGTGTCAAATTTCATATGACATTTTATACGTTTATTTCTATTTCGATGTACATTATTTATTTATTTATTTATTGAGTCTAATGAACAACGTTCTTACAGACTATTAATATTACAAAATTATGATTATTAATTTACAATAATAAGATTAAATTAAATTATCTATCAAAAAATTTTTAAAATTCCTTTTTGATGTGTTAAATTCCATTAAATAGCTATTAGGTATAGAATTTAAATAATTTAATCCCCTAATTAAAGGACCATTAAGGGTATAATTTCTTTGATATATTTCAGTATAGAATAAATTCCTATGCCGAAGAGATATTCTACTAGGTATACAAAATGGGATTTTAGCCAAGAGTTGTGGACAATCAATATTTCCATTTATTAAATCAAATATAAACAACATTGAATTGATTTTGCGCCGCTTTTCAAGCGATAACATACCAAGATGAGCACAGCGAATGTCATAGGATGGTCGTGGATGCATAGCATTCAAATGAGGTAACGCAAACTTAATAAAACGCTTTTGTATTTTCTCAACTCTTGCTATTTGAATCTGTGTATTAGGGTGCCAAATCAATGAACCGTATTCAAGTTTTGACAGCACAAACGAGGAGTACAAAGTCTTTAGAGTATAAGGGTCAGAAAAATCTTTAGCATTGCGTTTAATAAAGGCAAGTGTCGAATAAACTCTTGGAATTAACTGATCCAAGTGAGGTTTAAAAGTAGACTTAGAATCAAAAAGAATACCCAAGTCCATAGCTTCATCCACCTTTTTTAGACTTGAATTTCCCAAAAAATATGAAATAGTAAACGGGTTTCGTGACCTTGTGTACGTTACATTGAAACATTTATTTAAGTTAACCTTTAAGCCATTTGAGAAACACCAATCGTTGAAACGATCAAGATCTAATTGCATAGCTGATACATTCGAAAAAGATCTTATTTTAGAATAAATTTTCAAATCGTCCGCATAGAGCAAAAATTCTGAATTTTTAAAAGAAACAAATATATCATTTATGTACAGAATAAACAATAAGGGGCCCAGAATACTGCCCTGTGGGACACCCGAAACCTGAAAATAAGGAAAAGATTCATACTTATCAATACGGACTATACATACTCTATTATAGAGGTATGATGAAAACCATTTATGAACAGAAGAATGTATACCCAGGGACAATAATTTTTCCAATAACAAGTTATGTGGAATTTTGTCAAATGCTTTTGAAAAATCTGTATATACTACATCAACTTGCAGACTCTCTTCCATTGCTGACAAACAATAGTCAGAGAAAACTGAAATATTTGATATTGTAGACTTATTTTTACGAAAGCAGTGTTGTTGAGGAATAATTAGTGACTTTGTGGAAAAATACAAAATGTCATAAATAGCATGTTCAAAGATTTTAGATATAGTAGTTAACTTGGAAATTGACCGATAGTTGGAAACATCATTGCGACTACCTGATTTATAAACAGGAGTTATGTACGACACTTTCCAACGATCAATAAAAACTCCTTCATTTAAAGATTTATTAAAAATGTGAAGAATTGGATCTATTAGTGACTGTAAGCAATTCTTTATTAAAAATGGACATAGGCCATCAGAATCAATCTTCATTGAATTTTTTACTTTATTTATAGCACTCCGAATATTATCGGCAGTCAAAGTTATTTGCCCTAAATTTAAGTTTGACGAAATATTATTAGTATGATGATCGCTTACACGTACATCGAAGTTTGAGCGAAAAAAGTCCGCAAAGAAATTTACAATTTCTTCAGCATTGTCAGAACTGTTACTATCATAGGTCATTGCAGAGGGAATATCAGTACAGCGTTTTTTAGCCTGCACGAAAGACCAAAAATTCTTTGGATTTGTATGAATATTAATATATTAGGGACATATATTTTTTGAGAAAAAAATATATCATTCGGAAAAAACCATTTCCCAGATAGACTTCTTCATATCAATGATATGTAACCTCCTCCAAGTTCGAACGATAAGCCGCGCAGTAAATCTCCGCTTGTAGAGGCGATACAACGTTTGTTAATATGTGAGGTATTTTGTTAAAATTTAAAAAAATAAAGCCCTAATAAACATGTGCTTCTTTGATTTCTACAACAAAACATTGATGTGGAACCATAAAAATTGAAAATGTAACGAATTTTCATTCATGTTTTCCAAAATATTCAACCAAATGTGAAAAATTTTTAGTTTTTTAAATTCCAATAATTTATAGACATTTCCTTGTTTTGTTTACAAATACAACTGGCAGTAACGTTACAAACAAAAACAAATTCCTTTGTAGTTGTTGTTCGAGTTGTATTTGTTGTAGTAATAACTTTACCTTGTATTTGTTCTACCATGCATAAGTCCGTGTTTAGACCACAGCCGACCAAGAAGAGGGCACACAAAATTCTCAATATTTGCAACTTTTGACAGTGTGTTAGTAAAGTTGTATGCACGCAGCTGCAAAACAAAAACAAATCAAAACATTTGTGTGCTCTTTCGTTGCGTTCGGGTCGTGTGTGTGTGAATTGCCGAAAAACTTTGTAACTTTAACAATATCAAAGCACGACATTGGTTTAGACACACGGGAAAGTAAATTCAGCTTTTAGGCAATAGGGGGTAGGAAAGAGTATTGAGGAGCTCTTTCCTCTCCGCTCTCTCCCAAAAACTCAATTTACTTTCCCGAGAAATTTGTGTGTCTAAACACAGACTAAGGTGAAAGCTTTTTTATGACTTTATTTAAACGCATTTTACATTTAACGTGTTTTATAAAACATGCGTCAAATAAATGACGTAAATTCCAAAAACACATGTTTTAAGTGTAAGTGTAAAATGCGTTTTAAGTGAGATAAAAGCTGTGTTCCAGAACTAAAAAGTTTTTACAATTTTTACGACTTTTACACATTTTACTCGAAAAAGCGTTCCCGTACACAAAAAAGTTGTAAAACGTTCACTTCTCTTTAAACAAAAATGGCGCTGAATGACGCTATCTTTAAAAACTTTTTACACGACAAATTTGGGCGAGTAAAAAAATAGTAACATGGTTGCCGGCGTCTGATTGGCTGATACGCCGACTTTGACATTTGTTCCAGTTTTTTTGACGTATTTTCCATTTTTCCGTTCCCGAACTATTTCAAAAAACTTGTTTGTGAGAACAAAAATTTTGCAGTTCTCTCTTTTACGAGTTTTACCATTAAAAAGTACGGGAACGAAGCTAAAGTTAGTTTTACTGCTGTGGGGTGTATATTTTATGTAGTCAGTCTCATTGTCATAACTATAAGCGAAAAATTCACATTAAGCGACAACCAAACCTAGTTTTGGACTATGTTGACGATTTTCCAAATTTTATTGACGATTTCCGATCAAAAACTGTCGGCAACGCTGGTTCTACAATTTTCTCCAAAGAAATTTGTCTGGTAGCCTGTGGTAGAAGAGAACGCAATTTTTGTTATCTCTCTCTCTTAAAAATTGCTACCAGTTTTACCACTTTTTGGGGTTAGGGAACGCTTTGCAGGTTAAGTATGTACGTTGCCGTACTCTCTTTTCCAATGTCAGCCCTTGTATAACTAAGGCGGCACACTACTGTACCACAAATATTCTTTCTTTTATGTTGGACATCGTTGATGTTAAGTTGATTTTATTAACATCCTTTATTTGCTAGCCCTTATTAGGTAAAAAATCGATTCATTAAACAAATTGTTGATTCGTACCAGTTCCACAAAAGGGTAGTAACTCAAAATTGTGAAATGTCGACTTTTTTTAAAAAGCGATACCACCCACCTTAAAAATCTCCATTATTTAGTCTACTTTTTTATGCAAATCTTCATGTCCTCAGAGTTACTGCTAAAGTATAAACAGTTTTTTGCCTCTACTGTAAAATATGTATAAAATTTTGAGTTATTACGATTTTGATGAACAGGTTTGATTGTTAGTTCAATGTTATGTCTTCTTATAATGCAATCATAATCGATCCATGGGTTTGTATGTATAACAAGATTAAAACAATATCCATTTTAGACGGTTTTATTATAAATGTTTATTTTTGGTATTGTTCTCGTTTTATGATGTTATTCCATAAAGCCATAAAATAATTTAGTTGTGAATTTAACAAGATATTATTCCATTTGTATACTCTAACTTATGGTTATTTTATTATTTCGTTTGTGTTGTTTTATTATTTTTGTCGTTTCTAAATAAGAAATTTCATTTAAAATACTGATTTTCTCTGTCGTAATATGTATGTATATATATTCAGTAACTTAAGTTAAATGATGAAGCAAACAGAGAGAATAATACAATCTACATACATACACTTTGGACTTAATAGTAGCAATTAATAATAAATATAATTGGTGTAACAATTTATACATCGGGAGTATATGTCCCATATAGAGATGCAGTAATAACGTCACGTATATATGTGTTCTACACACATGTTCGTTTGAAACTATGACAAATTTTCTTTAAAAATCATATTATTTTTTGCATCTTTTTTCTCTCCAATAAGAACAAGTAAATGCCAAATGTCAGTGTCTTTGACCCCATTTATTATTAATGAATTATAACAATGTTATATGTATGTTAATTAGAGAGTTGAGATTCTTGTTAGAGCATGGGACATCGTTTCAAGTGTAACAGCAAATAAAAAGTGCCGAGTGTCAAGAGTTGGTGCGTGATCATGCGACAATCTGTTAAAAGTTGTTTATTATCGTTTGTGGCATTTCTTTTTAATTTTATTTGGTATGTTTAGGGTTTTGTAAAATAGGTATGGAATAAGTACATATAAGAAGAAAACACAGTTTTCATAAAATATTCGCGAACTCGTGTTTTTGTATGGATCATTTAATAGTTAATGTACACAAATATTGTGCTTTATAAACATAACTACAGCAAATTATCTATACATACATATAAAAAATACATACCTTCAAATAATACTTTGGCATAAACAACACATGTATACGAAAGGACACATTGTGTTCTTTTGTATATCAAGGCAAATCTCCTGAATCAAGTACAACGACAGATCCAGGCTTTGTCCTATTCGCCACCTAATGTTCGATTTAAACGACACTGAGTTCTGTTCAAGATACACATTCTATAATGTACAAACGAGACAAGTATCGATAGGATGGAAACAGTAATAATCAATATACGATTCGACTTACAACTAGATACAATACAATAAAATTACAAGCTACAAAATATGGTTGTGATCCTTTTCGAAGGGAGGAGGTGAAAATTTGTGAGTGTTTGCATGTGCGTGAATAAATCTTTGATCAGTGGTTCCTCGAAAGTGTTTAGTGACACCGAAAGACAATCTTCCAAGTTATATCACTTTTAGTTGGTTATTTCTACGTGTGGAAACTAGTAGTGACTTGTGATATTAGAGGGTTGGGAGGAATGAGTTCCCCAATCATATGCAACATTAAGCCTTTCATTTGGGCCCTTATCACAAAAATATTTAGCTTTGAGTAAATAGGGTTTTCTTAATGCACCATTACCGCATTTCTAGACCACAACGGATTCTAATGCCCTCACATCTTTTTGTACAACGTAGAATTTATGTTTCTTGCCAACTAATCCCCAAATAACGGCTATGTTTTCGATGACCACGTTGACGGGTATGGTGCAAACGGCTCCCAAAACACATGCCAAAAATTTCACCAAACCAAATCGATACAGCGAGAAAGACTTGATAACACCAAAGACGTACATATAAATATTAACGGCCGCTATAAAAGCACACACAAAGTCGACAATGTTTGGACACGGAATTGGATACAATCCGGCAAATAAAATGTTCGATGTAGATAGCGGCATAGTCACCCAGGAGTAAACGCTTATTCCCAATAAGAGTTTATGCCGAATTGGAATCATCTTTGAATGTACCACTAGGAGAATGCCTTGGAGCCAACGTTTACGTTGTTGTAAGAAATCTAACAGAGTAAAAGGAGATTTTTCGTACATCTCCCCTTCGATGAAGTTGAACGTAAATCCTTGAGCAAATGCTCGCATTGCAAAGAAACAATCCTCAGCCACTGATCCATCGATGCCATTGTCAAAAGATACCTGTCTTTCGGCGCCCACCTGTAACAAATAAGAAAATTATAGCGAGTCAAAAACTATCTACCTTTTTTGCAATCAAAAAACGATTTTATTTTACAACTCGATAGATTTGCCAATTGGCCAAGAACATTATTTATACTTACTTGAGTAACCACATAACTTCCCTTCCAGCTGAATAGGGGTTTGTGGAATAGCTTGAATTGTAGTCGCAATTTACCCATATCATCGGACACTCGGAAACTATCGGCCAAGGTGGTAAGCCAGTTCACAACATTTTCGTTAGCGTAGGTTATAAGACCTTGCCCAAAGGGATGTTTTCCGTCGAGAACAAAATTTATAATGCCACGAACAGAATTCTCAGTTAGCAACGTTTCTTCATCCAAATGTACTATCCAGTCGTTATCATTTAAAACATTCACATTATCCTCCAAACAATATTGCAGTGCTCTCGATTTAAACAATGCCCCAGTTCGTGTTTTGTATTCCTTTGGAACAACGATTTCCCGGATACGTCTATGATGGGCCAAGTGAACAGCTTTGTCTGTCACAACTTCAATTAGAAAATTCTCCAGGCCTGTGTCCAAGCATGTATTCATATTCCTCAATACATTGCTCTTAACCAAATCTGGAAAATCGCCTCTTGTAACTACGCGAATGCATATGAAGGGTGCCAATAACGGACTACCCTTCAGCACAACTTTTTCGGGAAAAGCGTTGTAAAAGACTAATCCGCAAAAGTTGAATAATACCTGTGGCAGTGTGAGGAAAGTGAGAAAGCGAAGAAGGTAAAGCAGCACTGTGGCCAATTGGCCATATTCCACCCATGGATCTAGAACAGTAAATGAATTTTCGTCGATCTTTATGCCTCCGGAAAAAATTTCAAATCCAAATATTACTGCAATAAGCAACGAACAATGTAATAAATGTTTCGTACTCGAATTCATTATGGTGATACAAATGATCGGCTTCGGCCTCACTTAAAAATTGATTCAATTCGTTTCTTCGTTCTTTGTTTGTCTTTTCGCTATTTTCTCACTTTTCAAAAGTTCATAAATGAAGACGTTCGTTTTAGTGTTTCAAAAGTCGTATGGCACATTTAATCCATGGATACACCTCGTTTTGTCTAAAAATAGATTATTAGAGTTAACATTTAAATAATACCGAATCTATTCATTATTTTAATACTTTTTTTCTAGTTCAATTGTGAAATAAATGTACAAAATGTTTTTATTGATCTTTTTTCCGCATTATAAAAACATTGATGCGACGAGCTATGAACATCGTCTTTCACATCTAGTTTTAAGCAATTTCGTCAAAACAAAATTTTCATAGACTTATTTAGATATCGAAAGCGAATTGAATTAGATTTAAACATGTGATAAACATCCGTCACTTTGTTTAGCATTTTTAAAATGTTTTTAAGCTTGTCAGCATCACTAATGACATTTTCAAACTAATAACATGTTAACGAAACAAATTCGTATCCGTACTTTATAAAAAATTCGTCAGTATCTTAATGATGACTCAACCAAATATCGTATATGAAAAGAAAACTATATTCTGATTTATTTATAAAATTGGAGCTTCCGAGCATGACTACGTTCGCGAGAAATGCGGGTATAATAATCAGTAATGGCAACAAAAGAAAAGTACAAAGATAACGAAGGTTGGTTGGTGACTCTTGTGGAAGTTATCATATAAATTCTTATCTAAAAAGACCAAGGTATACATATGTCGTTATACAATTTGTCATTGAGTTAGGAACCCCAAATCTAGATTTTTTAATTTATAAAATCGGTTGGATTGATGTCGTACTTGGAATAAAACATTGGAAATGTTTCTACGTCTATATGATCGGTTTTAAGTAGTCTAATAGTTTGTTTGCATTCTAGTGGATTTCAAATTAAATATCCATTGCGTATAAGTCAAATAAAATCCTTTGGATTGGTTTTAGGATTTATTTCACATACAAGCAATATAGGTATTTGAAATCCACTGGAGTTCGTAAACGCAAACATACTATAATTAGCGTTATCATCATGGAAAGACTTCGGTAAATCCGATAAAGTTGCCAACTTGAAAGAGTTAAAACTATTTTTATGCCCTAATCCTAATACAAGAAAACTCTGATATAAAGAGGTATAAAATCTAATATATATGTATATATATATATATCTTTAAGGCATACGGCCAAGTAGCCGAGTGTTATTTTTAAAGTCCATGTTTTACATCCTCTCAAAACAATATTGATTTGATTGTCATGCATTTTTTCACTTGGTTTACATGTCTGTCCAATGTCTTCTGTACAGCAATTGAGATTTCATATGACTAATTACATTTATTAATATACTAAATACGTTTACAGGACGTTTATAGAAATTTAATACTTATTGAGGTCCCAAATTTTAACAACGTTTTCTTTCTCTTTGCACATCAAATTCCGCTAACGTGAGTGACTAAGAGGAAAGTGATTCCATCTAATATCAACAAAAATTTTCATTGTGACGTTATTCTATAAAACATAGTTTTGATATGCATTAAAAATATGAGATTTTGTGTTTTGCATATCAATCTACACAAAATTTTACTTCTTATTTACTCTATATTATTTTAATATATTCTGTAAACACTCACTTTATCACAATTTTTCCGCACACAAACACACATACAACACACACGTTAAGTGAATAATTATTAATGAATTGCACAGTTATTCGGTATCTGTAGCATTTTCCACACGCTCCGCTTATATTTTTATTGCAAACTTTATATGTTAATTATTTTCTGACTAAATCTTATATAAATTTGTTTAATATGTTTGTTTGTATATGTGCGGAGAAATTAGTAGGGCTTTTTAATAGATTTTTCAACCATTTCTATTAGGGATGGGTAAGTCGACTTTCGATTAATCGACTTTCGCAGCCAAAAGTCTAAAATCGTAGTCGACTTTTGTCTGGGGAGAAAATTGCATAATCGAATATTTCAGATCTGTAGTAGAGTTGTATAGTTCATGAACGAACTAGTTCAATTGAACGATTCATTGAAAAGAGCGTATGGACTAGATCAGTCGATATAGTTCATTATAGTTCAAAAGCTCACTGAACGCCGACCGAAAGATCCATGGAATTCACATATGAATAAAGTGACGCCGTCTTTTGTGCTGATTGATGCCTTCGTAATGTAATGAGTTTTGTTTATGTTTTTGGTCACTGTGAAGTGTCAAACCCCATTGAAATAAAACTAATTTCTACATAAAGAACATTTTTGACATAACATATCCCAATATATCGAATCCATTAACTATTCAATGTGCCTTGTTTTGGATAGAAAAAAGGAAAAAAATTAAAATAAATAAACATACATACAAAAAGCTTTCTTCGCAGTGAAAATTTCTACAAACAAGATTTTTTGCCAGCCACTTAAATTAAATTCTAATTACAATTTTTCCGAAGGACGTTTTTTTCTAAACCTAATGCAAGCTTAATCTTTCTTTATGAATGGAATAAAAATATCTAAATGTAATATTTTTGTAGTTTAATTATACTATTCTAATTTTTGCCCCTTTTTGGGTGTATGTATGTGTTTTCATCAAGCGAACCATTAAGAGCCCGTGAATGATTCTGATCCGATTGATAGAACCGGATAGTGAACTATGAACTAGATTGCTGAACTACTTCAGTTAAAAGGGCTGAGCTTTTGAACTAGATCTTTCAAATGAACTAGATTGTACAACTCTAATCAGTAGTGGGATTCTGTCATGGCGGAATAAGGTTTTCCATCGATAAAAATAATCGGGCCATTTATCACACCAAACGTCAACATTTGTTCACAAATTGGTGGATGGAGCCCTGGATCTCATTACCAATTGGGTGCAAGCATTGATAGTAAGGTGCAGAAAAGACCGCCGTACTCTTTCAAAGCAATTGGTTTTGATGACCTCATTCTAAGATCCAACAACAACACAGGACAGTAACATACGAAGTGCTTATATGAAGCGCACTTTATTTCTTTTTGATACAAGTTTCCATGTAGAATACTCAAAATTCAACCACAAAAATCTTGTCCGTTGCGACATAAATAACCCCTTCTTGGCTTTGTTTTGTCATCCTTCGTCGCTCTTTCTTCATAATTCCATCTGAAAAATAATCAATTATTATTGATTTTAAATATTTTATTAAGACAAATACATACCGCTAAAAACTTTTTGTTAAGATGAAATGTAGTTGAAACGTTAAAATTGAAAATCTAACGTTTTTTCTACAACACTTTTTAATTAAAAACCCACGACATTTTTCAAAACAATTGGCCTGTTCCCGTACTTTATAAAGTGGTAAAAGTCGTAAAACTTGTAAAAGTCGTAAACGATTTTCATATAAATTTTGTGTACGGGAACGCAAAATGTGTAAAAGTGGTAAAAATTGTAAAAACTTTTTAGTTCTGGAACAGAGCTAATATGAACCTTCAAAATGTGTTTATATTTTTTTTATATTTGTTTACATTTTTGCCAATATGGCTCTGACACTAGTATTACGTACAAAAACAAATTTCTACGTGGCTGTTGTATCGATTGTTGTACAACAACACTTGCTTTTACCTGTAATAATTGTACCATGAGTTTTGACTGTCAGTTTTGCTCAAATAATCGGTTGCTTGCCAGTGTGGCCGTTCATTTTTGTCAGTCATCAGCAACCACAAAATATTTTGTGGTTGCTGGACGGTTTGACATTTATCGATATTTCCGAAAAATCGACAGTCAAAACTGATCGTGTGTACCCCGCTTTACATTTACGAAATCCACTCGATTTCAACTGTCAAATCCATAGCTCAAACATCAAATGAAATCTCATTTGAAATCCATTGGATTTCATTTGACGTTTAACATATGGATTTTACAGTTGAAATCGAGTGGATTTCGTAAATGTAAATCAAGCATAAGTGTTTGAGTAATTCCCAGTATGGGTTTCGACATGGCCATAGTAGTACTTTGCATTTGTTATGCCTCGCCGATCTTATTCGCGATGCTTTCAATGGTTCTGATGTTGGTTTACTTGTTGGTCTTGATTTGTCCAAGGCCTTTGATTCCGTTGATCATGGCCTTCTGCTCCACAAGTTGAGGCATAAGTTTGGTTTTTCTCTTTCGGCCTGTAGGTTGATTTCTTCGTATCTAGTGGGAAGGTCCCAGTTTGTGGAGCATAGGGGTGTTCGGTCTGATGTTAGTGATGTTCGGTGTTTATAATGTTTACTGATGACATTGTGGATTCCATTTCGGGTTCTGGATGTAGTATTTTTATGTATGAGGATGACATCCATGTTTTCTTCAGGAGTGTAAATCTCTCGAATCTGGAGAATTTAGCAAACTCTGTGCTACAATCCCTTTCACTGTGGATCTCCTCTAATGGGTTGGCTATCAACTGGGATAAAACTGAAGCTGTTGTTTTTAATGCTTCTGTTAATTCGGTAGTTCCTAATATCTGTGTGAGTTCTTCTGTTGTTAATGTTGTTGGTGAAATTCGGTGCTTGGGTGTAATCATCGATTCCAAGCTTAGTTTTGTAACGCATATTGATGTTCTGTTGTCTCGTGTTCGCTTTCAGCTTAGGAGGCTTTATAGTCTCCAAGCATATTTAGACCTTAATGTTAGGTGGAAAGTTGCTATGTCGTTGTTGATGTCTCATGCAAACTACTGTTTGGCGGTTGTTTCTGGAGCTAATTCTTGTCAAATGCTGCGTGTTCGTAAAGACCTGCGTACATAAGCTGCCTCGCCTGATTACCTTGCTTGATTCTGATAAAAGAATAAAAAAGAAAAGGGCAACCCAGTTCGAAATTTGATCGGCCTCCTTTATTCTATTATTTTTATTATGTCAAAAATGAAGCAGGAAAGCAAGGCAACCAGGCAAAGAAGCTTATGTACGCAGGCCTTAAGATTGTTAATTCTATTGTGCGTTATGTCTTTGGTTTGCGGCTGGTGACCATAGCTCTGTTCCAGAACTAAAAAGTTTTTAAAATTTTTACTACTTTTACACATTTTGCGTTCCCGTACAGAAAATTTATATGAAAATCGTTTACGACTTTTACAACTTTTACGACTTTTACCACTTTATAAAGTACAGGAACAGGCCACATGTTTCGCAGTTTGTTGTTAAATTTCTGGGCTTGTCCTTTGACAAGTATGTTGAATATCGCCTTCTTTTATGCCACTATAGGATAATGAAGGACGTCAATTCTCCCTTCTTTAATAAGTTTGTGTTTAGTCGATACATCAGCAATCCTCAATTGTCATTTCCTATATTTTCGACGTGGATAGGAATGCATTCTTTTGTTGTTAGGGTTGCAAGATTTTGGAATCAGTTACCTCTTGACCTACGTAATTTTGCTTTCTCCACATTTGTTTTTAAGAGAAGGTGTTTTGAGCATCTCTCTAATACCCCGGTTACACTATTGAAGGTTAACCCACTGGGTTTAATAGATCCAGTGGGTTATTCTTTGCTGGTTACACTTATCTTTTCGAGGATATAAACTGTCAGCTGATGTCTGTTTACGTATACACACAAAATAACTAATAAAGTCGTGTTTTACACTTTTACAATTTCTCGTATGAGATATCGTCCCCTTTTTTCTCATATTGGTACATTTTACACACAGGGATACATTTTTGTATCATGGTATCGAGCGCACTTTTTGTTAAAAAAGTGTCTAATGTAAAAAAATAAATAATTTTATGATTTTCAAGTAACTTTAGATTTATTAACTCTATAAAATCTCATGCGACCAATCGTAAACGTGTAAAACACGACAAACTCTGTTGCAAAAACAGTTGCAACTTTTGGTACTTTTTGAGTAGAGTTGGATTTTTTTGCACAAATGCCGAATACAACACTGTATTTTTGGTGGATTTGTGCCGGATTTAAAATAAACCCAGTCGTAAGAGGATTTAATTTTTGTATGGCAAATCTGGTCAGATTTGACCAGATTAAGCAATAAATCCTCATAAAGTGGGTTAACCCGGCAAAAAACTGTAGTGTAACCGCACTATAATAGATTAATGTTTGTTTACTAGTCACTAGTTACAGGGTTTACATACAGTATGCAAAGTTCATATTCGTACACCCCTAAAAAATTAATAAAATCGTTATTAATTCCATGTTTTATGTGCAAATATGAAATAATTGATAGGAATTACAATAACGATGAAAGATTTAAGAATAACAAAACAAATTTTTAATTTATTTCTTCATTTAGGTGTAGATGGCGCCTATGTGGGCGGCAAAGTTCGTATTCGTACACCTATAAGCAGTTTTTAAGGATTTTCAAAGCGAAATACCGCAAATTTTTGTTCTTTTCTTCTTTTGGAATGCCTCTGCTATAGAAATATGTAAAAATAACGGTAATTTTATTAATATTTGAAATACTTAAGAAAAATGTGCTAGATATGATTAACTATTGCAATTTATTCCCAAATTTTGGACGAAAATAGCTAGTTGCGGTCCTTCTGTAACAATATTCGAGGTCTAATATGAAAATAAATTTGGTCGGCGTTTGGGAATGCAAAGGAACGTAATCCGGGCTTAGGTAAAGTAAACACATTTTTGGTATTTACTTGGTGAAAATCGCAAGTTTTGTTTTATATTTGACATTAAATGTATTGAAGTTTTAGAATACGGTTTCTAAAATCATTTTATGTCAAGACATTACGGCAATTACGAGGAATAATAAATTTTTCAGGAAGAACATTTCCCCAGAAATAATGAATTTCTTCAAAAGGTTACCCCAAATGATTTTCGAAACCGTATACTGAAACTTCAATACATTTTATGTCAAATATAAAACCAAACTTGCGATTTTTACCAAGCAAAATCCAAAAATGTGTTTTCTTTACCTAGGCCCGAATTACGTTTCTTCGCATTTCAAAACGCTGACAACATTTATTTCCATATTAGACCTCGAATATTGTTACAGAAGGACTACTATTAGCTATTTTCGTCAAAAATTCGGGAATACATTGCAATAGTTAATCATATCTAGCACATTTTTCTTAAGTATTTCAAATAATCGTCCGACTTTTTATACATACAAAATTTTTAATAAAATTACCGTTATTTTTACATATTTCTATACCAGAGCCATTCCAAAAGAAGAAAGGAACAAACATTTGCGGTATTTTGCTTTGAAAATCCTTAAAAACTCCAAATATATAGTGCTTATTGGTGTACGAATACGAACTTTGCCACCCACACAGGCGCCATCTATACCTAAATGACGGAATAAATTAAAAATTCGTTTTTTTATTCTTAAATCTTTCTTCGTTATGGTAATTCCTATCAATTATTTCATATTTGCACATAAAATATGGTATTAATAACGATTTTGTTCATTTTTTAGGGGTGTACGAATATGAACTTTGCATACTGTATATTGTTTGTTTTTTTTTTTTACTTTTTTTATGGGTTTGATTCCTGTAGACCTTCTATGTTCACTCTAGTGATTGAGTGAAACATAGCATTCCCTTGCTCATCTCCCCTCCACTTTTCTTAACAATTGTTTGCCCTGTTCCTTTACGTTCAAGAATCTTCAAGTTTTACAACTTTTTACTCGAAAAGCGTTCCTTTACTTCAGACACAATATAATTCATATGGGAGCAGTTTTCAACTTTTACTACTTTTGCCGGTTTTACCATTTTCAGAAGTAAAGGAACAGACCAGTTAAGTGAAGTGCAGTGGTTAGTGGCTATGATTAGGGAGTCTATTTATATTTGTATTTCCATGAATTCCTTTGATAGTCATTAATCATAGTATGCATAGTATTTATGTACATATATATTTCCATTTATGTATACATATATTTTTTTATTTTAATTCTTAACTTCTAAGGCTAGGTTTACATTTACGAAATCCACTCGATTTCAACTGTCAATTCCATTGCTCAAACGCCAAATGAAATCTCATCTGAAATCCATTGGATTTCATTTGACGTTTAACCAATGGAATTGACAGTTGAAATCGAGTGGATTTCGTAAATGTAAACCAAGCATAAGTTCTTGAATGTTTGGATATTGTAGTAAGACAATATAGCTCTGTTCCAGAACTAAAAATCTTTACAATTTTTACCACTTTTACACATTTTGCGTTCCCGTACACAAATTTTATATGAAAATCGTTTACGACTTTTACAACTTTTACCACTTTGTATAGTACGGGAACAGGCCATAAGTTATACTATGTTTACATTTACGAAATCCACTCGATTTCAACAGTCAATTCCATTGCTCAAACGTCAAATGAAATCCAATCGATTTCAGATGAGTTTTCATTTGACGTATACACAAAGGAATTGACAGATGAAATCGAGTGGATTTCGTAAATGTAAACATAGTATTATTGGCCATGTTGGCTTTTTTTACATTACAATTGTTGAATAAATGAAATGAAATAGTAGATATGGCGGCAATATCAAAAACAAAAATGGCTACTTAAAAATAAGAACAAAATAAATTTCACTGTTTTTAATTTTTAATTTCCCTGGTTGAAATTATTTCTTATTTATATTTATTTTTTTTATTTTGCTTTGACAGTGCGCGTATTTTTTCTTTTGCCTTAGTTGTCATAAAAATGTCATATCAGCAGTTTGACAGATTTTCCACTTTTTACACCACGAAATTTGTCGAGCAGAAAGTAGTAAAAGATAAAGCCATTTTGGCATGCTCTCTCTTAAATTTTGCTTCAAGTTTTGCTAGTTTTTGGGGTTAAGGAACGCTTTCTGAGTTAGTAATGGTAAAACTTTATGAAACGTTTACGTAAAGGAGCAAAGCTTATGTGTACAACAATCACAGGTAGCAAATTTGACATCTCATACTGCTCTCTACATCACTGCTGGCTGTCACTTGTTAATCATTCGGTATCTTAGCCCAATCCTAGCTGCGCGCTCTCTTGTAAAATTCATAAGTGAATTCATAGGAGAAGATGTACTCCAACGGCAAACGTACCGTACACTTGTAGTGATTCAACTGCATCCGCGGATGCAAACTTTTTGCTGGGTCGACACTCGCTTCCACCTCTGATTGTACGACGACAACTCTGGCACGATTCCGTTTTCAGTCTGTCATTCGCATTGTACGACGACAACTCTGGCACGTTTCCGTTTTCAGTCTGTCAGATGGTTTAGATTTGAGCTGTCAAAATTAATATTTGTAATTTGAATTCGCTGTGAGGTATAGAAGTGTCAAACTGTACAGAAATAGGTAGATGTATTTCGAAAAAAGACAACAAATAAACTTAAGCTCTGTTCCAGAACTAAAAAGTTTTTACCACCGTACACAAAATATATATGAAAATAGTTTACGACTATTACCACTTTATAAAGTACGGGAACAGGCCATTAATGTTGTACACGTATAATGAGAATTAAATTCACAATAGTTTATTTTAGCAGTTTATCCCAGCAAAAAATTTTGGAAGTTGTTCATGTGGAGTTATGATTTCACTGCACCCTTCGATGTAGTCCACATGGAGTTATGAAAAATGCACTCCGTTGGATACATTTTATAAGCGGTTGTTTTAGAGATCCCTACAAAACAAAAATAGTTGGTTGATCCCTACCCACCCCTGCCGACATCATTTCTTCTTTAGAGAAACGAGAAATAAGAGTGTACATATAAACCCTGTTCCTTTACGTGCAAGAATCTCCAAGTTTTGCCACTTTTTACTCGAAAAGCGTTCCTTTACTTCTGACACCACACAATTCATATGAGAGCAGTTCACAACTTTTGCTACTTTTGCCGGTTTTACCATTTTAAAGTAAAGGAACAGACCAATATATTTCGAAGAATTTGTTATAAAATAAAAAAATACAAACTAAAGTTGCGAACATTTTTGTGGTAAATTACGAGACGGAAATTTTTAATGGAGTGGAGTTGGAGTCGAAAGCTGAACTAGTGATGGGAAGGCAACATAAAAAACCTTTAGGATGACGAAGCAAAATCAGTTGCGCTTGGATTAAATGGAGAACGGAGGAAGTACACTCAATAATGATTGAATTTAATGAAAACTTTTTTAATTTGAGTTTATATAATAACGTTCTTTTTATTCTTGTTTTACACAAATAATAAATGCATTTTATTTATTCTGGGGTATTTCGCAAAATTTTCGCCAAATGGTCTCTTGTTGTCTCTTTTTATCGATTGTGTTTGTCTATAAAGTGTAGACATGCTATCTCTTACTTACCTAATCATATGGTATATTGTTTTGATTTTTCATGGCGCATTCATAGTTTTTTGACGTTTTAGATTCGATCAGCTGGGCTGAGGCATCTACCTTTCTAATTGTACCATGTATCTACCTGAATTGAAGGAAAAGAAATTCGCCTCAAGAAAATGTTCGCTTCTGTTTATGAATTTTGACGTTTCAAATCTTTGTTCTTCTTTGAATTCGCTTGCTGTAATTGGGCCATGTTCGGTCATTCATGTAAACACTCCATTGAAAAACAAGTCTTAATAAAATATAATTTTTTCTCAGATCAAAAATAAATAATAATGTCCGACGAATATGATAATGTAGCAAAAAGTAAACTAAAGTTGAAAAATGATGCAGGAATAAAGAAAAAGAAGAAGAAGAAAAGCAAGGACAAAGATAAAGAACGAGAAAAAATATTGCAACAAAATCTTTCTTCCGAAAGGTCCAGCAGTAGCAACGTATCTTTGACTAAGGCCGAACTAGCATTTAAACAACAACAGGAAAAAATGGTATTATAAAAATATTAAAATTATTCCGGTATATACATATGTATAATTATACTGCTTATTTTTAGCGCAATAAACGAATTCTGGAGAAGGCAACGACCACGCATAAGGAGAGAGTGGAAAAATTCAATGAGCACTTAGATACATTAACTGAGCACTTTGATATTCCTAAGGTTTCATGGACTAAGTAGAAGTATTTGTTTGGACACATACATATTTTCCTGTGTCCTTAAGGGATGTATAGAAATTAAAAACACATAAATATAAATTCTGTTCAATGTGAATTTATTCATTACTAGACAACATACCTAAGAAACCATCTGTTATGTATCCTTGATGATATGAATAATTGATTTCGCTAAAATTTGCTTTACCGACCCACGCCAGAAAATTGTCGGAGAATAACCACAAATAGTGCTTTTCATGCCCATTCCAACGATGTATTTTTTGTTGCGGAAATGTATACTTCCAAAGTTCCGAAAATGTCCTTGTCTACTTGAAAAAATTTACGATTTAAAAAAAATTAGTCGCGTTGCCGAAATTTACTCCATAGGCTACTTAAAAAAACTTGCAATTTAAAGTTCTGCGAAGAGTCGGTAGAGGAAATTATTTTTTGACAATGTTTTTAAAATTAAACAATAAGCCATGTTTATGATTTTGGCAAATCAAGTTGAAATGGTTTTTATCACAAATGATGGCTATCTGCAGATATAAATATGCAAGTACCTTACTTTATATGTCAAATGTAGCATTTAAAGCAGCGTCGCCCATAATATTTCCATCAATACTACAGCATATGTGTATGCATGGGTGAAAAAAACAACAACCACATGATATTCATCGTTTGTTTATTTACACGTACACTGTACGTGAGAGAGAGAAGCAAATGCAAAAACAACTCAGTGGGCGCCCTCACTATACTTCTTTGCAAAGACAGCGCGACCCTGATTTAAAGACATTTTTGAATTTATTTACTTATAGCTTTAATGTGTCATAAACTGTTTGTAAAAGAGGAAATGTTTTATTTGCCGTACATATCCCTCTGAAATCGTCCGTATTCAATGAAAAGATCATTGCACCACCTAAACCCAGCTTTCTTATGTATTCACTTTTGCACTTCATACTGGCTGTATTCTCGAATGAAATCCATTCGGTCCCGCTGCTTGCATAAGGAGAACATGTCTCTTTGTCAAATTCAAATGTTGAGAGAACATTTTGTTCAAGAAACCAGCATACTTCAGATGCAGTTACAAATCCTTGGTTGCCCGAGTAGCCGTATCCAAATGCTGGTGCTCCAATCTTAGTGTTGAATGGATTTACTAAACTGTAATGAAAATAATTCCTAGAATCAGTGCTCTAATTTATTGATGTTTTGTACAAACCTGAAAGAATGCCCGTAAGTAGGCAATCCAACAATAACCTTTTTACGTTCCAATCCGTTTGCTATCCACCAGTTTACAGAATAATTAATATTTAGGGTTGATAATATGGAATGTTCATTTTCCCGTCTATATAGTGGAGCATTAATACCTAAAATACAGGGTAATAATCAGTGTATATGTTAAGGACGCACACATTTGCAGTACTGATACCTGTGAATGGTGTCCCTTTTGTGTAAAAATGAAAATCATATGTCATTATGTTCACATGATCGGCATATTTGTTTATTTCACCTACGTCGTAGGAAAACACTGAAATACCTTCGGGAGCAGCTACGGCCAAAGATAACAAATAGTTTCTTCTTTCCCGTTTATATTCTTGACGAATTTCGTATAATAATTGGGAGAAATGCATACGTTCTCGGTTATACGCACTGGGAAACTCCCAATCTAAATCACAGCCATCTAATTTATAAGTGCTTAAAATCGATTTTAAAGACTGAATAAAAAGTTTGCGGTTCTCATGATTCTTAACCATTTTGGGAAAACCATCGCTAGCTAATCCGCCTCCGCCGATCCATAACAAAAATTTGACGGTAGGATGTTTACTTCGTAATTTGGATATATCGTATAATAGCACATTTTTGAGATCTGTACTTAATACTATGGTTGAATTGATTATCTGGGCCATTCCTACATTAATGTGCGTACAAAGAGTACCATTTACATCGGTTAAATTCATATCAACATAACCATCTTTGGAATCTGGCGTACAATAATAACAGATGAGTAATGTTTTATTGGGGGCGGGATTTAATTCGCCGTTGCTTGATATGTATTCATTGTCTTCATCAGAATGTAAATATTTTATACGGAATGTTGAGTTTTTTACTAAACGAAAATCATGTGATTCTCCGCTCTGCTCCTGATAAGCTAAGCTGTACAATGAAGCCCTCTGTGACCAAATAGCAGGTACAGCAGGTGTAGAATGGGGATATCGATGAACACCGTTATGAAATGGACTATAAACAAACTCCCAGGCTTGATACACTAAGAAGGTTGAAAAGGCACATATGCAGACTAAGAATAGTATGCGCCATCTTAAATGCGTATAGCTAAAACAATTAAAATTTATTTACTGCAGATGTAGTCCTGGCAAAATTAAACTCTACCTTATTCCACTGGTTTCATCAATCAGTTCGTAGGATGTAGCCATCTGTGAAGCATTAATAACGCAAAATTAACTCCCCTCGAATGTTCAACACCAAGCTATTTTGAATGACTTGTTTTTTCTAATCATAATACATATTAACAAATTGAAATTGATTTTATTGATTGTTTACAGATAATGAAGTAATAATAATAACAAAGAACAGCTGAACAGCGAAACGTCAGTTGGTTTGTAGCATGGTACAATTACAAAGGTTGATGCCTCAGCCCAGCTGATCGAATCTAAATAGGGATAGGTAAGTCGACTTTCGGTTAATCGATTAATCGATTTTTTGCAGTCAAAAATCTAAAAATCGTAGACCTGCGTGAAGTTAGCGACGTCGCCAACTTTCGATAACACAGAGTTATCGAAATTCACAGGGTGACACAGAACGTCAAAAATTCACATTTAGTACTATTTTTGCAACCCTGCTGACGAAAAAAGTTAGCGACGAATATTATAATTAATTAATTTTATAAAATTATGAATGAAAAACTCTAAAAACAATCCATCTTATTATAAATAATAAAATTTAAGTAATTTTCAAGAGTTAAATGTACGTCAATGTTACCAAACCATATCAAATAACGCATTGTTTTGAACCTAAAATTGACCGGTGGTCAGGACAAACCTCGTCCAAACTGAATGCATGGAATGAAAGATAGAGTCCCAGAGAACATTTCCTCATACTAGGAATATTCAATTTCAGTTTTTTGTAGAACAAAGTTGTCCATTTTCCGTTTTCCAACTGGTGGTCAGGACATAGAATCGCCTCTGGAATCTCCCCTATACAAACCTCGTCCAAACTGAATGCATGGAATGAAAGAAAGAGTCCCAGAGAACATTTCCTCATACTAGGAATATTCAATTTCAGTTTTTTGTAGAACAAAGTTGTCGATTTTCCGTTTTCCAACTGGTGGTCAGGACAGAGAATCGCCTCTGGAATCTTCAATATACAAACCTCGTCCAAACTGAATGCATGGAATGAAAGATAGAGTCCCAGAGAACATTTCCTCATACTAGGAATATTCAATTTCAGTTTTTTGTAGAACAAAGTTGTCCATTTTCCGTTTTCCAACTGGTGGTCAGGACAGAGAATCGCCTCTGGAATCTTCAATATACAAACCTCGTCCAAACTGAATGCATGGAATGAAAGATAGAGTCCCAGAGAACATTTCTTCATACTAGGAATATTCAATTTCAGTTTTTTGTAGAACAAAGTTGTCCATTTTCCGTTTTCCAACTGGTGGTCAGGACAGAGAATCGCCTCTGGAATCTTCAATATACAAACCTCGTCCAAACTGAATACATGGAATGAAAGATAGAGTCCCAGAGAACATTTCCTCATACTAGGAATATTCAATTTCAGTTTTTTGTAGAACAAAGTTGTCAATTTTCCGTTTTCCAACTGGTGGTCAGGACAGAGAATCGCCTCTGGAATCTTCAATATACAAACCTCGTCCAAACTGAATGCATGGAATGAAAGAAAGAGTCCTAGAGAACATTTCCTCATACTAGGAATATTCAATTTCAGTTTTTTGTAGAACAAAGTTGTCCATTTTCCGTTTTCCAACTGGTGGTCAGGACAGAGAATCGCCTCTGGAATCTTCAATATACAAACCTCGTCCAAACTGAATGCATGGAATGAAAGATAGAGTCCCAGAGAACATTTCCTCATACTAGGAATATTCAATTTCAGTTTTTTGTAGAACAAAGTTGTCCATTTTCCGTTTTCCAACTGGTGGTCAGTTGGAAAAGCATTTGTTTATTCTACTTTACATTTATGTGAGCTACTTTTGCATAATTTCAAGAAAATCTTTGACATTTCCGCCATTTTCATCTCCAAATTAATGGCAATGACAACTTAACGATAATATCGATAGCAATCGATATTTTAAAACATTATATCGAAAATATCTAATGTTGGGAATATCGATGATTTGCCAGCTCTAGTAGATGCCTCAGCCCAGCTAATTGAATCTAAAACGTCAAAAAACTATCGATAGATAGTTTTTCCTATCGATGTTTTCGTAACAAGAACCCCCAACCTATAATTCATTGAAATAAATAGAAATTTCTCTGCTTTGTCCCAATTTACATTAGGCGAGTTTACTTGCGGCAATTGTCAGTTTGTGGGTGAGAGAGGGTGTTGAGAGGCAAAGGGTTACCATATACCTCACCTCTCTCTCCATCAAACTGACAATTGCCGCAAGTAAACTCGCCTAATGTAAATTGGGACTTTTCGGGTTTGTGCGTGTGAGAAAGTAAGTCCGTAGTCACACGAACACATTTTTCGGAAAAGTAAAATGTATTTTTTTTTTTAATATTTTTATAAAAAAAGCAATTGTTTATTTTCCTTTACTTTTTTATTTTTTTATTTTTTATTTTATTTATTTGCTTTGCAATTGAAGCCAATTTTGAGGCCAATTTATATAATTACAAAGAATCCACCTAAATATCATAGCTACTCTAAAAACAATTTCATATATATAATTCATCTTAAATCTAGAAATTGGAGATCTAATTATTTTGGTTACAATTATATTCTTTAATTTTTTTTTTAAATTCTTCATTACGTCATAGCTACTCCAATTTTAAAGCAACAGATTAATAATAAGTATATCGTATAAGTTATTAGTTAAATTATGAAATGATCATTAAGAGATGTATGATGTGGTATGCAAATGATAAAAAGTTTTCGCGCAGTGATAAAAACTGGTTAAAGCTAGAAAAAATTCTTCATTACATCATAGCTACTCCAATGCTAAAGCAACTTGTAAGTTGAATACAAATTAATAATACAATATAAAAAAATTAATGTTGATAATAATTAACAGATATATGATGTGGTATGTATGTAAATGACAATCAATTTTCGCGCAGGGAAAAAAGTTGTTAAAGCTAGAAATTGGAGATCTAATTACTTTGAATTCATTCATTACATCTTCATTACATCGTAGCTACTCCAACTACTTTTCTGTGAACTACTTGTGCAAAATGTCAAGAAAAGCATAATGATAATATCGATAGCAATTGATATTTTAAAATATTATATCGAAAATATCTAATGTTGGGAATATCGACTGTTTTCCACCTCTACGGTAGAGCTGGCAAAAAATCGATGGCACTATCGATAAAATCGATTATTTTTAAAAATGAAATATCGATTGATAGTTTTGCCTATCGATATTATCGGAACAAAAATCCCCAACCTAAAATTCATTGAAATAAATAGAAATTTCGTTGTTTTTCGTTTTGTGTGTGTGAAAAAGTAAGTCCGTAGTCACACGAACATATTTTTCGGAAAAGTAAAATGTATTTTTATAAAGTAAAAGCAATTGTTTATTCTCCTTTACATTTCTGTGAACTACTTGTGCAAAATGTCAAGAAAACCATTGACATTTCCGCCATTTTCATCTTCAAATTAATGGTGTTGACAGCTTAACGATAATATCGATAGCAATCGATATTTTAAAATATTATATCGAAAATATCTAAGTCGATGGTCAGACTAGCAAGGTTTCATGAAACCAATTTCGTTAAAGTTTCTTTTCAAATTTCGTTAATGTCCACACACGTTAACGTGAAATTTAAGATCTTTGCGTGTCCTCTTTATTTTACCATTCGCGTTTGTTGTGTTTCTCATACTAATAAAAACAAAAAAAGACATAAATAAACCAAAAAACAACACAAAATAATTAACATTAATAATTAAATTAATATTAATAGTTAAATTTTCACTATTTCATTAATTAAATGTTTTTATTAAATATATTTATGTTTGCTTTGTTGTTAACGTTTGCTTGAGAAAATAAAAAATGAAAGAAAATTGAAGAAAAAATCTTGCAACGAAGAACAAGAAGAGGCAACACAACAAACACAGAAAACCATGTACATGGGTTTCACTACTTCATACCCCTCGCCTATAAACTTGACGTCGCCATGTTGAAATCGTGCTAGTCTGACCATCGACTAATGTTGGGAATATCGATGGTTTGCCAGCTCTACTCTACGGTGTACATTAGAGCTGGCAAACCATCGATATTCCCAACATTAGATATTTCCGATATAATGTTTTAAAATATCGATTGCTATCGATATTATCGTTATGTTGTCATCGCCACTAATTTGGAGATGAAAATGGCGGAAATGTCAAAGATTTTCTTGAAATTATGCAAAAGTAGCTCACATAAATGTAAAGTAGAATAAACAAATGCTTTTATTTTATAAAAAAAATTAAAAAAATACATTTTATTTTACCGAAAACTGTGTACTTGTGACTACGGACTTACTTTCTTACACACACATAACCGAAAAGCAGCGAAATTTCTATTTATTTCAGGTTAGGGGTTTTTATTCCGATAATATCGATAGGCAAAACTATCTATCGATATTGAATTTTTAAATAACAATCGATATTATCGATAGTGCGATCGATTTTTTGCCAGCTCTAGTGTACATATGTAACTGTCTGCTATAGAGCTGGCAAACCATCGATATTCCCAACATTAGATATTTTCGATATAATGTTTTAAAATATCGATTGCTATCGATATTATCGTTAAGTTGTCATCACCATTAATTTGGAGATGAAAATGGTGGAAATGTCAATGATTTTCTTGAAATTATGCTAAAGTAGTGCACAAAAATGTAAAGGAGAATAAACAACTGCTTTTATTTTATAAAAAATGCAAAAAAATACATTTTATTTTACCGAAAAATGTGTACGTGTGACTACGGACTTACTTTCTTACACACACATAACCGAAAAACAGCGAAATTTCTATTTATTTCAATGGATTTCAGGTTATGGGTTTTTATTCCGATAATATCGATAGGCAAAACTATCTATCGATATTGAATTTTTCAATAACAATCGATATTATCGATAGTGCCATCGATTTTTTGCCAGCTCTAGTCTGCTATCGAAAATTTATCGCTTAGAAAAATGTTGCTTTAGATCTCTTAAGCGAGAGCTGACGTTTATGAAATAAATAAAAAAACATAAAAGCGAAGTAAAGAATAAAATATTTTTTTTCTGATTAAGATGACTTCGGCCACGGTAAGAAATGTAAGAATTTTTCAATAAGATCATTCAATATACATAAATGTGTGTTGCCGTACGGTGAAGGTTGTGCTATTGACAATGTTTCGTCCTTAATTTAATACAATGGAACTGAAAAATGTGAATGTAAACATTGAAATTAAAATAATTTTTCTTAGGTACCACTACTTGATGACGATACAATCCCTTTTGGCGAGGAAGATGAGATGCGAGATCCTAGTGCAGGAGGGACAAAATATTCGTAAGATAACATTCTACTTTATGTCCAGGTCCAGATTTACATTCGGCAATTTTCCTTGCGGCAAGTTTTCTCGTTTCCCTTTAAAATCTGGGAATAAAATTCCTTTACAGACAGTTCGCGAGTACAGTGAGTGTCAAAAATATTCGGTTTTCAATTTTACCAATAATCGGGTATGTTCTGAGACACACCTTTCATTTCACGCCCCAAAGCATTTTTTCACCCCATTAACGCTTATTTTTCGAGTATTTTACAGATGGAATAGGGTGTACTGTTCTTTTTAAATACGCCAATGAATATTAGCCCCAAGAAATTCGCCAAAAATAGGAGAAAATGCTTGAGGTGTGAAGTGAGAGGTTAAATGTGTCTCAGAACATACCCGAATAACACCTCAGTATTTTAGAAGCTCATATCCAATAACCATAAAATTAAATACTTAAAACTTAAAAAAAAATGTTGGTCCTGTGGCAATCAAAAAATGTATATAACATGGTTCCATGACATCCCTATAAGCAGGAATAATAAAGAAAAGTTTGTTAACCCTGTTTTCTATGCGTCAAAAATATTCGGTTTTTGTAACTATTTTTAAATATTTTGGCGAAAAAAACAGGTCTTTATGGAACTTTTTCTGCAATATTAGTATACATTTTAATATTTGCGCACAGCATTATTATATTTTATAGCTAATTCTAAAATTTAGCGCTAAGGAAAAACGCTATCTTAGAAAAGTTAAAACTAGTTTTATTTCATTATAAAAACGGCATAAGTAAAAGGAAATTTAGCTTATTTTTGATTATTTAGTCGAATATAGTTATCAGGTGCAAAAGTCATGAAAATATAGGAATAATAGATTTCGTGAAACACATAAGCCAACCCAAACCAAGGACTGGGGGGAAGAGGAATCTCCTGACAAATTAGGGCTAAACCGCCCTTAAATTTCTTGAAATTTATTTATTTCAATTGACATATGCCCAGTCTTTCGACCTTAAGGCAGTACACTGCAATATAATGCCATGATAACAAGTAAATTTTTACTACTCCAAAACACAATTACTAGGTATAAAAATAGGGGTAGTAATTATAAAATAAAAAAAAAAACTATATTAAATATAAAATATTTTGATTGATTGAATTCTTATACTCCAGGTAATGGAAGGGATGTTAAACTAAATAACTTTCAGAAGATAAAACATATGCACTTCCATTCCAAAAAATCATAAGGTTAAATCTTCTCATAGCCTTGTAACACATCACAAACTATCGGCTTATTTACGTAACGAATAATCTAGTTCAAGTTTCGCCTTGATGTACCTTCAAAACTTAATGTAAATCAGAAACTTGGTGAAATGGTGTTAGTTTTGAATGCCTAAGCAGACAAATTAGTATACCACCAAGTTTCTGGCTTTTCTGTGTACTCCAACATAAAAAGTACAAATGATCTTCTAGAAGACATGTATTTACGAATGACCTTTTATGTGTTACAAGCCTATGAGGAGCTTTAAGCTTATGATTTTTAGGAATGTAAGTGGATAATTTCTATCTTCTGAAAGTTATTTAGGGCTCGGTGACCAATTTCAAGAAAATTAAGGGAGGTTTAGCCGTAAATTTTTAAGGAGATTCCTCTATCTTTCCAACCAGTCCTTGGTTTTGGCTGGCTTATGTGTTTCATGAAATCTATTATTCCTATATTTTCGTGACTTTTGCATATGATTACAGCTATGTATATTCGACTAAATATTCAAAATTTCCTTTTACTTATGCCGTTTTTATAATGAAATATAACCAGTTTTATATTTTCTAAGATAGTGTTTTTCCTTAGCGCTAAATTTTAATAATTTGCTATAAAATATAATATTTTTAAACACACAGGAACGAAGATTCTGTTTGCAAATATTAAAATATATACCAATATTGCAGAAAAAGTTCGATAAAGACCTGTTTTTTTGCCAAATATATTTAAAAAAAGTTACAAAAACCGAAAATTTATGACGAATAGAAAACAGGGTTAATAAAGTTTTCTTTGTTATTCCATGGTAGAACAAACAAGGAAAAGTAAAAAATTAAAGTTTTCTTTAAATAGCCATTCTTTTTGCGTGTCTCTTCTACAAACTTGCCCAATGTATATTGCGACTACATATGTGAATTGAATTATGAAAACAAAAATTAATATTCCACATTTGCTTTTTAGGCATCCATATGTCACATTCTTCCATTTATTCTTTCGCAGTGCTGCAATTGTGATCTACATGTTCTGCGGATGGTTTAGTGACTCTTTCATTACAAGTTTTGTCTTCGTAGTATTATTCTTATCGGCAGATTTCTGGACAGTAAAGAACATTACTGGTCGTCTGCTGGTTGGCTTGCGTTGGTGGAATTACGTGGACGATGAGGGAGTATCTCATTGGTTATATGAAGCTAAAAAGGTAGGTACGTTTAGAGGAAGTTTACTTACACTAGCCATCAATGTCATATGTACCGAAATAAAAACATTCCATATCTACCCACACAATGTGGAGACGTAATTTCACTGCATGTGTGGACCGGGACTAAGGAAAATCCCCAATATTGCAACACATTAGCGACTGTATAAGATCGAAAAATGTTGGAACATATGACATGGATGGCTAGTCTAAACTACCTCTTAGCTAAGTGGTTTCATTTAGGACCGTGTTACGGTGACCTACCTAAACGAGACTTGAGCTATGCTTAATCAACCAAAGTGAACTACATATTCAATTTCTCGTTTTTTTATGCAAAGGGCAAAGTCAACAATCACGAGGCTCGTATATTCTGGCTGGGACTGATATTGTGCCCTGTGTTTTGGAGTCTTTTTTTCATTGTTGCATTATTTGGGTTGAAGTTCAAATGGTTGCTCTTAGTCATGATTGCTCTTGCTTTAAATGGCGCAAATCTGTATGGATACATAAAATGTAATTTTGGAGCCAACAAAGACTTAAATTCAGCTGCCACAGACTTTGTTAAAACACAAATTTTCAAAAATGCCATGGAAATTATGACTAAACCGACGGCTCAACCTACAACTGCCCGACCTACAGGCGTAATTTAAATCTTAATTCATTCCACTCTACCGTCACGTATTTGTAAATATATTTAAGAATGGTAACATTAAAATTAAAATTCTTGGGGCATGTTATTAGCTTCCACGGAGATAATTTTAATGAGCTAAAATGATATATAACATTCTTATTATTAGAAGATAATAAACATATTTTGACAACACTAAAACAAATAATATAACGTAACTGCTAAATAATCACACTGATTTAAAATAAAATACAAGGTAAGAGAGTTGTATGCATCATGTTCTCATCTTGAGCAAATCTTGAATTTGAGTTTTGTATGCCTCTTTGCATTCGTTAAGATCCAACTCAAGTTCTTCACATCGTTCAACTTTTTCTCCATACATTTGCAATAGGGCGTCATATCTAGTTTGTAAATCATTGTAGTTTGTCTCCATTGCTTCGTAAGAATGCATTTTGTCCTTGATCTATAGTAAATAAAATATGTATAAGTGGTGATAAAATCCCAATTGATCTGCAATTCAAATTCGGCGCCGAAAGTAGGATTTTTTTCATCTTTAGGGTTACTTTTACTTCAGAAACAAGGTAATTCATCAAATAAAACGTTAAAACTTCGGTACCGATTTTCAACATTAGATCAATCATACATATCTTACTACTACCAACATACATTTTCCATTTCTATTGAGAGGTGAGAAAGTTCCTCTTGTAGAACGTTCTTCTCAGCCTGTATACGGGAAAGCTCCCACTGCGCTTGTGCCAATTCGCCATCTCTCTGCTTCAGCATAGATTGCAAGTACTCAAAATTGTTGGTTGTATTGGCTGCTATGAAATGGAAATTCAATCCTTGTCGACCACCAGGATTAGATATGCAATCGAAATCGTCCTGTTTTGAAATAGTTACAAAATACAGTAATATGTACATTTGTGCTACGTTTAATAAGAAAAACCTCTTGGTGATGCCAATCTATACTTCCCCCATCTTCTATGGAATTTACACCTCCACTGGCTGTTGGAGAATGTCTATTTGTATCTGCTGAAACGGAATTTTGCAATTCGGTGAATGAATTTGTCGTTTGTTCCCGTTCCTGTTGTAAACATTCAACAGAAGCACTTAGTCTATTTTCAACTTCGTCTAGATGATCTTCCAAAGTTTTTATCTTGGACTTACTAAGCTCCAATTCTAGCATAAGCTCAGAAATTTTTCTGTAATTTATGAATATGGAATATGAATTATAACACTACGAGATGTGAATTTCGTGTTTGATGTTATTTACCTACTATGGTCCGCTTCTTTTTGATTCATTTCTAATTGTAGAGCAATCTTTGTTTTTTCCTCCTGCATTATTGTTTTGGACAGACTTTCTTCCAACTCCTGACACCGAGATTTTAGCAATTCTATTTGTTCCTTCGACGTTTCTTCAATGCGTTCAAGAGAATGAAGTCGTTTTTTGGCTGCATCTAATTTTTCCAGTAGACCCTTCTCTTCCTTATTCCAGTTGTTTGTCCGCTGATTTAACGTTTGTTGCAGAGATTCTAAATGTCGCATTAAAGGTATAGTTGTTTGGCTTATTTCGTGAGTGGACGATTCTGCTCTTAGCTCTGCCGCTTCTAAGCGACTCATAAGATTTCGATTTTCTTCGCGCAGTTGTTGTTCTTTTTTAATAGCAGCCAACTCTGTTGACCGTAACTTATCAGCAAATTCTTGTAGTTGTTTCTGGAGTTCCTGATTCTCGGCTTGGAGTTGTAGTTTTTCCTTTTCCGCAGTTTGAATTACTGTTCGCGAAATGGAAAGATCGGAATGTTGCTTTGACCGTTGTTGAAGTTCTACTTTAACCGCGTCAAAACTATGTTGCAATGTTATAAGTTTTTGTTGGGTGTCTTCCAATTTGCTTCGAAGGGAGTTATTGTCTTTTTCCAGCTTTTGATTCTCCGAAGACATTTTATGAACAGCTTCTATTTGTGTTCTCTCGACATCCTCTTTAGCTGACAGTGTTTTTTTCAGTCGGTCTATTTCTTCATTAGTTGCAGTCAACTGCTCTTTCATTGTCTTCAATTGCACTTCAACGTTTTTCTCCTTAGAACGTAATTTTTTTATAATATTTGATTGTTGTAATATTTCCTTGGACAGTTTCTCGCCCTCATGTCGTAGTTCCGCAACCATAGTTTGACTTTCCGCTAAAGCCTCGGTCACGTCGCTCTTTGGAATTTTTGATTGCAATTCCTTAATTTCGGCCCTTAATGCGTCCCTTTCACGTATACAATTCTGGAATTTTTTCTCTAAAGCGGACAGTCGTTTGGTGTACTCTTCGGATGGAGGCGAGCTATCCTCATTTATTAAGGACAGTAATTCATTGTTGCGTTCTTGCAATTCGGAATTACGCTGTTCTGATTGCAGTAAACGCAATTCTCTGGCCTCTACAATACTGTTCAATTCAGATATACGCTTTAGTAGCTTCTCTACTTCGTCCTCTGAAGGTGAGTCAATTGAGAAAATGGAAATCTCCGATGGTTCACGACAATGTCCTGCTTTCGCTGTAGCGTCACAGGTGGTTCTTTCTACTTTAGTTCTTTCATTCGGTTTCTTTTCGTCTTTCTGGGGGCTGGTTCTTGTTGTGGTACTTGGATTTGAAATGATTTCGATGTCGGAAGATGTAGCCGTTTCCATTTCATCATTTGATGTGTGTACGGATGGTGTATTACTCACTAAAACTTTCTCCTCACTTCTTGTAGAGTTAAGTTGAACATCTTCAAAACTTTGTGTTGAATCAGAATCAATTGTTTGGAGCTCGTAAGAAAAATCGTCCCTCGTCTTCGTTTGATAATTTTTTGAGCCCTCCAATTTATCAGGTTCCTTTGCATGCGCTTTTTCTAAAAAAAAAATGATTACTTATACTGATTTTATTAATAGTTTATTTCCTGTATACACCAACCACTCATGTTTGGTTGTATTGTTTACCAGGAAGGACATTTTTATTACCAATTTCTCCTTGGCACATAATTGTTATGTTTGAGTCGTTCTGATTTCCATCATCGGTACAGACATCGCCAGAACTCCCAATAATAACTATACTATCCGTTGTGGCCTCAGGAAACACAGTTTGTGAATCCGACGTCATATCAGTAGCCAACACATCCACAGATTCAGAGCCATCTCGTTCATCGGTGCACGAAGTAATTTGTTCTGGCGATAGAATACCAATTGACGAATCTGAGTTTGAAGCTGTCGTTATCTTATTATCTTCGACACCTACATCGCCTTCTTTGTCATTGTTGAATTGAGTTGGTTCTTCAAAAATGACATCTGCCGTTTTAACTCCAACATCTTCCTCTTCTTCCTGGATATCTAATACTTTGTCTATCTTCTTTTGGGCTTCCTTTAATGCTTTAGCCAGCCTTTTGGTGTCAAACCAACTCATTGGTAAAGTAATATTTTAATATTTTCTAATTCTAATTGTTTTTGACAAAGCTAGGGATAGGCAAATCGACATTAAAGTAATCGACTTTTTTAGTTTGAAAGTCTAGAAATCGAAGACGTCTTTATAGTAGAGCTGGCAAAAAATCGATGGCACTATCGATAAAATCGATTGTTTTTTAAAAATTAAATATCGATAGATAGTTTTGCCTATCGATATTATCGGAACAAAAACCCCCAACCCAAAACTCATTAAAATAAATAGAAATTTCGCTGCTTTTTTCGCTGCCCGTAGTCACACGTACATATTTTTCGGAAAGGTAAAAGCTCTGTTCCAGAAATAAAAAGTTCTTACAATTTTTACCACTTTTACACATTTTACGTTCCCGTACACAAAATTTATATGAAACTCGTTTACGACTTTTACAACTTTTACGACTTTTACCACCTTATAAAGTACGGGAACAGGCCAAAAATGTATTTTTTAATATTTTTATAAGATAAAAGCAATTTTTTATACTCCTTTGAATTTCTGTGAACTACTTGTGCAAAATGTCAAGAAAAGCATGACATTTCCGCCATTTTCATCTCCAAATTAATGGTGTTGACAGCTTACCGATAATATCGATAGTAATTGATATTTTAAACTATTATATCGAAAATATCTAATGTTGGGAATATCGATGGTTTGCCAGCTCTACTTTATAGTAGAGCTGACAAAAAATCGATGGCACTATCGACAAAATCGATTATTTTTTAAAAATTAAAGCTCTGTTCCAGAACTAAAAAGTTTTTAAAATTTTTACCACTTTTTCACATTTTGCGTTCCCGTACACAAAATTTATATGAAAATCGTTTAAGACTTTTACAACTTTTACCACTTTATAGAGTACGGGAACAGGCCAAAATATCGGTAAATAGTTTTTCCTATCGGTAGATAGTTTTTCCTATCGATATTATCGCACAAAAATTCCCTACCTAAAATACACGTACACATTTTTCAGAAAAGTGAAATGCATTTTTTTAATATTTTTATAAAAAAAAACATTGTTTATTCTCCTTTACATATCTGTGAACTACTTTTGCATAATTTAAAGAAAACCATTGACGTTTCCGCCATTTTTATCTCCAAATTAATGGCGATGACAACTTAACGATAATATCGATAGCAATCGATATTTTAAAATATTATATCGAAAATATCTAATGTTGGGAATATCGATGGTTTGCCAGCTCTATTAGAGCTGGCAAAAAATCGATGGCACTATCGAAAATATCGATTTTTATTTAAAAATTCAATATCGATAGATAGTTTTGCCAATCGATATTATCGGAATAAAAATCCCTAACCTGAAATCCATTCAAATAAATAGAAATTTCGCTGCTTTTCGGTTATGTGTGTGTAATGCTTGGTTTACATTTACGAAATCCACTCGATTTCATCTGTCAATTCCATAGCTCAAACGTCAAATGAAATCTCATCTGGATTTCATTTGACGTTTAACCTATGGATTTGACAGTTGAAATCGAGTGGATTTCGTAAATGTAAACCAAGCATTAGAAAGTAATGCTTGGTTTACATTCGGCGTCGTTTCGTGATTTCGAGGGCGTTTCGTGATTTCGCGCGGAATAAAGCAAAATTTATCATGATTTCGCATACAAAAATGAAATTATCTAATTTCGTGATTTCAGCGAAATCAACATCGAAATCACAGTACAGATGATATACAACCTTGTTTTTGCCTAAAAAAGTACCAAAAGTTGCAACACTTTTCACGTATCGAAATAAACAAGGTAGATGGTCAATTGCTGCAACAAAAAATTTTAGTATCAAAATTTGTAAACAATTGTGAAAAAATATTAAATGACTCTGCTACAATGCTATTTTCCATTGTGTTCCCGTAATTTTTTAATGGTTATGTTAGAAAAAATAGCGAATTGCTTCCCATACAAATTTCTTAAAAAATACGGGATCGGATAAATGACGGAAATTGCAAAAACTCCAGCATAAATGTCAAAATCAACGTATCAGCTATCATATTAGATGCCAATGTGCTTGCTGCTATTTTTTACTAGGCCAAAATTGTATGGTAGAAAACAGGAGAAGAGGGTGTTATTCGGCGCTATTTTTGTTTATAGAAAAGTGCAAGTCTCTTCGGAGTACTAGAACGCATTTTTAGCACTAAATGAGAAAACTACTGCAAGTACTAATATTGTGCAGGTTCTGAGCAAAACTGTTATCTATTAAAATTTATTATTATGATATCTCAATGATAAAATTATTTTTTATTTTTTCATTTGTTAGTCCTATACACAATTAATACTATGTATATATAGTTTTACGATAATTTTCCAAATAAAGTTGTAAAGTTCTATATTGTCGTATATTTTTGATGATTAATTCAATTTACAACAACTAGTTTTGAAAATCCATGTTCGATCAGCTGCGCATATGCATCTACCTTGATCATTGTGATATGTTTGAAATCAACAAAAAATAAGTGTAAACACCGGGGTGTATTTCAGGATTTCGTAAAATCCAGTGGATTTTGGAGCGCAAGTGTATACTTGGCATAAGTCCATAGTCACACGTACACATTTTTCGGTAAAATAAAATTGGTCTGTTCCAGAACTGTAAGAATCTACTAATTTTTACTATTTTTTCCGATAACATAAAGGAAAAAATGCTATCGTAGTTAAAAATAGTAGCTTCTTGCAGGTTCTGGAACAGAGCAAATGTATTTTTTTTTAATTTTTTTATAAAATAAAAGCAGTTGTTTATTCTCTTTTACATTTCTGTGAACAACTTTTGCATAATTTCAAGAAAATCATTGACATTTCCGTCATTTTCATCTCCAAATTAATGGCGATGACAACTTAACGATAATATCGATAGCTTTCGATATTTTAAAAGATTATATCGAAAATATCTAATGTTGGGAATATCGATGGTTTGCCAGCTCTAATAGAGCTGGTAAAAAATCGATGGCACTATCGATAAAATCGAATATTTTTTTAAAAATTAAATATCGATAGATAGTTTTGCCTATCGATATTTCGGGACAAAAACCCCCAACATAAAATTCATTGAAATATATAGAAATTTCGCTGTTTTTCGGTTTTGTGTGTGTGAGAAAGTAAGTCCGTAGTTACACGTACACATTTTTCGGCAAAGTAAAATGTATTTTTTTAATATTTTTATAAAATAAAAGAAATTGTCTATTCTCCATTACATTTTCAATTTTTTTCAATTTATTTTCCATTTTATAATGCCCAGTTTTTCAACCTTAGGGCTGTATACTTCATTTGAATTTAAAATAATAAATTGCATGACTTAAAGTAAGGCTGTTATACTACTCCAATCAAAATAAAATACTCATCATAATAAAGGGTAAAAAAAAACATATATATTTGTATCTCCTTACAGAAAACGTTTGATTTAAATGCATGAATTAAAACTACTCCAGCAAGGAGTGGGAGGGATGGTCAACCACTCCAAACAAAACATACAAGATATAAGAATTGATTGTATTAAAATAGTAAAATATATAAGTTATAAAAAAAAATCTTATTAAAAAAAAATTTTTTATTGAGTTGTGACTACTCCAGAACAATATTCAATATAAAAAGGAAAACAGTTGTTATGTTAACCTTGTTTAACATAATGGCCACCTTAGATTTCTTAAATGTAAACGTACTATGAGGATCGCATTGAGGGTGGCCACACCAACTATCGTTTGTTCCGCTTTGATCACTTTCGTTTTCTTTTTTTGCCGGAGTGGCAACGCCCGACCACAAACGTCAAACTGAATGCCGCCGAATACATATTCCATTTCATTTTTAACAATTACCGGCAGCGACAACATCTCAATTTTAATATTGAGATAAAAGTTTGCAACAAAGTAGAGCGGTGCATTATTGCGCAATAATTTCATTGCTGAAAATCTGCATGTTAATTCCAATTGGGAATTAATTGTGAGGCCTTGCTGTTGATGATATTTTACAAAGGGTGAGTTAGTTTTGGCGGTGAAAATTGTTTGGAACAAAATCCAAAGAATTTTATTTGCGATTTTACAGATTTCTCTGGAACTTTCTGCAACTGTGTGGGGCTGTACCATAAAACACGCGGTATCTGTACCGTTACCTGACAAGTGCCTTCAAGCTGTTTCCCAATTGGAATATTCTTTTGGTGTGCGAATTTCTGTACGGGCAAAAGGATGTGTGATTCTTATTAAGCAATTAAATGTGCGACGTTATTTAATTGCACACAATTTTAATGCAACAAGCTACAAATTTTTATTGGAAAATTTGCTGCGTCAGCTACTGTTACCACCGTGAGGAACCGCACCACCACCTAGCTAACAGGACACTTAACAAATTCCACCAGGGCAGCATCACCACACAGCCCCACCGCTCCATACTACCATCATCTATTAGTTCCGTCATTCACCCCATAACCACTTCAACTCCACCTGCGTATGTCACCATAACATCATCATATGCAAACCAACCCAGATCAGTTCCTTCATCACGGGTACAGTTTGGCAGTACAGATAGTTCGCAGTAAGCCTAAGTGAAACATAAGAGCAGCGCAGTAAGTAACCAGATCCGTGTTAGACCGAGGCGTGAACCAGTATATGCCGCGATCGAGGTCCGAAATGTCAAGACTTAATTAATCCGAGTGTAGTTAGTGTCGTTTTACGAGTACAGTACGGCTGCCTAGGTGAACACCCACGTGTGTTAGGTTCTCATATCTCTCAGTCACAGACCGAGGGGTATCGAGACCTAGTTTTTATCATTAAATCGACGGTCAGCCGATATTAAAAAATTAATTTTGCCCGTGAAATCAAAACTATTGCCGCATATTTTAATAAGTAATATAAGTGTTTGTTCATAAGAGTCAGATAGCCCACGTGCAACATTCCCTGCGGGTTCCATTTGTTTCTACCCTTAAGTAATAACGGTACCTTAGTACATGTGGTAATTTGTGATGTTAAAGAGAGTCCGATTAAATACAAATATTTGAATGTTAAAAGTTGGCAAAGTATTTACTCCTTTGCATACGAAATTTTTTGGCCTAATCGACCGGTTATCAAAACTCTCGTTCGGATTAAAATTTTAGTGAATTCTCGGGATTTTTGCACGTGTGTTCTCACGGTTAGTTATTGTGAATTATTAGTATCGGGATTATTATATTAATCTATATCATACTACAGATTATACATAATTTAAATTTTTATTCAAATTTTATTTTTTTTCCCTAAATTTATTACCCGATACACAACCTTTAACTCCCAAAATTGTCACCCTATTCCCTCATCATCGTACTTACTACAAATCCAGACTATATTCTAGTTTGGACCAAATTGTAAATGTTTATCCCATTACACTTCAGCAACAATTTTCGGTATTAAAACAAAATTGTTTCAGAGTGTAATATTTTATATTTCTGAAACTACAGTCAACCGATTGAGCTCGATAGGTGTGATAAAAGTAAAATTAGTGATTGAGTGCGAATTAGCACTACAGTATTTTGGGATATACATCCATTTTTTTTCTTTTTTTGAAATTCAATTTCAAAGCCAAGTAATATAGTCGTATATATTTTGATTCACCCTACAAAGGGAATACATATAAATATTTTTGAATTTTAATTGCTTATTGAATTCTGAAGAATTATTAGAATTATGATATATATGATTACAACATATGACTGAGTAGTTATAAGGTCGATGTACTATATCTAGTGCATTTAAATAAATGAATCAAATTGAAATGAAAAATAGTGTGAAATAATGAACATGAAGATGTTCGAATAGGTTTCACTTTAAGGTAATGTAAATAAGAAGGAGGTTTAGCCAACTGGAATTAGTGGGAGTTCACATAGTGAATGTGAACTCATAAGGGGATTTTACAAAATCCAAAGGGAGGGCGATTGGGTACCTAGACTACACCCTTAGGTACCAACGACATTGGAAACAACAACAGCTATATATATATCTACCTGAATATTATGATCATGGTTTCTTTGATGTGTGACACAATTTTTTTTGTTAGTGAATCAGTATGCCCCCTGAATGGAGCCGGAGCAAATTAAATAAGTCGTGCCTGCCTACCACCTGATTTCAAATACGACAACAATAAAGTGCATGCTCAGTTTCACACATATAACAAAATGGCGCCCCAACGTGCAGGCCAGGTTCAACCTGGTACACTCCCGAAGGATTTCAATTTATTTTTTTTTTTTTTTTCGTTTCGTCTTGGGTGTGATGTCTATGATGATACCCAATAGCGATTCAGAAAAGTTAATAGATTTTATAATCTTTCTGGAACTACAACGTATAGAAAGTTATATTACTTGTCATAGATTTATTGTTTTATTACAAAATCTATTTTGCAGTAATATATTTGGAAATTCTTCGTTTCAATTATAGACATTGACGGTATATAGTCATTCGTTGTTGATACCTTTATGATTAACACGCAATTAGCGATACCCGATATGCTCTCTTTTGTGTCACTTATTCAAAGATATTTTTATGGGTTTTTCAGATTTAGTAGGCCTATTCTCTAACTTTTAACAACTTCGCTCATTGTTTGTGTTACAACAATTTCTTTTGTTTGTTTTGTAGTTGTTACAACAACAAAAGAAATTTTAACAACTTTTGAATCGATAAAAGTTATAGAATTCCTACACAGGAAGAATTTAGGAATTATTAGTATTATAGCGTAATGTTGTGTAATTTTCAATGTTGTTTTTTTATGTTGGCTAAAACCGGAACTTATTTACTTATTTAGTATATAGATATTCGTGTATCAGGTAAATATACACGAATATCTATATACTTTATATTTTTGTTTTTGTGAGGAACGAAGCATTTTAGGAAATTTAGTTTTTTTTTCAAAAAGCTCACAGCTTATATGATTTCGATTTGAAGCTTTTGAGAGAGAAGGTCCGGCTATAGACAATTATTAATTTTTTTTTTCGTTGGCAAAATTATAATTTTAACTGATACATGTTACTGCTGCCTGCTGTATTCATTAGTGATTGCATACAGATTTTCTTCAAAATTGTCGTATTGTTGGCATCTAAAAACTTAGCACTTTTCATTTTTATCTGGCACCTGCACTGATAAGGACTTAAGAGTTTCTTTTGGCAATTTTTTTTTTTCCTGTTTCTGGTTTGAGATTTGATTATAGAGTTTCGTCGTGGGATGTTTTGAAAATTTTTTCCGATCGTTAGTTTGGATCTGTGGTTCATCAGTTTTAGTCAGTTTTTTTCTCAAAACTTTGTGATAGTTAATTACTATTCACTTTGCTTACATTTTCCGTGGTAGTTACCATTCTATTTCCGATTGCGTGAGGCATAGGGTCGTCGCCCTCAAGACATTTGTTGTTTTTTTATTTCTATTAAAAGACGGCAGGAGGTGTTTGATAGGCTCAAACTACTGACTGTTAGTTCTTTCTCTTAAAATATACAGGCTTTAAGTAGTAGTATATTTTTGTTTGTTTTCACGTACACACAGGGTGTACACAGAACTGGACTAACTGTACCCGAAGACTGGTCTTCAGTTAGGCTCGAGGTCTACTGAAGTACCTTAAGGTTGTAGGGGCGGTTAGTCTGGAGAGCCTTCGGACGGCAGCGCTCAACCTTGAGTTGGAGCATTTTCCGTAGGACTGATTGTTGTCTGGTTGGCGATTTCTCAGTGTATTTTTAGAAAGCCGTTCTATGCTTATCTAAAAATACACTGAAGAGGCCTCGAGTAACTTTTTGAGGAAATTCTAACTGACAACAATCACTCCTACGTTTGACAGTCTACCTCATAGAACAATAGGGGTAGGCGAAGAGGACTGAAGAGCCTATCGAAGTCCTATTTTTTTTTTCTTCACCAGCTAAGACCTTTCTTTTTCTGATTCGAATATTATTCGAATTGATTTTACCCGGACTTGCAAACTTTTACCCTGATCTACCACAGCCTAGATAATCTATTGTCTCAATTTATTCTGTTTTACAGGATTTTTGAGTTTTTTTTGCTTTTGAGAAACTTTTCATGATTTATTGATTTTAGATTCGATTCTTTTTGAAGTACCAGACCCGTTGTAACCATTCAGTAGTCTGATCGAGTTTTGTTGTGTATTAAAATTTCACTATTGGACTTTGACTATCTCGGCGATACATATCTATATCTTTATTTCTCTTTTGAATATATGGTATCATACCTACCTTTTGAATAACCTGTTGATCATTTGAAAAGTCATATTTTCTTGGAAATTGTTTCTTGAGCTTTTTATTGATATTTATTGTTGTACTGAGTAATAAAAGTACATTTTTGGAAAGTTCTTCAATATTTTTTTTGTTGAGATTTGGTTTTGATTTGAACAACATGCAGCCTGCTACGGGTGCTAAGCCAAAAACTTACGGCATTATGACTAGGTCGACAAGTCAAGCAGTGGGAGAAGCTGCTGGAACAGAAACAGGTACCGAATCGGGCATCCCAGCTAGCGCTGATGGCAATGATCTGCCTACACCAAACGAATTTGCAAGTCCACCTACTCTTTCGCAAGTAAATGAGCCACCAAGCACAATTACTAGACCTTCTTTTAGTCCTTTGACTATTCGTGGCAATGATGAAGATCAGGTAGACAGGCTTAGTAGCACAGGAGTTCTTGAGGTAGTTCAGTCCGCCTTAGAGGCCACCCAAGCATCAATGGTTGAAACCATGAAAAAGGAAATGCAGAAAGCGGTTGCTGCTGCAGTTCAAGCTGCTTTTTCTCAATCTTCTGTTCCTCCAAGTAATCCTATTAACAGACAAGAACCACATTCTCAAAGCATTGATTGGCCTCATGATTTGCCACCACTACAAACCGATACCAGACATGCCGGATCGGGTGGTAGAAACCAGGAAGTTCCAAATCGAAATAGGGAAGATTTTAGTAGGCCCAGGTATCCATATCTCAGTAAGTGGGGCATTAAGTTTGATGCTACCCCAAAGACACCGAATGTTGAAGATTTTATCTTTCGAGTAGAAAGACTTCGGAATAGTTATGGCTGCCCAGAACAAGAATTGGTTGATGAATTTCATCATTTATTGGAAGGCCGTCCTTGTCAGTGGTACTGGGATCTGATCCGTCAATATCCAAATTTGAACTGGGAGATGTTAAAGCTGTGTATAGTTAGGGAATTCCAGCGTTTTCAATCAAATCTTGATGTAATGAGGCAGATTATGGACAGGAAGCAGGGGAGAGATGAGTCTGCTACACAATATATAGACGCTATAAATAATCTGCGTACTCAATTAAGGGAACCTTTGAAAGATTTTGAAGTTATAGACATCCTCAAAGCGGGATTGAAACCCAGACTTGCCCATTTAACATTTAGTGGCACTTTTTATTCTGTTGAACAATTCCGAAATGAAGTTAGAAAAGCTGAAGAGTTTCTTGAAAGGGAGTCGTCGATGAGATTTAGGACAGGACAACCCCCTCGAATGATTAATGAAATTAATGATTCTGATGATTTAACACATGATGTTGAAGAGCTGAGGCTTCGGCCAAAGGCAAATAGTGTTTCCAAAAATGAGAATTCACGCTGTTGGAATTGCGGTAGCAATGGCCACGTTTTTAAGAATTGTACTAGTTCTCATCGGTCAGTATTTTGTTTCCGCTGTGGATCTCCAGGGGTTACTACTCCACAATGCAACCAATGCAAACAAGTTAGTCGTCCTTCTAATCCTTCTAAATCAGAATCCATAGCTACTCAGACTGTGGATTGACTAGCCTCTACTGATGTCTCCACTTCTACAGATCCATTTCTTTCTGATCCATGTAGAGTAATACCCAGACTTTCCAATGACTTAGTCAAAACCAAACCTGATTTGACCTTGCCTTTTCATATTCGCATGGCGAATTATCTGAAGACTAGGGAGCGTATTTTCAACTCTGAAATTTCTTGTAAATCAGATGTTTTCGCGTCCAAACGAATCCTTAAAGCTCGTGAACGTTATAAATTGAGACGCCTTATGAGAAATTCAGTTTCTTCTTGCACTTTTTCTGATTTTAAATCAAAAGACCCTCGTCCTTTTCGAGAAGTCTTAGTGAATGGTATGTCCGTATTAGCTTTGTTTGATAGCGGTGCCACCGTCACCTGTCTAGGTAAGGATTGTTTTTCCCTCATTGAACGTTTGGAATTGAATGTTACACCGGTTTTTAAATGCAGCGTCGGTACAGCTAGCGGCCAACGTATTCATTGTAAAGGCAAAGTTAGAGTTGAACTGTCTTATGATGGCCAAACAAATACCATGGACGTTTATCTGATCCCTGGTTTAGAAAACGCGATGTACTGCGGCGTTGATTTTTGGAAAACATTCCATATAGCACCCAAACTTATCAGTAGTATTGAGCTTCATAATAATGTCGATTCGGGTATGCACATATTGTCTCCAGACCAAATTGAAGCCCTTGAGAAAGCCAAAGAAAGTTTCAGGGATTTCGGGAAGTACGGTCTTGGGAAGACAAGCATTGAAGAACACATTATCGATACGGGCAATGCGGTTCCTGTTAAGCAGCGCCATTACCCGGTGTCACCCGCTGTAGAGTCTTTAATATACCAGGAACTAGACAGGATGTTAAGCTTAGGCGTAATAGAAGTCAGCACCAGCCCCTGGAATTCCCCAGTTACTTTAGTTCGTAGAGGGGAGAAGAACAGGTTATGTTTAGATGCGCGCAAGCTTAATGAGGTCACCGTTAAAGACGCGTACCCCTTGCCATTTATCGATGCTTTGCTTGGTAGACTTCAGGATACATACTTTATCTCTAGTATCGATCTCAAGGATGCGTTCTGGCAGGTTCCCCTGGCGATAGAAAGCCGTCCGAAGACTGCGTTCACTGTACCGGGGAGACCACATTATCAATTCACCGTCATGCCGTTCGGGTTATGCAACGCAGCCCAACGGTTATGTCGGTTAATGGATAAAGTGATCTCACCGGAACTGAAGAACAAAGTCTTCGTATACCTTGACGACTTATTGGTGGTCTCACCCGATTTCGATTCGCATATCGTACTTCTTCGCAAGGTAGGTGAACTATTGTCTGGGGCGAACCTGACCATAAACTTGAGCAAATCGAAATTCTGTCGTCGCGAACTGAGATACTTGGGATACATCGTGGGTGAAGGAAAGCTTAAGCCAGACCCGACGAAAATCAATTCCATTACTGATATTGCTATCCCGAAGAGCACTCGTGATGTCCGCCGATTCCTCGGTATGGCATCGTGGTTTAGGCGCTTCATTAGAAATTACGCAGAAATAACAGCTCCAATCACAAACACTCTGAAGAAGGGCAAGGCGTTCTCTTTTGACGCTACCGCCATAGAAGCTTTTAATAAACTCAAGCTAGCCCTGACTACTAGCCCCGTTCTTAGTCATCCGGTTTTCGACAAACGGTTTTACGTCCAATGTGACGCCTCCAACCTCGGCATTGGTGCGGTCTTGTACCAATTAGACGCTGCAGGTCTGGAACGTCCCATTGCCTTTCATTCCGCTCAGTTGACCAAGGCTGAACGGAACTACAGCGTCACTGAGCGGGAGTGCTTGGCCGTTATCAGTGCTATAAAGAAATTCCGACCCTTTATAGAACTGATGCCTTTCACGGTAGTAACGGACCATAGTGCTTTGAAGTGGTTAATGGGGCAGAAGGACCTCAGCGGTCGATTGGCAAGGTGGAGCCTCAAACTCCAAGCTTTCAATTTCGATATACAGCATCGCAAAGGATCCCAAAACATTGTCGCCGACACTTTATCCCGATTGCATGCTGATGAAATAAACATGTTTGCCGATGAAAAGCCGTTGATAGACTTAGAGTCGCCTGATTTTAGAAGCGAGGAATACACACAGCTAGTAGAAATGGTTAAAGAGAACAACGAGAGTCTTCCGGACTTGAAAATTTCCGACGGTTTCGTTTATAAGAAAACAGTTCCTTCAGATGGAACACCAGTTCACGAGAACTTTGTATGGAAACTCTGGGTTCCCTCAGGTTTAACACAAGCACTTATAGAGAATACCCACGCGTCTTCAGTAAAAAGTCATTGCGGCATTGGACGAACTTTAGCAGCTCTTAGGCAATATTTTTATTGGCCCAAAATGGCCAAACAGATTCGTGATGTTATCAATGGTTGTATCGTTTGTAGGCAGACTAAAGCCCCAAATAAAATATTAAGAGCCAAGATGGGTAAAGAAACTATCACTGATAGACCATGGCAAAAGATTTTTATAGATTTTCTTGGGCCATTTCCGAGATCTACACTAGGTAATGCATATATTCTCATCGTTTTGGACCATTTAACAAAATACGTACTTCTAAAACCACTCGCGAAAGCCAATTCGAAAAATGTCATAAAGTTTTTAGAATCTGAAGTTTTCCACAAATTCGGCGTGCCTCAATTGATCCATTCCGATAATGGAAAACAGTTTGTGTCTTCAGAGTTCATGTCGTTTTTAAACAAATATGGTTGCACCCCGATCCGAAACGCGGTCTACGCGCCTCAAGCGAATGCGTCCGAGAGGGTCAATCGGACCATTATCGCGGCGATTCGATCGTATGTTTCGGAGGATCAAAAAGATTGGGATCGATATTTATCCGCAATCGAATGCTCTTTGAGATCCACCATGCACACTTCACTTGGCTGTTCGCCATATTTTTCACTTTTTGGCACTCATATGATTACGCACGCGAGTGAATACGAGTTGGCACGTAAATTAGGCGTTTTAGAGGACGGCATAGTTGAATTGGTTCCGAAACACGATGTTTTGCAAATAGTACGGGACACGATTAAATCAAAAATTCACGATTGTTATGAAAAGTCAGCTACACGATACAATACCCGATCTCGCGAAATCACGTTCAACCCGGACAGGAAATACTACGACGGAACTTTGTACTAAGTGACGCTTCGCGCAATATTAATTCTAAGTTATGTCAAAAATTTGTTCGGTGCAGAGTTGCCAGAAGGGTAGGAACTTCTCTCTATGAAGTTGAAGACCTACAAGGTAGAAAGATAGGGGTCTATCACTCGAAAGATCTTCAACATATGGTGCCTAAGAAATAATTGATCGGTTTTTGTTTGCTTCTATGCTGTTTTTGATTCTCCTATTATCAGGGTCGTAGTTTTTCTCCACCTCTACTAACTTCGGTTAACTTCCCGAATCAGTGAGGCTTCTGCAGGCCTACGCCCACGTGTTCGGGTTTGTTATGTTAACCTTGTTTAACATAATGGCCACCTTAGATTTCTTAAATGTAAACGTACTATGAGGATCGCATTGAGGGTGGCCACACCAACTATCGTTTGTTCCGCTTTGATCACTTTCGTTTTCTTTTTTTGCCGGAGTGGCAACGCCCGACCACAAACGTCAAACTGAATGCCGCCGAATACATATTCCATTTCATTTTTAACAATTACCGGCAGCGACAACATCTCAATTTTAATATTGAGATAAAAGTTTGCAACAAAGTAGAGCGGTGCATTATTGCGCAATAATTTCATTGCTGAAAATCTGCATGTTAATTCCAATTGGGAATTAATTGTGAGGCCTTGCTGTTGATGATATTTTACAAAGGGTGAGTTAGTTTTGGCGGTGAAAATTGTTTGGAACAAAATCCAAAGAATTTTATTTGCGATTTTACAGATTTCTCTGGAACTTTCTGCAACTGTGTGGGGCTGTACCATAAAACACGCGGTATCTGTACCGTTACCTGACAAGTGCCTTCAAGCTGTTTCCCAATTGGAATATTCTTTTGGTGTGCGAATTTCTGTACGGGCAAAAGGATGTGTGATTCTTATTAAGCAATTAAATGTGCGACGTTATTTAATTGCACACAATTTTAATGCAACAAGCTACAAATTTTTATTGGAAAATTTGCTGCGTCAGCTACTGTTACCACCGTGAGGAACCGCACCACCACCTAGCTAACAGGACACTTAACAAATTCCACCAGGGCAGCATCACCACACAGCCCCACCGCTCCATACTACCATCATCTATTAGTTCCGTCATTCACCCCATAACCACTTCAACTCCACCTGCGTATGTCACCATAACATCATCATATGCAAACCAACCCAGATCAGTTCCTTCATCACGGGTACAGTTTGGCAGTACAGATAGTTCGCAGTAAGCCTAAGTGAAACATAAGAGCAGCGCAGTAAGTAACCAGATCCGTGTTAGACCGAGGCGTGAACCAGTATATGCCGCGATCGAGGTCCGAAATGTCAAGACTTAATTAATCCGAGTGTAGTTAGTGTCGTTTTACGAGTACAGTACGGCTGCCTAGGTGAACACCCACGTGTGTTAGGTTCTCATATCTCTCAGTCACAGACCGAGGGGTATCGAGACCTAGTTTTTATCATTAAATCGACGGTCAGCCGATATTAAAAAATTAATTTTGCCCGTGAAATCAAAACTATTGCCGCATATTTTAATAAGTAATATAAGTGTTTGTTCATAAGAGTCAGATAGCCCACGTGCAACATTCCCTGCGGGTTCCATTTGTTTCTACCCTTAAGTAATAACGGTACCTTAGTACATGTGGTAATTTGTGATGTTAAAGAGAGTCCGATTAAATACAAATATTTGAATGTTAAAAGTTGGCAAAGTATTTACTCCTTTGCATACGAAATTTTTGGCCTAATCGACCGGTTATCAAAACTCTCGTTCGGATTAAAATTTTAGTGAATTCTCGGGATTTTTGCACGTGTGTTCTCACGGTTAGTTATTGTGAATTATTAGTATCGGGATTATTATATTAATCTATATCATACTACAGATTATACATAATTTAAATTTTTATTCAAATTTTATTTTTTTTCCCTAAATTTATTACCCGATACACAACCTTTAACTCCCAAAATTGTCACCCTATTCCCTCATCATCGTACTTACTACAAATCCAGACTATATTCTAGTTTGGACCAAATTGTAAATGTTTATCCCATTACACTTCAGCAACAATTTTCGGTATTAAAACAAAATTGTTTCAGAGTGTAATATTTTATATTTCTGAAACTACAGTCAACCGATTGAGCTCGATAGGTGTGATAAAAGTAAAATTAGTGATTGAGTGCGAATTAGCACTACAGTATTTTGGGATATACATCCATTTTTTTTCTTTTTTTGAAATTCAATTTCAAAGCCAAGTAATATAGTCGTATATATTTTGATTCACCCTACAAAGGGAATACATATAAATATTTTTGAATTTTAATTGCTTATTGAATTCTGAAGAATTATTAGAATTATGATATATATGATTACAACATATGACTGAGTAGTTATAAGGTCGATGTACTATATCTAGTGCATTTAAATAAATGAATCAAATTGAAATGAAAAATAGTGTGAAATAATGAACATGAAGATGTTCGAATAGGTTTCACTTTAAGGTAATGTAAATAAGAAGGAGGTTTAGCCAACTGGAATTAGTGGGAGTTCACATAGTGAATGTGAACTCATAAGGGGATTTTACAAAATCCAAAGGGAGGGCGATTGGGTACCTAGACTACACCCTTAGGTACCAACGACATTGGAAACAACAACAGCTATATATATATCTACCTGAATATTATGATCATGGTTTCTTTGATGTGTGACACAATTTTTTTTGTTAGTGAATCAGTATGCCCCCTGAATGGAGCCGGAGCAAATTAAATAAGTCGTGCCTGCCTACCACCTGATTTCAAATACGACAACAATAAAGTGCATGCTCAGTTTCACACATATAACACAGTTAATGGAATTTGAACTACTCCAATAAAAAAATACGTTTTGATATATGAATGTATAAGTTTATCATTACAATGCAAATATGAGCAATAAAAATATATATAATTGGGCAAAAAAAATATATATAATTGGGCAAAACTAAGAGTAATTTGAAATAAAATACTCTATCTTTTCCAAAATAAAATTGATGAAAGATTAAAAGTTTTTAAGGGCTGTGGTAATGAATTATAAACCCGAGCAACACGTACATGAAAACATCGTTCTAGAGAAGATGATAGCTGTGGGATACGAATTTGACGATTTCGCGAAGACCTCGTGAAATTAAACATTTTGAGAAAGTGAAGTGGAGTCTCCTTCTGTGAACTACTTGTGCAAACTGTCAAGAAAAGCATTGACATTTCCGCCTTTTCATCTCCAACTATTGCTATCGATATTTTAAAATATTATATCGAAAATATCTAATGTCGATGGTTTGCTAGCTCTAGTACAATGATGCACAAAATAATAGCTGTGTTCCTTTACTTACCTGAGGTTACCATTTTTAACCTGCAAATCGTTCCTTAACCCCGAAAAGTGGCAAAACTGGAAGCAATTTTTAAGAGAGTGAGGGAGGAGAGAGAACGAAAATGGCTTTCTCTTCTACCACAGGCTACCAGACAAATTTCTACAGGTAAAAAATGGCAGAACTGAATTTTTGACTTTTGTTTGACGATTATTTCACAATGAAGAAGAAAATGGACGAAAAACAGAAGAAAAAGTCGAACGCTGACAAAACTAAATTAAAAACTGTGAAACAAAAGACGAAAATTAATTTTTTTATGTTTCTTTTTGACATTGCTGCTAGATCTACCATTTTCCGTTCCTTTAATTTTCTGGTAAAAATGTTCATGAGAGAGCAATTTTGAGTAATATTGACACTTTTCTATTTTACCACTCTTACCATTAAAAAAGTAAAGGAACAAAGCTAATATGTGTGACTGTAGTATTTGTGCCATGAATCGACGCTAGAGTACTGCTTTGTTCATAGCTGCTCTAGTATGAACACGGCATAATAAATACATATATGGAAGAAATCGAAAGTCGATTAGAAATAACCGATTTTGGCACAGCCCATAGTCGATAACGACTTTGTCATTTTATTACTAACATCGATTAATAGAAAATCGGCTTACGTATCCCTAGTTTGTTTCAGTTTCATTAACAAAGGAAAAAGGATTGGATTGGAGACATCTTCCTATATCCTGTAGTATAAATTGAGTCTTTCAAGCAATTTTTTAAATAAATTTAAAGCTTATGAGCTGATTGGTTCGTCCCGCGAGGATGGTGTCAACTTCTTTAAGTGTTGAAGTTAAACAAAGAAGTAATTTGGACAAGGCTAGTGTTTGACCGAAAAATCGTGTGTGAACCTGTGGGAAAGGCAAAGGAAGCAAATTATTTTAATGAAGGTACACCAAAAAACTACTCTTTAAGCAGTTTTTAAAATCTGTACTGCTGGTTTCATTCCCTGTGGTAGCCAATTTTAATTTTGGATGTAAGTTACTGACGATTTATTAATTTTTCACTATTGGGACAGGGTTGCCATGTCAACAATCTAATAGGGCAATACTTGGTATTATTACTGCTATACCTAATTAACGACTGGAAGTACACAAATATTTCACCTTTCTACCACAACAACGATCACTAATATGGACGCTCATATTACCCAAATACGTTGAGTCCAAAAGGAGCAACACTAGTCTAGTGAAAACTCTCCGATTTTTTTAAAATTTTTCAGAGGTAGGTATTTTTGCGCTGATTACGGGAATATAAAATCTTCTTACAAAGCTTTGTAAAGCCTCAAAAAGTCGAAAAGTGGCCCATTATGGGTGCTAAATTAAATTGTCATATTATAGCTTTAACCTTTCCAAAATGGTGATATATGTTGTAATATCTTCTCTGGATCCAGAGATATTGACCTTAGAACCATTGCATCCAGTGATAAAATTCTTCTGCCTTAAAATTTTCCACTCTGGGGTATTCGACACTTTTTCAATGTAGACGGCCTTCGGCCGGGGCTTGAGATTTTCTCCTCTGGGGTATGTCCAACAACGGCTACACGATCCAAGTTTTTCAAAATTCGATACTTTTTCTAAGTATCAAAGTAACGTTTTTCTAAAATTCATTTCAAAACTTGATCATATTCTAAAGAAATGAACCCATTAGAACCGGGATATGAAGATTATAAGGTCATTATCTCTGGATCCAAAGAAGATATAACAACAATTAGCACCATTTTGGAAAGGTTAAAGTATGAGCTACCTATAACATGGTATAAATTAGTTGAGCACCCATACTTTTTGAGGGTTTTATGGAAAAACCCGGGTCCAAAAATCGAAATTTTTGCTATAACTTCTGAACCGATAAAAATAACCCACATTTTCTTTATCATTTTATCGGTTCAGTACAACCGGGTCTAGCGGGTATCGGGTACCCGGACTTTCGGGTCAAATAACCGGGTCCGTCCCCCAAGAAAATGTTATATTCCCGTGATCAGCGCAACAATATCTACCACTGCAAAAAATTTCAAGAAAATCGGAGAGTTTTTACTAAACTGGAGTTAAGCCTTTTCCTTTGCAATGAATTGTATTTCAGGTTTTGTTGGGCTATTGTTTTCAAAATACAAAACACACACATACAATTTGGCTAGTAATTGAAAAATGACAAAAAGTTGTTATAAAAATGTCGGGTTTTTTGCAAAAATTAGTTAGTCGAATTTTTTAAGACCAGGTTAAATGAATAATAGGGTTATGACTTTTTTACAACCTCATATCCCTGTATCATCTTAATTATAAGGTGATTCGGTGAAAAAACCTCACGCACAAAATGATTTTAAAATTTGAATTTATCAAAATTATGGACAATTTTTTGAAGTCACTGAAAGCAGATATATGTACATATATGTAATTGAAAATAAACTTTAGAGCCACATGAGATAATTAAAATTACATAAAATTTTTTTCTCACTATTTTCTGTAATTCTGAGAATCGTAAAAATGTCGTAAACGCTTTTATTCAAATATATAATTTTTTAACAAAAAACAAAAAATTAAAATTTTTTTCAAAGCTACTTTTTTCGCGACTTTTTTAAAATTTGTATGAAATAAATGTTATTATAGTTATTAGTAGGCTTATATTTATTCATTCGCGCAACAAAAAATAATTTTTTGAAAAAAATTTTTTTTCGTTTCATATATTTTTTTAAAATCGATTTGTGCGTGAACTTTTTTTATATTTCAATGGAATAAACGATAGCATAGTTATTAATAGGCAAAAGTTCATTCATCCCTGCTACAGGAAATCATTTTTGAGGAAAAATGTCAAAAAGTCATAACCCTAATAGACATCCGATTTTAACTATTAACAGCCAGATTGAGAAATTCTCTGATTATTTTTTTTTTTTTGCATTCATGGTATATACTATGGCAATACTGTAGCATTATTTCCCCGTCACTTAGAAAATTATACAACAGTATTACTTCAGAGTACAGGAAATGTCTCCAGTAGGTCGTAGTAAGCATTTCTGAAAATTGTAGAAATCTGTGCCCCACACATTCCTAAGGCATATTAGTCTCCAAATGTGATATTTTCGACTGTTTCATGACATATTCTTATCCATTAATTAATTTAGAGTTAAATAAACCACTTGTAGGCCGTGGTTGTGGGCCTAGGTGGTCCCGTTTACTGTTAATAAGACCTGGTACTTTTTTAGTCGATCTGGCAACCCTCCTCATCAAGTTATTCTGTAGGCAACATTTATTGTAATTGATGGCAGTCCACCCTGGTGAACTAAAAAAACTCATAAAACGCCTTAGTTTTCTGATATTCCCGGTTTGAGACCCATAGGACATTGTTTACATGTAATAAGATCTGGTATGATAACCCTCTTAGTAGGGATATTATATACCTAATATTGTTAACACTTGATAGTAGTTAATCATTATTAAAAATAAAAGTCATATAGGGGAATGTTCTGGCATTCACCTCTGCACCTCACGTGTATCAAACACACCTAAAGCTGTTCTGCAACACACTTCACACCTAGTTGGAGTGTATTCCTCACACTGTAATTTTGATGGCGAGAGCTGAGTGAATCCTTATTTTTTAAAGAAACTAATTGGACTTTTCTACAACAAACTGCATAGGACTAAACTTTAATGTGTTTTCTATTAGCATATAAAAAAAAATATTTAATTTTCTTAACAAAATAAGGCTAAAAAATGTATTTTTTCTTAAAGTACCAAATTCAACATTTACGCGCTCTTGTAGAAGTTCGTTTCTTTGTTTACGTCTGTTTCGTAAACAATCAAAAAGAACAAAGCGTACATACCCACACACGCATGTGTATTCGTTGATGCGCCAACACAGACTGATATTAGGTGTGTACGATAACCCAATAATTTGTACAAATTTTTACTGAATGCTGTTCGATAACAAAATTATCCAGCAAAAGAGAGCGAGTTTGGAGAGATTTTTGGAGAGTTTTGTGACTGAGAACTTGCAAATTTTTGCTGGGAAAATTTGTCCCGCAAAAACTTGCAAGTCTGATCAGCTGACTTTTAGTCACCTGTTCAATGTAAACAACTCGAAATGTTAACATTTTTGACCAACAAAATTTCACAATTGCACATTTTTTAGATTGTGGATAGGATTAAAGCATTAAATAAGTAAAATGCAATTTTAAAATGTATGTTTTTGTTCCGTTTGGTTTAAAATATCAAAAGAAACAAAATCAAATTTCATACATTTTCGGAAACAGCTGACTTTCGTGCGAGTTTTTGCAAAATGCTGTTCGATAACTTTCTGCAATTTTTCTTGCTTGAGAGAGTAAAATTCACTGAGAGAGGTTGCTGGAACTGACTAATTCTTGCTGGGAAAGTTATCGTACACACCTATTTTTTCATTGTTAATGATAAAGTTTGAAAGCTGTAATAAAGCTTTCCAAAGTTCTTTCGTGAAATATGAAAGCTCTTTTCACGTGAAATACAGAACAACAATTGCTTTCACAGGTGAAGTGCATGTGTGATGTGAACTGGATACACGTTGAATTCCAGAACATGCCCGATAATGTCATGATTTTTAAGTATTTCCCATGGCAGAACTACCAGGTAGTGGTATCATACCAGCTGATCGAATATGAAAAGTCAAATCCCTTTATAAAAAAATTATTTTCGTTGTAATTTACCCAACAACATAAAGAAAGTTTTGACATAACATTTCAAAATTTTACGATGCCACTACCTGGGTAATTGTGCCATGGTATTTCCCAAAAAATGGGTATTTTGAAACCTTCATTACATTTTGAAAACATTTGTTTGCCACCTTGTATAACATGTTAATTATTAGTTTTGGTTACTATAGTTGAACTACGTGTGCTAATTTTTTATTTATTCATTTAATCTGGTCTTAAACAATTCGAATAACTAATTTTTGCAAAAAACCCGACATTTCTATCACAACTTTTTATCATTTTTCCCTAATTAATGCATGAAAAGTGTTCGTTTTCTTAGATTAAAAGCAATTACTTGCCAAACTGTACATGCATACAAAACGTTCTGTCATAGTTGAATTTGTTCAACTTGAAATAAAATACGCTCGACGTATTTCGGTAGTTCTCATAAGAATACATGTGTTCTACGCCCTGGGTCATGGTAGAACAAATACAAGGTAAAGTTAATACTACAACAAATACAACTCCAACAACAACCACAAAGGAATTTGTTTTTGTTTGTAACGTTACTGCCAGTTGTATTTGTAAACAAAACAAGGAAATGTCTATAAATTATTGGAATTTAATTGAATATTTTGGAAAACATGAATGAAAATTCGTTACATTTTCAATTTTTATGTTTCCACATCATTCCACTAAATGCATATATTCTCGCAGAAAGTAGAATTCTTGCAGAAAAGTTTGGGGTCGCTGGAAATTCATAGAAAAAGGAGAAGCTGTTTCAATGTTTTGTTTTAGAAATCAAAGAAGCACATGTTTATTAGGGCTTTATTTTTTTAAATTTTAACAAAATACCTCACATATTAACAAACGTTGTATCGCCTCTACAAGCGGTGATTTACTGCGCGGCTTATCGTTCGAACTTGGAGGAGGTTACATACCATTGATATGAAGAAGTCTTTCTGGGAAATGGTTTTTTCCGAATGATATATTTTTTTCTCAAAAAATATATGTCCCTAATGTACATCGCAATAGAAATGAATGTATAAAATGTCATATGAAATTTGACACTAACACTACAACCCAGTTCAGCCAGCTGGGTATTGCTGCTACCTTTTCTTGTTCTACCATGGCCCTGGGTATACGGACTTATACGAGGGTGGTTCGGAAACTTCTTAGCCTATCAATGAAAGAGAATAGTTTTTCAAAAATATTTTTATTTTTCAATGTAATCTAATCAACTTCAATACACTTAGTCCAACGCTTTTCTAGCAATTCTATTATCCCTTGAATAAAATAGTTTTTCTCAAGGTCTTAAAAATAGTGGTTTACAACTGTAATTGCATCTTCATTTGAGGTAAAACGCTTGCCAGCAAGGATTTTTTTTTTAGATTTGGGAACAAGGAAAAGTCACTGGGAGCTAAATCAGGAGAATTAGGTGGGTGGTCAAGCTTCCGTCCATTGTTTGGATTGTTCTTTTGTCTCTGGAGTATAGTGGTGGATCCATGTCTCATCAACAGTTATGAAACGACGCTTAAAATCCATTTTATTTCGCTTAAAACGATCCAAACAAGCTTGAGAAATGTTCATTCTTATGCGTTTTTGATCGACTGTTAACAAATGCGGCACCCATCTTGCAGAAAGCTTTTTCATCTGTAGTTCTTCATGCAAAATTAAATGGACTCGATCATTTGAGATGCCCATCATGCACTTTGGCTACAATTTCTGTTGTTGTTGCTGTTGTTGGACGTCCACTACGTGGTTCATCTTCAATGCTTGTACGACCACGTATAAATTCAGCAACCCAATTGTTTACTGTTGCATATGAAGGAGCACTTTCACCTAACACATTCACCATATCATTATGAATTTCTTGTCCCGATAAACCTTTTTTATGTAAATATTTAATGACAGCACGCATTTCTAATTTTTCCATTGTAAAAAAATTGCGGATGCGTCTTTTTTGAACACCTGTTTCTATATGAAGGAGTTGTCAGATCGAAACAAAATTTAACATGTGTTCATAACAGAGATGGAAGTTTCCAAAACACTTAACTTTTTCTGTTTATACCGCGCTTTTTGTGCTAGGCTAAGAAGTTTTCGAACTGCCCTCGTATAGGTATGGGCCTTATTTATTGCGATATTTCCATAGTATATGGTCTGTTCCTTTACTTTTAAAAATGGTAAAATTGGCAAAAGTTGTGAACTGGGGCTCAATTCTTGTTCTATGAAAATGTGAAACTTTTATAAAGGAAATAAATGTCAAATGCAAAATTTTATAAATCAAATATTTTTCATTTCAAATATTCAATCAATTGCATAATTACTGCTCTGTTTCAGAACCTGCAAGAATCTACTATTTTTGTACTACGATAACCAAGGCCTACAGATTGTTCATTATTGTGATTTGATTTCCTTTGTATTTTATGTCACAAGAATGTATTTGACAGCAAACTAAATAGTGTAGTGTAATAAATGTGTAATGTGTAATAAATGTGTAATGCAAATACATACGGTCCGTTGCGTGACGCGTTGCGCGTTGAAAACAACAACCACATGAAAAATGTGTAAGTGATTCCAAGTTAGTTCTTGAAGTTTTCATGTGGTTGTTGTAACGCAACGCTCAACGCGCCTTATGTGCCGGGCCATAAGAGTTATCGAAGTTTTCATGTGGTTGTTGTAACGCGACACTCAACGGACCGTATGTGCAGGGGCCTTATACGGTCCGTGAGTGACGCGTTGAATACAACAACCACATAAAAATGTGGAATCGGTAAAATTAAAACGCAAAATTATATTTGAAAATTATCCATAAGACAGCTTTATTTTGGTTGTTCACTTACCGAAAATGTTTATTACAGAAATTAAAATGCTTATAATTTCGGTAGTTAACGATATTCTTCGGTAAGTTGGTGACCAGTAAAAAGTAGTCGTAAAATTCTACCGATAGCAAGAGTGTTGTCAATTCTTATTTGAACTTTTCATTCATAATTTTGCGTTTTAGTTCTGTCGGTAACTCGAAAAATGAGTTAAAGATTTGCGCTACTGATTTTACAAATGAAACATACCACGGTAGAAATAATAGGTACATAGCCGTATCAGCACAGCCGATGGTAACATGAGATGTTAAAACAATTAATTTAATGGGGAAACAAATAACCCATTCACGAAGACGTGTACTTTTTAAAAATAAATTCTATCGCGTGACCGGTGTTCGGCTCTGTCCATAAGTGAATGTCTTAAAATCCCGGCCGAGGGCCGGCTACCCCGATAGAGATTTATTAAATTAGCTTTTACTAGGCGTTTACACACAGACAGTATTGGCAAGAAAATAGCAAAATTACAAACCATTTTCACCAATACATTCATACTTTTCTCTACACATATTTAAAAATGTATAAATGTTGGTCTGTTCCAGTACTGCAAGAATCTGCTAATTTTTAAAATTTTTTCCTATAACATAAAGGAAAAAATGTTATCGTAGTAAAAAATAGTAGCTTCTTGCAGGTTCTGGAACAGAGCATGTATTTGTGAAAAAGGTTTGTATTTTTGCTATTGTCTTTGTAAACGCAGGGTTAGGCTAGTTTCTCTCAATGTTAGTTTATTACCTTATTAATTGCGTATTGCGCAATTCATATATCATAGTTTAAAAGTGAATGTCAGTAATGAAAATAATCGTTCAAAGTATTTGCTATGTTCCAGAGAGATACAGACGTATTTAGCAGATTCATGCAGGTTCTGGAAAAGACCAATTATAAGGCATTTAAGTAATTGTTTCTGTAATACATGATTATGTTTCATCTAATTTCAGTACGCCTATACTCTTTACACTGCCATTCATTTATAGTTAGAATACGTTGACATAAAAACGTAGGAAAATTTAAACGTTGTTTTTGAAATATTGTTAAAAAAAGTGCGGAAGAATAGCAATACCTTGTGAAAATGTCCAATAACCATTATCATAATCACAATTCATATAACATGGGAGGATCTGGCAGCGGGACTAATCAACATTACTCCAATGGTGATACTAAAAATGAGTTTAACAATCAGCATAACCAAGGAATTGTCCGGTTGACAAATGGTTATAATTTAAAACCTCTAGCTAATGTGGCTGTGCCGGATATGTGCTTATTTTGCTTCCAAGTACTAGATTGTGAGTTGAATAACATCGAGGGACCAGGCACACCTCCATTTACTAACGACGCTTAGTAAGTATATCCTTCAAGTAAAGTACAGACACGTGTAATTCCATTATTTTAAATTAAATGATTTTCTTTAGTCCTCTATTTGTAACTTGGAAGACGGGTCGCGACAAGCGACTACGTGGTTGTATAGGAACATTTAGTGCAATGCATCTACATTCAGGGTTGCGAGAATATGCCTTGACAAGCGCACTGAAAGATTCTAGATTTGCTCCGATCTCACGAGAAGAACTACCCAAACTGACAGTTTCAGTATCTATTTTGCAAAATTTCGAAGAAGCTAATGGTCATTTAGATTGGTCACTAGGAGTTCATGGGATACGCATAGAGTTTATTAACGAACGTGGGTGCAAACGAACTGCTACATACCTGCCACAAGTAGCTACGGAACAAGGTATATAATACATTGATATGCACTAAACTACCATTTAATACGTTTTACTTTTAGGTTGGGATCAAATACAAACAATAGATTCTCTCCTCAGGAAAGGGGGTTATCGGGCTGCCATTACACCAGAAACCCGTAAATCAATTAAGCTTACCCGCTACCGCTCTCAGGAAATTCAAATGAATTATAAAGAATATCGTGAAGTTATAGAACGTCGAGGACAATACTGTAAAGTGCAATGCTAACAGCAACCGAAATACTATTGGAATAAATCGACGAAAAGAAAAGTCGTATAAATTTGATTTGATTTCAACGTGGATTCTCTAGCCGTAAAGGCATTGAATGATTATAATAATAGGAAATATAAGATACCACATTTATTAATAATTGAACTCTTAACTTCTATTCAAATAGCAAAGCAAAAATAATATGTTGTACAGACGAAAAGAAATTGACAAATTTTCAATGTTTTGACTTACATTAGCCAATTGTAATTGACACAATTTCCTGTTTGTCGGTTGGAGAGCTTTTGAGTGATTAGCTGTTTCCACTCCCCTTACCTCCTATAATAAATGATAATTTCACCAATTATAATTGACTGGTGTAAAGCAAGACTATCTACAATTGTCGTACTTTTCGTTAATGGATGTGTTTTATTTCGAATAGCGAGTAATAATTAACAGTTTCCTGGATTTCTTCATTTATGCGTATATAAATTGTTGTCCCTAAGAAATCTAATACACTTAATAAAAATTATTGATAATATAAAATTGGAATGCAAACATGGCTTTGAAAAGGTGAGTAATTGTTATTGTTAATTTTGGTTCCCAGCACGCAGCTAGGACGCACTTCATTTTGAATCCAAAGATGCAATAAAAATGCAAGCCATTGCGAAATATACGAAAAACATGTAAATACATACATATGTACATGAAAAACATGAATATTAGGTACTTTATTATATAAACACAAATGATAAAAATGTTTCCATTAATTTTAATTGAAACTGAATCTACATCCTTGATTTCTAGAATGGAAGGCGGACAAATGAGTCGTCTTTGGAAATAAAAAGCTTCAATTTGAAATTCACAAATGCAAATTTGAAATCTTGGATGTATAAATAGGAGCTCCAAATGACGAAAATTGTCTAGCAACAACAACACCTAATATGCCTGAGGATGTTAACGAAACGATCGTCGCATAGCGGTTGATGCGTGTGTCGGACTTAGATATCAAATTGTCAATTTAAACTCCCTAGGTCATATAGCTCGATTAATTAAATTAATTAAAGAATCTACTTCCTCCTTCTACTCTGCAGTTTATACAACCGCCACTGGTTTTGCTTCATCAGCGAAAATGTTTTTTATGTTGCCCTCCCATCAGTAGTTCAGCTTTCGACATAGACCCAACTCCACACCATTAAGAATTTCCGTCTCGTGAATTACCGCAAAAATGTTCGCAATTAAAAAATTTAATGAAATTATGTGTTTCTAGATCGTGTTCTTCCATAGTCCCGGTCCATACTAGAGTGATTTCATTGAAAAAATTGCATGAAATTATGCGTCTCTAGATCGACTTCCATAGTAGAGTAAAATCATAAAATTGCTGTAGTGGGGAAATCGAATTAAGTCCCGGGCCACACTAGAGTAATTTCAATGAAATTTTGACATGAAACTTTGCATTTTTTGGGAAAAATGCATAATTTCAAGAAACTAGTGTACTCGGTTTCATGTGTTCTGAAATTTTGCTTTGTTCCAATATTCGTCTGAAACAAACAGACCGTTTTATTTTACATTTTCTTTTACTTTCATGTCAAAATTTTAGTGAAATTACTTTTAGTGTGGCCCGGGACTAAGAACGCCTAATTTCATGAAATTTTTTAATGAAATTTACGCTAGTGTGGACCAGGACATAGTAGAGTAAAATCATGAAATTTCTGTTGTGGCCTAATTTCATGAATCTTTTTAATGAAATTCGCGCTAATGTGGACCGGGAATTTGTAACAAATTCTTTCGTAACCCAGCAAAATGTTCGATGCCAAAGATGACATTCAATCATGGGTGCAAGTGATCTAGCATGTCATCTTTTTAGCATCTTCATCGATGAATTTGATATGAGCATGGACCCCAAAAGATGACGTTCTTTTCTGGATCCTAAGCATGTCATTTTAACCAATGCGTTGACATGTCATTTCCACCAATGCTTTGGCATGTCATTTCCACCAATGATTTGACATGTCATTTTCACCAATGCTTTGACACGTCATTTTCACCCATGCTTTGACATGTCATTTTAACCAATGCTTTGGCATGTCATTTTCACCAACCCCTTGGCATGAAATTTTCATGTCTTGTTTGGAAAATGGAAATGCTGTATTGAAATATGGTTTTCATGAAAAACAAAACTCTTTATTAATTCAAACGAATTCATGAAATAGCTACAATTAATTTATCAGTTTAGTTTTTCAAAAGTTTACATCCAAAATTGCAATGTAATCACCACCGTTGCAACGCAAAAGATTACTTCCTCCGTTCTCCGCAACTGATATTCTTTCATCTTACAAAAGGTTTTTCAATTATCTTCCCATCACCAGTTCAGATTTCAACATGGACTCCAAATCCACTCCTTTAAGTATTTTTATTTCGTAAATTACTTTTATTTTATAATTTTGTTATTTTATAACAACATTTTGGTAATTTATACTCTTTTGTTTAGTGACGGAAATATGTAGGGATCTACAACCCGGCTTGCTTTAGGGATCTCTAAGAACAAAATGTAACGAACGGGGAGGAGAGACTTTTTATGGAAAATACTATTTATGCTTAATTAATTTATTTTTAATTGTTTCTTTCCAAAAGTAGTTTCTTCTTTATTTTCAGATTCTTGTTCCTTTTCGTTTCGGACTTTTTTTTCAAATTCCAAGAAGCGAGATTTGATTGATTTCATTCTATGTCAGATTTAGAACACACAAGGGAACTTTTAAAAGAGCAATGTGTGCAGTCCGATTCTATTTTTAGCTCGATGGTTGGGACTTCATATAATATCAATTGTTTAGAAGTTTTAGTTGTTTGATATGCAGGAAATGTAAGACAACATCACGACGACAGTTCTAACAACTTTGGTCTGTTCCAGAAACTGCAAGAATCTACTTATTTTTACTACGATAACAATTTTTCCTTTGTTATCGGAAAAAATAGTAAAAATTAGTAGATTTTTGCAGTACTCGAACATACCAAAATGAAAATAAACAGGTGTGTAAATAAAAACACAAACATCATCTCCATTGGATCGATGGAATGGGTACAAATGCTGATGAAAAGATCGGATCTTTCACGACTTCCTTTGCATTGGTTCAAATCCTAATGAAAAGATCGGATCTTTCACGACTTCCTTTGAATCAATGCAAAAGATGACATGAAATCACGTCATCGCAAAGAACCCCTTCCGTCAAATTTTGCTGGGAATGTATATACTCTTCTTTGTCTTTTGAAGAAATGTGGCATCACTGAAATCGAAACTCGACTTACCTATCGCTATCATAAATATGGGACACTCCTCATAAAAATTGGCCCTGCAAACATTTCTCAAAATTGTGGAAGATTGTTCGCTCAGATTAATCTTCTGTGATTCCTAAGTCCCGGTGAACACTAGAGTGATTTCATTGAAAAAAATCATGAAATTATGCGTCTCTAGATCGACTTCCATAGTAGAGAAAAATCTTTAAGTTGCTGCAGTGAGGAACTCGATTTAAGAACGCCTAATTTCATGAAATTTTTTTAAGAAATTCACGCTAGTGTGGACCGGGACCAACGGCGATCATTGACGATTGCTTACATTTTTTCTTAGATTTTTCAAATGATCTCCCTAGAGAATAACAGAATAGTCTTGAGCCAGACTATGAAAATTTTCATGAAAATGTTTTGAGCTTATGGGTAAGAAGGGAGAAAGGGAGCTCCTTCACCTCCGGTCTCTCCTAAAAGCTAAAATATTTTCATGTGTTATTTTCAGTGTCTGACACAAGAGATACTCTTCTGGAAGAGCAACAGATGATTGTCACTGACATTTTTGATTTGGTTGTATATACAGTGAGTGTCAAAAATATTCGGTTTTCAATTTCACCAATAATAACACCTCAGTATTTTAGAAGCTCATACCCAATAACCATGAAACCAAATACTTAAAAAAATTTTGGTCCTGTGGAAATTAAAAAGTGTATGTAACATGGATCCATGGTAACCATATAAGCGAGAATAGCAAAGAAAACGTTGTTAACCTTGTTTTCTATGCGTCAAAAATATTCGGTTTTTGTAGCTTTTGTTTAATTTTTCCCAAAAAACAGGTCATTATCAAACTTTTTCTGCAATATTTGTTCCTGTGTTCTTTGTTCCTGTGTGCAAAAATATTATATTTTATAGCAAATTATTGAAATTTGGGGCTAAGGAAAAACGCTATCCCAGAAAAGAGAAAACTGGTCATATTTCATTATAAAAACAGCAGAAATAAAAGGAAATTTGGCTTATTTTTGAATATTTAGTCGAATGTAATTGAAATAGCGTGCAAGTCACGAAAATATAGAAATAATCGATTTCGTGAAACACATAAGCCAGCCACAACCAAGAACTGGGAGGGCAGGTAGAGGAATCTCCTGAAAAATTACGGCTAAACCGCCCTTAATTTTCCTGAAATTGGTCACTGAGTCCTAAATCAGGCATGGCCAAAAAGAGAACGGAGAAAATGTGAATGTATTCAAAATATTGGCAACTTATAACAGTGTGTTAGTAAGTTTGTATTCACGCAAGCTATAAAACAATAACAAATCAAAACATTTGTTCTCTTTTGTACGATCTTTCTGTGCATTCGTGTCGTGTGCGTGTAAATTGCCGAAAATCATCGGCACCGCCGTGCCAAATGTGACCATGCTTGTCCTAAATGACTTTCATAAAATAGAAAATATGCACTTACATTACGAAAAAAACGTAAGGATAAAGCCTTTCATGGCCTTGTAAGACATCGCAAACCATCGGCTTATTTACGTATTGCCGTCTTTTCAGTATTGTATAATCCCAGAGGGGAATTATTTGTCAACCTATATTTTCATGAAAAACATTAAAATTATGACTTTATTTACCACTAATATATTGCAGCTACCGAGATGTATTATTTGTGTTTCATAACCTTTTTGAAAATATGCATTAAATCTTTGCTTTCTCAAAAGAAACAAAAATGTACAGTGAGTGTCAAAAATATTCGGTTTTCAATTTCACCAATAATAACACCTCAGTATTTTAGAAGCCCATGTCCAATATCCAAAAAACCAAATACTTAAAAAAATGTTGGTCCTGTGGGAATTAAAAAGTGTATATAACATGGATCCATGGCAACCCTATAAGCGAGAATATTAAAGAAAACGTTGTTAACCCTGTTTTCTATGCGTCAAAAATATTCGGTTTTTGTAACTTTTGTTAAATATTTTGCCAAAAACACGTCATTATCGAACTTTTTCTGCAATATTAGTATACATTTTAATAATTGCGAACAGAATCATTGTTCCTGTGTGCAAAAATGGAACAACTCTAGTTTAGTAAAAACTCTCCGATTTTTTTGAAATTTTTTCCAAAGGTAGATATTGTTGCGCTGATCACGGAAATGTATAATTTTCTGGGGGGACAGACCCGGTTACCCGGTTATTGGACCCGAAAGTCCGGGTACAAAACCCGGGTTGGACCCGGCTCTACTGAACCGACTGCTACAAAATGGGTATCATTGGAAAGCTTATGGTAATACCTATCCAATACCTATCCACCCTATCAGGTGATATAACCCAAAAACTGATTTTTGGACCCGGATTTTTCCATAAAACCCTCAAAAAGTCGAAAATGGGTCATGTATTTATCAATCACTTATGATGTGTTACAAGGCCATGAAAGGCTTTATCCTTACGATTTTTATGGAATGTAAGTGCATATTTTCTATCTTCTGAATGTCATTTAGGACTCGGTGACCAATTTGAAGAAAATTAAGGGAGGTTTGGCGTCATTTTTCAGGAGATTCTTCTACCTTCCCTCCCAGTCCTTGGTTTTGGCTGACTTATGTGTTTTACGAAATAGATTATTTCTACATTTTCGTGTCTTTTGCACATTATTTCAACTATATTCGACTAAATATTCAAAAATAAGCAAAAAATCCTTTTATTTCTGCTGTTTTTATAATGAAATATAACCAGTTTTCTCTTTTCTGGGATATCGTTTTTCCTTAGCGCTAAAATTTAATACTTTGTTATAAAATATAATATTTTTGCACACAGGAACAATGATTCTGTTCGCCATTATTAAAATGTATACTAATATTGCAGAAAAAGTTCGATAATGACGTGTTTTTTGGCAAAATATTTAACAAAAGTTACAAAAACCGAATATTTTTGACGCATAGAAAACAGGGTTAACAACGTTTTCTTTGTTATTCTCACGTATAGGGTTGCCATGGATCCATGTTACATACACTTTTTTATTGCCACAGGACCAACATTTTTTTAGGTATTTAGTTTTTTGAATATTGGGCATGGGCTTCTTAAATACTGAGGTGTTATTATTGGTGAAATTGAAAACCGAATATTTTTGACACTCACTGTACATGGATTAAACAATAGTCTCGGCAACTCTTTTTTTCATTTTCGACATATCACTGGCAGCCGGTTCAAAATTTTGCTGGCATGAAAAATCTAGTGTCAGTGGAGACGACAATTCAAAAAATTTAATTGTGATAGTCATGGTAGAATAAGAAAAGGTAGCAGCAATACACAGCTGACTGAACTGGGTTGTAACGTTAGTGTCAAATTTCATATGACATTTTATACGTTTATTTCTATTTCGATGTACATTAGGGACATATATTTTTTGAGAAAAAAATATATCATTCGGAAAAAACCATTTCCCAGAAAGACTTCTTCATATCAATGGTATGTAACCTCCTCCAAGTTCGAACGATAAGCCGCGCAGTAAATCACCGCTTGTAGAGGCGATACAACGTTTGTTAATATGTGAGGTATTTTGTTAAAATTTAAAAAAATAAAGCCCTAATAAACATGTGCTTCTTTGATTTCTAAAACAAAACATTGAAACAGCTTCTCCTTTTTCTATGAATTTCCAGCGACCCCAAACTTTTCTGCAAGAATTCTACTTTCTGCGAGAATATATGCATTTAGTGGAATGATGTGGAAACATAAAAATTGAAAATGTAACGAATTTTCATTCATGTTTTCCAAAATATTTCCTTGTTTTGTTTACAAATACAACTGGCAGTAACGTTACAAACAAAAACAAATTACTTTGTGGTTGTTGTTCGAGTTGTATTTGTTGTAGTATTAACTTTACCTTGTATTTGTTCTACCATGTGTGATAGTAAACAATTGTGTATGTATTGAATTTTTCGAACTGTCACTGGCACGTGTAGAGATGGTTTTTACCGGGTATTTACCCGGTAAATACCCACACGGTGGGTAAATACCGGATAAATACCCATTTGTGGGTATTTATTTGGGTATTTACTATATTGAATGGCAAATACAACATTTTACACCCTATTCCTGGGTTTAGGTTGTAAATTCGTTTTAAATGGATAGTTTTACAATACTTTAGACTAGTGGGTATATACTTGGGTAAATACCCGAGTATTTACCCAAGTGTTGGGTAAAAACTCATTAACTGCCGAACCACTTGACGTAGGCTGACAAAATTTTGCTCAAATCTTACTTATGTCAAATGAACTTCTGGTACTGAACATGGGGTCTCTGGGTCCATGTTTTGATACCCCCATATAAGGGTACCCCGATTTCGAGTATTTACTCAAAATTGGGTAAAAACTCATTAACTGTCGAACCACTTGACGTAGGCTGACAAAATTTTGCTCAAATCTTACTTATGTTAAAAGAACTTCTGGTACTGAACATGGGGTCTCTGGGTCCACTTTTTGATATAGCCGTACCTCCCGATGTCAGAAACCCATATTGGGGCCACAAGAAAACGTGGACCTACGTCGACAATTTTTGCAAGGATATTTTATACATATTGGGAACCCACTGTACCAAATTACAGTCAGTATGATTGTAAAATGTGGCTAATAGTTAAAAATACCTTAAATCGGGAGGTACGGCTCTATGGGGCCTATATCAAAACATGGACCCAGGGACTCCATTTTCAATACCCTTATTACTATTGATATAAGAAAGTTTTGAGCCAAATTTTGTCAGCCAACGTCAACTGGTTCGACAGTTAATGAGTTTTTACCCAAAATTTGGGTAAATACTCGAAATCGGGGTACCCTTATATGGGGGCTATTAGAAAACGTGGACCTATGTTGACAAGTTTTTGCAAGGGTATTTTCTACATATTGAGAACTCACTATGCCAAATTTCAGCCACTATGATTGTACAATGAGGCTAATAGGTAAAAAATACCTTAAATCGGGAGGTACGGCTATATGGGGGCTATATTAAAACATGGACCTAGAGACCCCATTTTCAATACTACATATTCTCTTGATATAAGTAAGATTTGAGCCAAATTTCGTCAGCGTACGTCAAGTGGTTCGGCAGTTAAAGAGTTTTTACCCAAAATTTGGGTAAATACTCGAAATCGGGGTACCCTTATATGGGGGCTACAGGAAAACGTAGACCTACGTTGACAAATATGTGCAAGGATATATTATACGCTTTGAGGACTCACTGTGCCAAATTACAGCCAATTTGGTTGTAAAATGTGGCTAATAGATGAAAAATACCTTAAATCGGGAGGTACAGCTATATGGGGGCTATATCAAAACATGGACCCAGAGACCCCATGTTCAGTACCAGAAGTTCTTTTGACATAAGTAAGATTTGAGCAAAATTTTGTCAGCCTACGTCAAGTGGTTCGGCATTTAATGAGTTTTTACCCAAAATTTGGGTAAATACTCGAAATCGGGGTACCCTTATATGGGGGCTATTAGAAAACGTGGACCTATGTTGACAAGTTTTTGCAAGGGTATTTTCTACATATTGAGAACTCACTATGCCAAATTTCAGCCACTATGATTGTACAATGAGGCTAATAGGTAAAAAATACCTTAAATCGGGAGGTACGGCTATATGGGGGCTATATTAAAACATGGACCTAGAGACCCCATTTTCAATACTACATATTCTCTTGATATAAGTAAAATTTGAGCCAAATTTCGTCAGCGTACGTCAAGTGGTTTGGCACTTAAAGAGTTTTTACCCAAAATTTGGGTAAATACTCGGGTATTTACCCAAGTATTTACCCACTTGTTTAAAGTATTGTAAAACTATCCATTTTGAATCGATTTCATAGCCTAAACCCAGAAATAGGGTCTAAGATGTTGTATTAGCGATTCAATATAATAAATACCCAAATAAATACCCACAAATGGGTATTTACCCGGTATTTACCCAATTTACCCAATTTACCGGGTATTTACCCATTGGGTATTTACCCACTGTCCATCTCTAGGCACGTGTAAAAGCTGGGTCATGATACAATAAAGTGCCGTACACATTGTCAGTTTTGACTGACGATTTTTCGAAAATATCGATTGCTTCAGTTTTGTTGGGTTTTACAGAGCGGTCACACTATCATTCATGTTGGATGCCAAGCCGCCAGTCAAATTGTAAAATTTGCTCAATAAATATGGACGCTCGCAACCACAAACTAATAAAAAAATAAAATGATGCATATTAACAAATATATGGCTATTTTCTATTTACTTGGGAATGTTTTCCATGAAAATCTATACTCAGCGACCCATGACTTCCCACTAAATTAAAAATACACATATAATGAATTTGGAAAACCACAAACATTTATTTATTAATACAGTAGTTTTGACTTAGCTGCCAAAACAAGTTTTGCACGCATTTTGTGGCAGCAAAGCGAATTTCGCACTTATCTTTAATATTTTTAGCTGCCAAAAGGTGGCAGTTATCCGATTCGCTCACCTAAAGAATTGGCTCTTCATGTAATATTCAGCTTCAGAATTATTGATATCCGAAAACTATTTGGAGAGGAATAGTGAAAAAATAAAAACATATAATCAAAAAGTTTATTTTGCTTCAGCTGAAAGAACAAAAATGGAATTAAATAACAATTAGTATCGCAATATTTGCTTCCACATTGCAACAACCTGCAGGTGACACAATAAATATTTCGTGAACCTGCAGATGCGATATGAGAGAAGTCTCCCTTTTCCCTTCTGGGATGTTTGTAGAATAATTAATGAATATTATTATAAGTTCGTATAAAGTGTTCCCACGACTAAAAAAGCCTAACTATTTTTCCCATAATAGCATAGGTTGTCTACAAATGATCAGCATAAAACAGCTTTCTTCTGTACAAAAGACCCTATGCATGAGTTAGCAACTGTCGCATGACGTGATTTTAGTTTTGGCTGGTAAATACAAATTTTTCAGTGAATATGCGTTAATTTTTTCAAATATAATTGGTAGTTAAATAAAATTCGCACTTAGATGATTAGCAGTTAAATGTGTAATTTGCATTGAAAATTTGACAAAACTGCAAGTATTTCAGTTTTTTGGCAGGAAAATCAAATTCGCACTAAAACGATTGGCAGCAAAATCAAAACTACTGTACAGCATATTTATTAGTATAGCACATTCAATTTAGATATTGAGCACATTTTTCCATTGGCACAATACCCGAATCTGTTTCTTTTTTGCTTTGGCGTCATCCACAGAACCATCTCGTTTTTCCTTTTATAATATTCACTCCTTTCACAATTTGGTTTTGTGTATAGCTATTTCCACATCTATTAGTACCGCACACACAATTAAAACTCCGGGAGATTTTGATATTTTTTCAACACCACAATGCAGAAATTTATTTTTTTTTCCCTTTTTGTTTTTTTTTTTGTGTGAAAATTAAGAGCTATTACACTCCTTGGCCTACTCTTCACGTATTAACGGAGTTTTAAGCCACAAACGAATTATATATTATATCGATATATTTGTCTTTTATATGCTGTTGATATTAGAGCTTTTGGCAGGGTTAACCTTCTTTATGAGGATTTGTTTGAAATATAAGCAATGGAATTGACATTTGAAACCCAGTCGGTTTGTTAAATCCGGTTATATATAAACGGGGTATTAGATTGTTTGAATTTATCGAAACGATTTTTTTTTCTCTCTTTTTTTTCTTTTTAAAAAGCCATAGCTTATTAATTATGGGCACTATTTATTGATTGATTGTATTTTAATTGTTTTATTTTATTTATTTTCTTGTTAAATATAAGCTTCGTTCCCGTACTTTTTAATGGTAAAACTCGTAAAAGACAGAACTGCAAAAAATTTGTTGTCACACACAAGTTTCTTGAAATAGTTCGGGAACGGAAAAATGGAAAATACGTCAAAAAAACTGGAACAAATGTCAAAGTCGGCGTATCAGCCAATCAGACGCCGGCAACCATGTTACTATTTTTTTACTCGACCAAATTTGTCGTGTAAAAAGTTTTTAAAGAGAGCGTCATTCAGCGCCATTTTTGTTTAAAGAGAAGTGAACATTTTACAACTTTTTTGTGTACGGGAACGCTTTTTCGAGTAAAATGTGTAAAAGTCGTAAAAATTGTAAAAACTTTTTAGTTCTGGAACACAGCTATAGCTTTGTTCCCGTACTTTTTAATGGTAAAACTCGTAAAAGAGAAAACTACAAAAAATTTGTTCTTACACACAAGTTTTCTGAAATAGTTCGGGAACGGAAAAATGGAAAATACGTCAAAAAAACTGGAACAAATGTCAAAGTCGGCGTATCAGCCAATCAGACGCCGGCAACCATGTTACTATTTTTTTACTCGCCCAAATTTGTCGTGTAAAAAGTTTTTAAAGAGAGCGTCATTCAGCGCCATTTTTGTTTAAAGAGAAGTGAACATTTTACAACTTTTTTGTGTACGGGAACGCTTTTTCGAGTAAAATGTGTAAAAGTCGTAAAAATTGTAAAAACTTTTTAGTTCTGGAACACAGCTTATATATTTATTTTTTTTGTTTTTTTTTTTTTATTTTCTTTGACATAAGTTCTGTTCCTGTAAGTTGGATTTTGTTGTGTTATAGAATGTGCGAAAATTCTCTTTGTTCAGTTTTAAAACTGATCTAGTGTTTAATTTCTTTTTTTTTTTTTATTTTTACAGCCATAGTTTATTTTTTCAAATAAAGAGTGCTTTTTTTATCAGTTCATTTTTATGAGTTAATTGTATGTTTTTGATTTTTTAGTAATTTATTTTAGTTGAAACTAATTGTTATCTTGTTTTGATGTTGTAGTGGATGAATTATCACAGTTCAATATTTGCAGCCTTACAGAAATCCACTAGAACAGTCAGCCCTTCGTAGCCTTTGGATATTACAAAGTCGTCTACTGTAAAGTAGTTGTACAATATTTGAAAGGATCTTCTTACAAAGTCGTACTTTCTACAATGAAAAATTCTGTGAGACGCAGTGTCTTCCAAATCACACTCCTCACACAAATTCGAATCTACCACATTAAATCTAGCAAGCGTGCTGTTACAAAAACAGTGTCCACAGAGTACCCTATTCATCATTTTTTGCTCTACTGGGCTAAGCCTAGAATCTTTAAACCAGGGCGTTCTTGAGACAGTTGGCGAAATTTTATAAAAATATGAGTTACCCCTTAGTGCGAGCTCTTCATATTCCTGTTTCCATTTATTCCATAAGGTTTTAGCCATTTCATTAATCGCGTCCTTGATTGTCCAGTCCATATTCAATAGGTTACCACTTCTGTGGGCGTCTTTTGCCGCAGCATCTGCAAGTTCATTAAAACGAATGTTAGAGTGCGCCGGCACATAATGAATCTCCGTAACTATTGTTTTATTATTTACTTTCTTTACAAATTCATCTAAAACATAATTATTATGCTTACTATTATTCACTGCTTGTAATCCACTTAAGTCCTTTTTGTTTTGTTGTCATCCACAGAACCATTTGCTTTTTTCCTTGTTATCCCGTTCACTGTGTCGTCAAATTTCATTTGTTATGACCGCGTGTATCGCCAATTCCAATAGTAATTCTCCAAATTTAATAAAACACACGAATTCTTCATTTTTATTTGATAATTACACTGCAAATTTATTACTTGAATGACGTTTTTGGTTCACGCTATCATACCATCATACAACCAAAACCTGACCGTCCAACAACCACAAAATTTTTTGTGGGTGCATGATGAATGACGAAAATGATCGGTCACACTGGCAAGCAACCGATTATTCGAGCAAAGCTGTCATTCAAAACTGACAATGTGTACCTAGCTTAAGAAGGTAGCATTACCAGCCCAGCTGATGGTAACATAATTGCTATGTTTCTTTACTTTTTTAATGGTAAGGGTGGTAAAAGAGAAAAGTGTCAAAATTGCTCAAAATTGCTCTCTCATGAACATTTTTTACCAGAAAAGTAAAGGAACGGAAAAATGGTAGAAATGACAGCAATGTCAAAAAGAAACATAAAAAATCAATTTTCGTCTTTTATTTCACAGTTTTTAGTTTAGTTTTGTCAGCGTTCGACTTTTTCTTCTGTTAATCGTCAAACAAAAGCCGAAAAATCAGTTCTGTCATTTTTTACCTGCAGAAATTTTGCTGGTAGCCTGGGGTAGAAGAGAAAGCCATTTTCGCTCTCTCTCCTCTCTCACTCTCTTAAAAATTGCTTCCAGTTTTGCCACTTTTCGGGGTTAAGGAACGCTTTGCAGGTTAAAAATGGTAAAAATGGTAACCTCAGGTAAGTAAAGGAACACAGCTAATGTGTCAATTGCATTGAATTTATGTCAAATTTTGACATCTTATGTTACCAAAAACGGCAGTTGCTGCTACCTTCTTATTGTATCATGAGCTGGGTTAGTCCCGGTCCACACTAGCGTGAATTTCATTAAAAAATTTCATGAAATTAGGCGTTCTTAAATCGAATTCCCCTCTACAGCAATTTTATGATTTTACTTTACTATTGAAGTCGATCTAGAGACGCATAATTTCATGCAATTTTTTCAATGAAATCACTGTAGTGTGGACCGGGACTTAACAAAAGTTACAAAAACCGAATATTTTTGACGCATAGAAAACAGGGTTAACAAAGTTTTCTTTGTTATTCTCGCTTATAGGGTTGCCATGGATCTATGTTACATACACCTTTTACTTGCCACAGGACCAAATTTTTTTTAAGTATTTGGTTTTTTATTGGGCATGGGCTTCTAAAATACTGAGGTATTATTATTGGTGAAATTGAAAACCGAATATTTTTGACACTCACTGTAATTCTCATATACACTTTCAACAGAACTTTGATATAAATGTCACGCATAATATTATGAGAATTGAAATTTTGTGTAAGGGAACGCAAAATGTGTAAAAGTGGTAAAAATTGTAAAAACTTTTTAGTTCTGGAACAGAGCTAATGTGAATGAGGAAGCAGTATTACTAGACGTTTACACAAGACAGACTGTCTGCAACTCTGATTTACTAACACATACATACATTTGTCGGCTGTCTCTCAGCTGTCCATTATTTTTTCACAGACAGTAGGGAAGACAAATTTTTGACGTTTTTGTAAAAAAGAAATGAAACGATAATTGAAATGTGTTGAAAATAAAAGAATATGAACAAAAACAATATATGTGAACGGAAAACAAAAAGAAATCGACGATTTTCATTCATAATTAAACAACTGTTTTTGCAGTTGTCTGGACGCCTACGTCACACAGGCAAGTTTTGGGTTTTTGACAATCAATACATGTACTCAACTGTCCTGTCATGTGTAAACGCAGGGTTAGTCCCAATTTACATTAGTCCCAATTTACATTGGGCGAGTTTACTTGCGGCAATTGTCATTTTGTAGGAGAGAGAGGTGAGGCATATGGTAACCTTTTGCCTCTCAGCACCCTCTCTCACCTACAAACTGACAATTGCCGCAAGTAAACTCGCCTAATGTAAATTGGGACTTAGGCGAGTTTACTTGCGGCAATTGTCAGTTTGATGGAGAGAGAGGTGAGGTATATGGTAACCCTTTGCCTCTTAACACCCTCTCTCACCCACAAACTGACAACTGCCGCAAGTAAACTCGCCTAATGTAAATTGAGACTAACTAAACCACCAACAACATAAGGAATAATTTATGCCATGTTCATACCAGTACTTTGATTACGTTGTTCGCTCTCACAATTATACCAAGTTTACACTTACGCCCCAAAATCCACTGGATTTCACGAAATCCTAAAATACACCCCTGTGTTTACATTTATTTTTTCTTGATTTCGAACATATCACATTGATCAAGGTAGATGCATATGCGCAGCTGATCGAACACGAAATTTAAAAAAAAAAATGTTGTAAATTGAATTAGGCATCAAAAATATACGACAATATAGACATTTACAACTTTATTTCGAAAATTATCGTAAAATTATCTATATATCGTATTAATTGTGTATAGTACTAACAAATGAAAAAATAAAATATGATAATGATGAAAAAATAAAGATAAAAGTTGTGTTCAGAACCTGTCAAATATTACTACTTGCAGTAGTTTTCCCTTTTAGTGCTAAAAATGCGTTCCCGTACTCCGAAATCTAGCAAGACTTGCACTTCTCTTTAAACGAAACTAGCGCCGAATAACACCCTCTTCTCCTGTTTTCTGCCATACAATTTTGGAATAGTAGAACCTAGCAGCATATTCATTACCATCTAAACATGATAGCTGATACGTTGATTTTAACATTTCTGCTGGAGTTTTTGCAATTTACGTACTTTTTCAGTTCGCGTATTTTTTAAGAAAATTGTATGGGAAGCAATTTTTGACAATTCGCTGTTTATTTCTAACATTACCATTAAAAAAGTACGGAAAACAATGAAAATAGCATTGTAACAAAGTCATTTAATTTTTTTCTCGTTGTTTACAAATTTTGATACTAATTTTTGTTGTTGCAGCGTTGTGTGATTTCGATGTTGATTTCGCTGAAATCACGAAATGAAGTGATTTCGTTTTTGTATGCGAAATCATGATAAATTTTGCTTGATACCGCGCGAAATCACGAAACGCCTTCGAAATCACGAAACGACGCCGAATGTAAACCAAGCATTACGTATACGAATTAACCGGTTCATACGACATGGTATATACTTCATACCAACATAGTTCATATTTTCATACATTTGGTTTTTCAAACAAAAGACATGCTAAACTAATTGATATGAACTGGAAAAATAGTTTTCTTTCTTTTAAACATCCATTTTATTTTAAATTGTATTCTTTTCATTCATGTTTTCTATTTTTTCTAAAAATTGTGGTGTTTTCAACACATTTTTCAAATTTTCTATTTTAAAAATTAACGAGAGAGAACCTGCCAAAATAACTTTTTGGTATACATTCTTTCAGGCAGGCATTTGATTTTAGTTTCTAGATTTGTATGCGAATTTGAAACAATGGACCAAAAATCCAACTGCAATGGCAGAGAACACAAAATTTACTATATCTCTGTTCCTTTACGTTCAAGAATCTTCAAGTTTTACCACTTTTTACTCGAAAAGCGTTCCTTTACTTCAGACACAATACAATTCATATGGGAGCAGTTTACAATTTTTACTACTTTTGCCGGTTTTACCATTTTCAAAAGTAAAGGAACAGACCATATGATTTGAATGTATACTAATGATTTGAATGTATACTATACTAACAATCTATAGAACCCATATTTTTCCTTAATTCTGAAAAAGTCAATATTAAGTCCGTCTGGTTACTTTCCCAGCAAGAATTGTCCAGCAAGAACTTTCTCAGAGAGTAAGGGGGTTTTATTCTCTTTTGTTAGAAAATTGTAAAAAGTAAACAGACACCTTCCCAGCAAAAACCAGCAAGCAATCAGCCAAAACAGAACAATTTGTCCGCCAATAAAGGATGCAAACACGTTGTATTTAATTGAAAATAAAAAAGAAAATGAAACAAAAAAGTATTTTTCCACTTTACAAATTTGTTCTCCATAAAACAATACAATTAGACTATGTTATTTGCAAAATAAAATTGTTCTTAATGTTCTCAAACATAAATCAACAAAAAACTAAAAACAGATGATTGACTGTTTTCAGGAAGAAGAAGCATTGCTAGTGCTTGCTAGAAGAAATTTGTCCAGCAAGAATTTGCAGACTCTCAGTGAAAGAACTGTCAAAATGTCTCTCTCGAATCGCTCTCTCTTGCTGGTTTTTTGTGTTAATAGACGACTTCCAGCAACAATTTGTACAAGTTGTTACAAATTTTAGGGTAACCAGTAGTGCGATTCTTTAACTAATTTTTTGAGTTACCGACAAATGTCGGTAAAATTAAAATGCTTATAATTTCGGTAATTAACGATATTATTTGGTAAGTTAGCGACCAATAAGAAGTAGTCGTAAAGTTCTACTCATGGTACAATAATTCATAGGTAGGCCAGGTATGAGAATCGCCAAAAAATACAACCCTGTGGCGTAAAACGTCAAAATTGTTTTGATGAATGATAACGGATGAGTAAACAAAGAAGAAGAAGAACGAAATGTTGAAATGAAAACAAAACAGAGTTGAATTTTTTGATCAATAATAAATATCAACTCTGCATGTCAACACGGTTTTGACAGATTAAGCCATAACAAAAAAATTGTAATCAGCTGTTAGCTGTGGCCTACCTAAGAATTATTGTACCATGGTTCTACTGATAGCAACAGTGTTGTCCACTTTTATTTGAACTTTTCTTTCATAATTTGGTGTTCTAAAGTTATCGATTTTTGTCGTTAACTCAAAAAATTAGTTAGAGAATCGCACTACAGACAGACCTATTAGTAAACACAAAAGCAACAAGTGGGCTTGTTTACAATACCATTTTTGAGCAATGCTTAGTTTACATTTACGAAATCCACTCGATTTCAACTGTCAATTCCTTTGCGTATACGTTAAATGAAAACTCATCCGAAATCCATTGGATTTCATTTGACGTTTAGATAATGGAATTGACAGTTGAAATCGAGTGGATTTCGTAAATGTAAACCAAGCACAACGCGAAATATGAATGAAGTGTTATGCTTGGTTTACATTTACGAAATCCACTCGATTTCAACTGTCAAATCCATAGCTAAACGTCAAATGAAATCCAGATGAGATTTCATTTGACGTTTGAGCTATGGAATTGACAGTTGAAATCGAGTGGATTTCGTAAATGTAAACTTATACCCCGTTTATATATAACCGGATTTAACAAACCGACTGGGTTTTAAATGTCAATTCCATTACTTATATTTCAAACAAATCCTCATAAAGAAGGTTAACTCTGCTAAAAGCTCTAATATAAACAGCATATTAGCATTAAGGTTTCTCCACATAATCGAGTTGTGGATATTATAAAATGTTTGGTTCAATGCAAAGCTGATGAATTTCTTCCATACAAATGTTCTCAAACAAATTTAAAAATCATTGAATTCGATTGTTTTTAAAATTGTTTGGCATCCCAGCAAAATGTTTGCCTCCAAAGATGCAGTTAAATCATATGTACAAGTGATCTGGAAGTGCATCTTCACTCATGATTTTTATAAGAGCCTGACTACTGAAAGATGCACTCCATTAGCACTGCATTTTAACTAACACTTCGTCACTGCATTTTAACTATCCCTTTGGAATCGCATTTTAACTAACCCTTTAGGGTAGAATAGGATACACTCCAATTTGCATCCAAAGCACGTGTTTTGATGCAGTGCTTTGGATTGAATTTAAAGCCACTCTTGGGATGTGTTTTTATGCAGTTCAAAGATGCAATAAAAATGCAAGCCATTGCAAACTATCCATGGTAAAATGATTAAAGGTAGTCGCATCTCAAAAATGTGTGTAGATGCAACTCTGTATATCTGTACGTTACCGTGTCAAATACAAAGCGAAACAAAAAATGAATGACATTTAATAACAAAAACAAAATATAATTATTTGTTATTTGTTTTTGAAAATACCAAAAGTAACAATTAATTATCCAAATATTTCAAAAAAGAGCAAAATATATGTATTTGTACATGCGTGCGACCCTTCAAATTCATTTGTGTTGCTGCAAATCTGATGTGATATTGGAATAGTCCTTTACGATGCCTACCAATGCCTGTGTATGTGGATGCATGTTTCGAAGATGAAATCACTTAAATCTGTATTTTGTTGGTAGGTCGAAATTGTAGAACATGAAAAAACAACAGATCCAATTTAGTCCACAAGGTCCTGCAGTGTGCGTTATGGCTTGGAATCCGAGTTATGAAAGATGGGCACAGGATGGTTGGTACAAATTCAAGCGAGAGACCGTGGTATACACGTCCGTCATGCATTCAGAATGTCTGCAGAACATCAAAATTTTGTGCGGTGCCAAATCTCTTCAGTAGAGTTCCCATGCATTTCCTGAGTATTTCAGCCATGATAAACTTCCCTTTAAGTGGTGATAGACCATCCCTTCGGGATGTTTTGGGAACATGTATATGTAAATTAAACGGAACAATAAACCAATTTTGTTTTTTCTCAAAATATTTTATTATAACCAAATGAAGTTTAATTTATATTAAGATAAAAGAAAAACCTTACTAAAAATTTATATATGTATAATCTTTTTCTAGCTTCTATGAGGTTTTAGTGAATATAATATGCTTTTTTGTGCTTAGGTTTCTATTCCTTATCCGTTCCCTCTGACCATTTGAGCCACATTCAAGAAATCTTCTTCAATAGCGCAGAATTCAAGGCATTAAGAAAAGCCACATTTTCTCAATGTTGTCGGTGGTGGAGTTCTCATCCAACTGATTTGATTTAACAATTCAATAGAGTCATAAATTATCTTTTTCTGACCGATAATTTCTGGTAAAGAGAAACCAGTCCTCAACAATGTATCAGGTTGACAACTATTCAGGCCATAGAGAATTTGATGTAAATGGACACTTGAAACCAAATTGCTATGGACTCCTTGGTGATATTATCAACAGCAGGAAACGTTATCGTGGTCACCATCATGACTCGAGCATAAAGGCAGATAATATTTGAACATGCTCACCAGCTTGAGACAATTATATTTGCGGTATTCCGTGGCAATATTCAATTGATTAACTTGCAAAGATTTCTTTTCATTATTTGCCGAGGCCTTACCGCTCCATTCAGTTAAATTATCGTTGAGTTTTTGTACCAATTCACGTAACTTGGTTAAGGTCCATAGCGCTACCAACCGCGGGAGCAGCGGTGAATACATTCACATTATGACGATCAAATAGAAAGAAAATATTGAACAAAACATTTTTATTTTCAATATTTTTTGTAAATGAAAATGACATTTGTGTACATGTTTACATTCAGTGTCAAATCCCGTTTGACAATAAACGTACTACAAATTTGAAAAAAAATTTAAACAGTTGTGAGCATGAAACTACCTTTCTTCTTGTACCATGAAACTATCCCAAAAAAATAAAAAGAATTTATTGTTTGTGTAAAATAAGAATAATAAGAACTTTATTACATTAACGCAGATTATGAAATTTCTTCATTAAATTCAATCGCAACTGAGTTTGTTTCGTCCGCTCTTCATTTAATCCAAGGGGTTCTTGTATTAAGTCTGTCTGGTTACCCGAAAATTTGTACCAATTGTTGCTGGAAGTCGTCTGTTAACACAAAAAGCCAGCAAAAGAGAGCGATTCGAGAGGGACATTTTCACAGTTCTTTCACTGAGAGTTTGCAAATTCTTGCTAGACAAATTTCTTCTAGCGAACAGTAACAGCTCTTCTTCTTCTTAAAAGCAATGAAACATCTGTTTTTTTTCTTTTCGTTGATTTATGTTTGTGAAAATTAAAAACAATTTTATTGTGGAAAAAGCAAACCTAATTGTTTTGCTTTTTTGGAGAACAAAATGGGAAAAATCCTTTCTTGCGACAAGTACTCCAACAGCACTTTTCTTCTCGTGAGTTACCGCAAAAATGTTCTAACTTTTGGTTGTATTTTTTCTTTTATATAGAAATTGATGCACACTTTTTCTGTTTTTGAAAAATTTCTGTAGTTGTAGGTACACAGTCTTACATAATTATACGTACGCTCCATAAATCTCGGGTTTTAGAAAAAGTAATGATATTTATGAAATTCCAAGTACACAGGTTTATTTCGTCTCACTAATAAACAATATTTAATACAACAAAAGTATGTTCCATAATATACATAAATAACGGTAAATTTTACAAAAACCAAAAAATGATACTTACAAAAGTATACGTACGCCCCAAGGAAATATGAGTATTTTCGTACAATTTATGGAATTAGCAGCAAAATTTATACATTTTATTGGTTTGGCGAATGTGTCTGGGTGTCCGAGATATATTTTAGAGAAAAAACAAATAATTTTTGGGTGTTAAATGCGTTATTTAATGCCAAACTTCTTGTATAGCTCGTTAAAGCGGACTCTTGCTGATTTCTTTCCGCTTTAGGTATTTGAGTATACAAAAGCCACACTATCAGTGTCAGATTATAGATTTTGAGATCCTAGAAAGCTTTTTATTTGCTGTAGTGATCCCTACAGAAAAAACAGTTGGTTGATCCCTACACATTTCTTCAAAAGGTAAACGAGAGTGTATACATTTCGAACATTTTTGCGGTAATTCACAAGACGGAAATTTTTAATGGAGTGGAGTTGGAGTCCATGTCGAAAGCTGAGCTAGTTATGGGAAGGCAACATAAAAAAATTTAGGATGATGAAAAAAAATCAGATGCGCTTGGATTAAATCGAGGACGGAGGAAGTAAGCTCAAATGTGATTGAATTTAATGGAAACTTTTTTAATTTGTGTTTATATAATAAAGTTCTCTGTGTTCTTGTTTTACACAAATAATAAATGCATTTTATTTATTTTGGGATATTTCGCAATGGCTTGCATTTTAATTGCATCTTTAGACTGATTAAAAATGCAATTCGAAGAATTAATATAAATTCAATCCAAAGAACCGCATCTTAAGTTGTGATTTGGATCGAAAATGGAGTGCATCCTAGCTGTGTGCTGTGGAAGCGAAATGGAGTGCATCCTAGCTGCGCGCTCTCTTATAAAATTCATAGGAAAAAATGTACTCCAACGGCAAATGTACCGTACACTTGCAGTGATTCAACTGTATCCGTGGATGCAAACATTTCGCTGGTATTAAACCTGTGTACTTGGAATTTCATAAATATCATTACTTTTTCCAAAACCCGAGATTTATGGGGCGTACGTACACTTATGTAACCCTGTGTTTACAAATGACAGGACAGTTGACTTCATGTATTGATTGTCAAAATCCCACAACTTGCCTGTGTGACGTAGGCGTCCAGACAACTGCGAAAACAGTTGTAAAATTATGAATGAAAATCACCGATTTCTTTTTGTTTTCCGTTCACATATTTTGTTTTGTACATATTCTTTTGTTTTCAGCACATTTGAATTATCATCTCACTTCTTTTTCACAAAAATGTCAAAAATTTGTCAACCCGGCTGTCTGTGAAAAACTGATGGACAGCTGAGACAAATGTATGCATGTGTTAGTAAATCAGAGTTGTATTTGAAGACAAACTGTCTGGTGTAAACGCCTAGTAAGACTGTGTAATTACTTCATTTCCCATACAAAATTTTGAGAACGAACAACGATTTTTGGTCATTGTTCAATTTAAATTACTCTCAGAACGACGATAAATAATGTCCCATATCTAACAAATGAGAGAATTGATCGAAATAAATTAATTATGACAGAAAAAATATAAAATTTAAAATTTTATTAAAAACCCAAATATTTTTAGAAAAACTGCAAAACATGAATGAAATGTGAACTGTTTAACGACTAGTTGCAGTTGCAGTTGCACTTCTTATCCATCGCTTCAAAGTCTCGTATAAATTTAGAAACAAAAATCAAATACCTGCCAGAAAGTCTGTATACCAAAAAGTTATTTGGCAGATCTCTCTCGTTAATTTTGAAAAAAGAAAAATTAAAAAAATGTGCTGAAAACACCAAAATTGTGAGAAATTTTGAAAACATGAATGAAAATAATATAGTTTAATATTGTCAAAAGCTTGTTTTACATCAAGAAAAACAGAAGAGCAGTATTGTTAACCTTCAAGGTAATTTCTTATCACATTTACAACCCTGTGACATTGCTCAGGTGTACCATGACTGTTACGAAAGCCAAATTGATGATCAGGTAATATGTTAATTGACTCCAGTACAGGAAGCAATCTTTTTAGGAAAAGTCTTTCATACACCTTAGATAAAATTGGTAATAGGCTGATGGGTCTATATGAGGTTATCATATACACGTATCCTTTTTTTGGCATCGCCTTGATAACACTGGAATCAATGAGATCGGCGAAGCACCTTATGTACCCAGGCCTTTAGTCGATTACAAGAAGTTACTGGACTTGTACCAATTTGTACAAATTGTTGAGTAAACGAACACACCTAATTTATCGAAAATCGATCACAAGATAAGCGATTATGCGACTTTCCCTCCAGACAAAAGTCGACTACGATTATTAGACTTTTGACTGCAAAAAGTCGATTAATTGAAAGTCGACTTACCTATCCCTATTTGAACATCTGTGGGCTTAAAAGAGGAAACGTAATAGTTGAGAAACTAAAAAGGGAAACATGAAAATTGAGAAACTTCTAATAAGAGGAAACATGAAACTGTCAGAACAAATTTCGAGTTATGTATCCCTAATTCTAAAACGGACCAATTGCAAAACATAAAAACGCAAAATAAGGGGAAGAAAAGTATATTTTTATTTAAAAAATAAAATTGTTCTCTAAGTAAGTTAATAGTAGAAGGAAAAAATGAACGGCTTGGTATAAAATAACGTCATTTAAGCACTCACACGAAGAAAGAAGCAAATAAAAAAACAATTTCCTCCATCATAATCCAGACAATAAAACACTACTCTTGATGAAAAAAATTGTGTTCTTGTCCTTTTTATACAGTGGGAAAAGTGAGATAAGTGTTTTCGATTCCAACCAAAAGGATTAATTAAATCAAAGATTCTAACAAAGGATTGTAAAAAAGTTTCGTATACATATGAATTGACGACGCAGACAACAACAGAAGCGGAACAATCAAGACAAAGAAAAAAGAAGTTCTATTTAGCGACATAAGCAGGCAGTCAGTCAATAGGTGCAATATGAATGACTGAATTGGAAGTTGCGACCAAAGCTAATTTATACGCAATAAAAGTTTGAGAACTTGAATCTCAAGCTTGCCATATTCGTTTAAAATACGGGACTGTCCGTAGGATTGTTATTATTGAGTTCTAGAACTTAATTAAGAGCCATTTTCGACAACGAATGGGCGCAAAAGCGAGTACTCCCGCAAACAGCGGTCATCAGAGCCCTCGTTCGCGGACGTTTTCGAGCAGCTCAACCGGTGCTGAGCTGCAAAGTTCATCTGTGGATCGGCAACGTGCTCGTAGTTTAAGTTCTGTTCCAGACATGCATGGTCAGAATAGCAATTCCTCTAGTGATCACAATCAACAGACCCAAGGCATTAGTGCAGCTAATAGCAATAATTATGCCAGTTCATCAACGTCACAACAAGGTCATAACAGTCATATGCAACGCCATACATTGGGAGATAATTTACGAGTAAGTCCATTATCCTTAAAGTATACAAACGTATCATAAATACATACATATATATTCAATTGCTTCCAGAACGTATCCATGGCTGGAGCAAGTTTTGTTGAGAGTATAGCTTTAGCAGCTCAATCTGCTTCAAATGGTGCCAGTAACAGTATCGGTCGAGTGTACACAGCAACATCACTTCCATCGCAGATTTGGTCCTTCAATGGTAAGTAATTCAATATTGCCCTATGCATTAAAAGCTGCATTAGAATATAAGCGAATAGAATAGAATATACTAAAAACGTTGTGTATCGCAGTCGAAACACTAATGGCCTGTTTCACTAAGACGATTCGAATACAAAATAGTTCTAACAACAACCAATCTTCTGTTTTTTGAAAAATATTTGGTTTGTTTTTGTTTTCAATCAAACAAACATTTTATTCAACAAAAGGAGTTTGGTAGTAAATAGAACGAATTTTAATTCGAATCGTCTTAGAGAAACATGCCATTTAATTTGTAGTGTCGGATCACCAAAAATCGTAGTGCAAAACGTACCGACAGTCTAAGATTTGTGAGGGTATAGTCGGCACTTTAAGAGTTTGCCTAACTTCAATCCTTCGCCATTCCGAGACAATTTGCCCAATTGCAATGAAATAAAGCTTATTTGCTTCGATATTTAGTTTGCTTTACATAAACAAATGTTGAATTATTTCTTTTAAAACTTGTGAAATTTGCGAATTTGTTAAAATAGTGCTTTTTTGCTAGTAGTCGGCACCATTTTCCAATAGTCGGCATCACATTTTCCAATAGTCTGCACCTTGTGTTTTAGTATATAAATGTTCTTTTTTATTATTTTAGATAACGAAAAGCATACTTTTACAAAAATAATACATATTTTAACAGATATTGCTTTTAAATAGTAAATAAAATAAAGATTTTGTTAACATTTGGAATTTATTTAAAATTGTTCGTTTTAGATTTGTTTTTATTTTAACATAATCTGAATTACTTGAAAGGTCAGTAGTATCTAAAGTATTAGTTCACATATACTGCTTAAATAAATTAGTTGATGCTATAGTCGGCAACTATTACCCAAATGCTGGCATGACACAAATGTACGCACTTCAAACCATGCCTAAAATCATGGTTTAATAAGAAAGGTTAGCCAAAGCTTTATGTAAATTTAAATTTTTTCATTCGAGTATTCCTAAAACTTCAAAACAATATACACAAACTGTGTATGTGTGTGTGGTGTTTGAATAATATGTCAAACACTTTTAAAAACAATCGAATTCAATGATTTTTAAAATTATTTTTGGAATATTTGTATGGAAATAATTCGTCAGGTTATCATTGAAACAAACATTTTATCATATCCACAACTTGATTATGCGGAGAAACATTGGTCATTCATTCATTTTTCGCGATTTTTATAAAATGCTCAAAATTGGTGTTGTAAACAAACCCACTTGTTGCTTAATTTTGAAGTTTTAGGAATTCAGGAAAAACAAGGTTTCTATAGATTTCTTTCATTTAAATCTACCTCTTTACTTATACCATGCCTAAAATCACTAAAAAGTCATTATTTTAATCAAACTGTTTTTAATAATTAGACCTTAAGGTATTCATTTAACATTTTTGTACAATTTTGAGCTAAAAATAACGGACAGATCGGGTGTTTTTCACCCCATGCCGACTTCTGACAAACTTTACATTTTGTTGTCCCTAAAGTCGGCATCGGCAAAAAGGCCAGAATTAAAATATCCTCTACGAACACAACAACAATTTTGTAAATGTTTTTTTAATTTTAATATAATTACAGACATTATTATGTTGACGTCTCCACTAATTTTTTCTTAAGAGACATCCATTTTCATTTGTGGTGAAAAACGCTCACTAACAAATAGTTAAATTCCGATACAATAAATGGTCTTAGCTCAATGAAATTTTACACATAGTTAGCTGAGAGTATTGTTGAAACCTTTTTGATATTATTTTCATATTTTGTAACAGTAATTTTGAGTTACAAAATACGAAAGCTGCCGACTACTGGTACATGCCGGAGATAGGAGCACTTACCCTATTTAAGCTTGATATTTTTTCATAAATACAAGCATAATAAATAAAATTCTAGATTATATGTAAAAAGTCTCCAAATTTTGAATAAGTAACGCAATTTGGCCTAGAAATAAATTTGCCAAACTATAATCGGTTCAGATTTGGATATAGATCCCATATATATTTTTGGCCGATTTCATGTATTTTTTGCACTAAACACTCTGTGTATGCCCAATTTCCATGAATTTTTAAAAGTGTGACGGAATTTGGTCTAGAAATAAGTATGCAAAATTATATTGAAATCTGTTCAGATTTGGATTTGCATATGGGAGCTATATATATTTTAGACCGATTTCATGCACCATACACAGCACTGAACGGGTAGAGAACGCTTTCTTATCTCCTTTATATGTTAATTAAAGTATTAAAAATAGTGGCATATATTATAGTTATTCCTTTATATATTATCTTAGGGTAGCGAAGCGCACCGGTTCAGCTAGTATAAGATAAACCCTTTACTGGCCAACCGGCCAGTAGCAATAGTCGGTCAGTTTTGTATTCAAACTCAAATAATTAATAACACTGCGCTACAACAAAGTTATGCAGGGATTTTGATGAACCAGTTCGGTTTTATTTATTTAAGGTTTTTTTGTAAATAACATTGGTTAATAGGTTATACAATTTTTAGTGTTTTAACTTTTTGGTTTTTTATTAATAACCTGTTTCACCAAGACGATTCGAATTCAAATTCGTTCGAAATTCGAACTACTACCAAACTTCTGATTGTGGAAAAGTTCATTTATTTGTTTTCAATTAAATAAACATTTTCTACAACAACAGAAGTTTGGCAGTAATTCGAACGAATTTAAGGTTACATCACATTAGGCAAATATTTGCTCCATCGACCGGCAGTGTGCGCTTACTGAACTGAATTTAACTAAATATAATTTCCACTAAATTTAAAATAAGTTTTGCACCTTCTCTCCACCATAATATGGAGGGTATAATTAAATTTGTTATTCCGTATATATTCTTGATCAGTGTAAAATTGTAAGTCGATATAATCAGGTCCGTCTGTCCTTCCGTCGGTTGAAATCAAGATACAGCACGCAATTTTTAAGATGTAGCTTTGTAATTTGGTATAGAAGTTTCTATTGCTCAACGTTTTGATATAGCCCCCTATAGAACAGTACCAACCGATTTTCGGTATTTTAAAGTTTTTAGCTTCATTATAACACCGAAATGGCTGAAATTTGGATTTAGTCTTCATTTGGGGTATAAAACTTTCCATATGAAATTTGTCGGTATAGGTCCACGCCTTCATATAGCCCTCATCGAACGGTACCTCCCGATTTTCGGTATTTTCAAGGTTATGGCCACAATATTCCACGGAAATGGCTAAAATTTTATCTTCATTAAGGGTATTCAACTTTCCCCTCTAAATATGTCGGTATTAGTTTACGCAACGCCTTTATATTGTTGTGTTAGTTCAACAGTAGCTAATTGGATGTTTACAAATAAGTTATCTATCAATGCTAACAAAACGAAGGCTGTGTCCTTTGGTTTTCCTGTCGATTCTGAAATAGAAGTCCGATATAATAATATACAAATTGAATTTGTTGATTGTATAAAATGCCTTGGTGTGATTGTTGATAATGCGCTGACTTTTGAAGTTCATATCAGTTCATTGGTTTCCAAAATTAACTTTATTTTAAGGAAGCTTTATAGCACCGAATTAAGTCTTTCGAATAATATTAAAAAATACATTGTAAAAGCATTGATAATGCCAATAATCATGTACAACATAGAAGTATTTTCAGGAACATTTGGTTATGTACTTAAGAAGCTTAAAATTGCCTTTAATAGAGTAGTAAGATTTGTCTATTCGCTTAAAAGATTGCAGCATGTCACTCCTTTTATTATTGGGTTTTTAGGTTGCAAATTTCGTGATTTTATTAAATTACGAATGTTACGAAAGTGCTGTCTTAAGACACGCCGTTCGGACTCGGCGATAAACATATCGCTGAGCTAATATGAATCTTAGTGCACTCATTGATATGAGAGAAGCCTTTCTTGTCCTTCTGGGATGTTTGTGGAACAATTATATATTATAAAAAATGCAAATTTTATCCACATTTTCCAACCGAAGTTGCTCTAATTTCGGAATTTGTGTAGAAAACCGTCTCGTTTACATAAAACCAATAGTACACTATTCAGTAGAAAAGGCTGATTTTCATAAAAAATTTCATTTGTCGGTTCACTCTTCAATATTGTATGACCACATCTAACAGTGGACCTGACAAATAAATAATTAATCAGAATTGCACTTCTATTTTTAGCCCATTACCAAATTTATTGCACTTTAGATCTTATCGCTCACTAATTATATAACTCCATCTTCATTGCTACACCCAATACCAAATTTAGCATCATTTTATACTTCTCGTATATCTAACACGACCTGAATAACTCAGCCCTCCGCGACCTCCATACGTTATTTCAGAATTTGTATCCATTTCAAAAACTCCTTATTTTAACACCAACACAAAATTCAAAATTCCTAATACAAAAATTCGAAATTCCAGTTATATCCCTTTATGCAACACCAAAACGATATTAAATTTAGTACTTATAATAGGTATAAGTTTCAAAAATTACACCCCTATATCCAAAACTATATCCCAACCGCGATACTCATTTACAGCTTTATATGTTCTCCCAAACGTCAAATGATATCCTTAATTTCCGAATTTAATTTCCGAATTTCACAATTTCAGCTCTATCCCTTGACAAAATAACAATTTGAACAAAATTCTGTGCCATTTAGTAATTTTCGTACACTTATGGTACGTATATATATCCACAACCACATCCATATACCCTACACAACAACGGCGACCATATACCAAGTTTAGTACCATTTAATACTTTTCGTACGAAAGTACGGATTTTAATAACTATTTCTATCCTCCACTCCAACAGTAAGCTTAATTCTATATTTCAGAATTTAAGCTCGATGCGTGCACCACATCCAAACTGTAACAAATTTAGTACCATTTTTTTATTTTATTATTATTCATACATTGTAATGCCAATAAGTCAAATAGACCCAAGGTAGCATCATCATTAATACAATAATTAAGCTTATACACATGACCAGATATTAAAATCATTCACTATTCCGTATAATTCAAATAACTTAACAAAAATCTATATAGCAAATTCAAAGTATAAAAAAAATCAAAAACCTATGAATGTTTTGGCTCCCCAGCCAATAAAAATCAAATAAATTAAAAAAGTTAAATCCCTTAGCAATATTGACAACTATACCCTCTACTGTGACAATCAAAATGTTCCTATTCAAATGAATGTGGATGACGAAGATACAATAGATAACGTTGCTTGAAAGTATGAGGCTCTATCCAATCACCTACTGCATTTAAAGTTGAATTTATAACAGGTAGTAAATACGCGGCATTAGGAGAGTGGAAAAACAGGTGGATATCATCAGCGTATATAAATGGAGAACATACATTCATATCAATAGAGACATTGACATCATTGATGTACAAGATAAAAAGCAAAGGACCAAGAACGGATCCTTGCGGAACTCCACTACTAAGAGGACGTACACTAGAAATTGATCCATTATAGTCCACGAACTGAGAGCGACCATTCAAAAAGGAGAAAATGAGCCTGCATGCCGTGGCATCAAAGAAGTATTCATTGCATAGTTTTTGAATGAGAGTAGCATAGTCTACTCTGTCAAACGCTTTAGACAAATCAAGTGAAACCAATACGCCATATTATCTACTTCTTCTTCTTTATTTGCAAATCCGTATTCGGATATTAGCGATCATACAATGTTAATTATTACAGAGTTATTTGGTTATATGTTATAAAATTAAAAATTTCTTTCAATTATAGCTAGTTCTCTGTTTCTGGCGGCGCTTAAAAGGCTTATTTCATCTTGGTGTCCTGTCCATTCCTGAATGTTTTTGATCCATGTTATTTCTCGTCTTCCTCTTGGTCGGCGTCCTTCTATTTTGGTTCTTATGATAGCTTGAAGGAGATTATATTTGCTATTTCTCATAAGGTGTCCCAAATAAACAGTTTTTCTCGCTTTTATTAATCTGATCATTTGACTTTCGATATTCATTCGTCTCAGTACTTCATTATTTGAGATGTGATCTGTCCAGGATATTTTTAAGATCCGTCGGTATATCCAAACCTCAAACGAGTGCAGTCTTCTTTCGTCTGCTGCTTTAAGCGTCCATGTTTCTGCCGAGTATAATAAAACGGACCATATGTAGCATTTAACAAATCGTTTTTTAGTTTCCATGGTTATGTCATGGCTCGTTAGTATTTTTCTATATTAAAAAAAAAGAGTTTCTTGCCATTTCAATTCGGCATTTTATTTCTTTTGATATGTCCCAGTGGTCATTAATTTGCACTCCGAGGTATTTGAATTTGGAAACTCTTTCTATTTGAGTTCCATTAATGTATAACGGAATGTTGGATTCGATATTTCTTCTACTTATATCTACAGCCTATCTAATTGTCTCAGTAAGATGCAAGAGGTGAGACACGGTACTGTGACCACGTCTAAATCCATATTGAAACGGATTTAGCAGTTTTAAATTATCAATGAAGTTTAACATCTGCTTCTTCATAAGATGTTCACAAATTTTTGAAAGTGAAGGTAGAATACATATTGGACGCAAATTGTCCACCGAGGATAAACCTTTTGCTTTGGGTATAAGAACTACTCTGGCTACCTTCCACGCTGCTGGAAAAACGGAAGTCGTAAATATTGTATTATAGAAATGAAGTAAATAATTCAATATATAGGGATATATAATTTTTATAAAAGCAATTGGCATACCATCAGTACCCAACGACTGGGATTTAATGGAATTCAAAGCATTAAAAATGTCTTCCTCAAAGACACAATCAAAGGAAAAAGAAGGATGCTCACCTAAGTAACCAGATAAATCTACCCTATCAGCAACTGGGACAGATACAGACTGAACAAATGAGTCGTTTATCTCATCAACATCAAACTGACCACCAACATTTCCTGAATGGTCACCAACTAAACCGTCAGATCGCAACCTACTCCAAACCTGAGAGGAATTCATCCCTCTAAAAAATTCAGTAAAGTACTTCCGGCGTTCACGCCGAAGAACAGATTTAGCCCGGTTTCTGTTTGCATACATGAATGCAAATTAGATATAACAGAATTCGGAAAGGCAAGTTGCTCATTGACATCGGATGTCAATGAAAATACATCATAGTTAATATTTAGTCCTTTTTACGCAATAAGTACGAATTTCCTAAACTACCTCAATCCTATACTCCAACGGTAATTCATTTCCAAATTTCAAAATTCCATCTCTATCCGTTCATTCAAAACCAAATTTAGTACTTTTTAAATACGAATTTCCAAAAATACCTCCATATCTCAATCCCACACGAATTTCCAAAACCATCTTTATATCTCAATCCTAGACTTCAACCGTAATATTAATTCCAAATTTCAGCTTTCCAGCTCTATCCCTTCACCCAAATCCAAATTTACTACCATTTAGTACTTTTCGTACACATAAGTACGAATTTACAAAGTTGTCTCCTTAAATCAATTCCACACTACAACAATAATCATACTCCAATTTTCAGGATTCTAGACCTGTCCGTTCACCCTAAACCAAATTATACCAAATTAAGTACTATTTGGTCCTTTTCGTACACTTAAGTACGAATATCCAAAACTACCTCAATCCTATAATCCGACAATAATCCTAATTCCAAATGCTAGAATTCCAGCTCTATCCGTTCTCTAAAATCCAAACTGTACCAAATTTAGAACCATTTAGAACTCTTCGGTACATTAGTATGGTAACTCAAAACCACCTCCAACCATTCACCCAAATCCAAATTGTACCAGATTTAGTACCATTTAGTACTTTTCGTACACTGCCATATCTCAATCCTACACTTTAACTGTAATCCTAATTCCAAATTTCAGGATTCTACCACCATCCATTCACCCAAATCCAAATTTCCAATACTCAAATTTTCCATGCTCCAACAATAATCACTATTCCAAATGTCACCTTTCTAGCTCTTTCCGTTCACCAGAATCCACATTGTACCAAATTTAGTAACATTTAGTATTTTTCGTACGAATTTCAAAAACCACCTCCATATCTCAATCCTAAACTTCACCAGTAATCATTATTCCAAATTGCACGTTTCCAGCTCTATCGGTTCACTCAAATCCAAATTGTACCAAAATTTAGTACCATTTAGTACTTTTCGTACACATAGGTACGATAACTCAAAACCACTTCCATACCTCCATCCTCTACTCCAACAGTAATCTTAATTCCAAATTTCAGGATTCTACCTCCATCCATTCACCCAAATCGAAATTGTACCAGATTTAGTACCATTTAGTACTTTTCGTGCACTTCCATTTCTCAATCCTACACTTCAACTGCAATCCTTATTCCGTTCACCCAAATCCAAATTGTACCAAATTTAGTAACGTTTGGTATTTTTCGTACACATAAGCACGAATTACCAAAACTACCTCAATCCTATACTCCAACAATAATCATTATTCCAAATTTCAGGATTCCACCTCTATCCATTCATCCAAATCCAAATTTACCAAATTTAGTACACAGAGAGAGCTTACATACACTTAGATAATATCTATATTTTGAAATATATTTTTGAATATGTAAACAATAATATTGTATGATCGCTTTACATCCGAATATCGGATACGCAAATAAAGAAGAAGAAGAAGTACTTTTCATACACATAAATAAGTACGAATTTCGATATCTCAATCCTACACATCAACAGTAATCCTAATTCCACATTTCAGGTTTGCATCTCTAATGTTTACTTAAATCCAAATTGTACCAAATTTAGTACCATTTGGTTCTTTTTGTACACTTAAGTACGAATTTACAAAACTACCTCCATATCTCAATCTTACACTTCAACATTTTAATTCCAAATTTCAGGTTTCCAGCTCTATCCGTACATCCAAATTCAAATTGTACCAAATTTGGTACCATTACACGTACACATAAGTACGAACTTCCAAAACCACCCTCATATCTTAATCCTACGTTTCAACATAAATCTTAATTCCAAATTTCAAGTTTCCACCCACAAATCAAAATTTTACTAAATTTAGTACCATTTAGTACTTTCGTACACATGAGTACGAATTTCCCAAACCATATCCTTTTATATACACCACTTCCCAACCTTGATTTCCATACCAAATTCTAGCTATATCCGTTCAAAATATACCATTGGTACCAACTTTGGTAACTTTTAGTACACTTAGAGGTCGAATTTCCAAAAACCCTTTGGTACATCTTTCTAACTCTCCATCAGTGACCCTCTTTCCAAATTTCAGAATTCTAGCTCTTGCCGTTTGCCTAATACAAAGGGTACCATATTTAGTACCTTATAGTACTTTTCGTACCCTTCCAGTTTGAATTTCCAAAAATCGAGCCTTATCTCACGCCTACATACGAACATCAACCTACACTCAAAATTTCAAGCTTCTAGCTTCAGCCGTTTCGTCTGGGCGATGATCTGTCAGTCACTCACTCACTTATCACTAAGCTCTTTTATATATAGATACTAGCAAATACCCGCTACTTCGTAAGCGGAAAGGGCATAAAATATATATGAACAATATTTAATGTGGAAGCGGTGAACACTGACCATTCTGTTGTATTAAAACCTATTTTAAATAACAACATTTAATCGATTTAATTCCTTTAATTCCAAAAAAAAAACATATATGTCGTATCGCACCCCTACACAGCTACCATATTTTTTATTTCGGATTTCCAAAACTACGACCTCATATCACAGACATACACCAACAGCGACTCATATAGCAAATTTCAGACTTGACTTCTGGTTTTACTCCTTCACTTACACAGCATTCCCTCCCAATACGAATTTCCAAACACTAAACTTTATCTCACCCCTTCACAACAACAATAACGCACATTCACAATTCAAGGTTCTAGCTTCAGCGGTTTCGCCAAGAACCCGAATAGGTTCGTAAAATTTTCGAAATATATCCCCATATAACGGTGCTCCATGACTTAGTGTTTCTTTAGAAATAGAACAAATCTATACTGTCCAATTTTCTTTACATTTGGACCTTGAATACTCAGAGGATATAAAAGCTTTATTTAAAAAATGACTACTTCAATCCACTTTTATTAGAAGAGGTATTTTGAAGACTTAGAGCATTTTGAAGATTTTATGCACATTTTCCAACCGAACTCCGAACTTTATCTCAAAGTTCAGAGTGATCTTCATAACAAATATTTTTCCATTTCGTATTTTGTGTCCAAATTATATAATCCAAGCTTTGTTCCTACACCCAACACCAAATTTAGTACCATTTAGTACTCACTTTAACCGTTTACACAATACCAAAATGGTTTTGGTATCAACATGTTACCAAACTTTTCGTACACATAATTAAAGGTTTCAAAGCTTACTTCCTTATACTCAACATATATCCCGACCGCAATTCACTTTTCCAGCTTTTTCAGCGTATGTTCCGCTGAAAGCAATTATATTACTATTTAATACTTTTTGTATAAATAAGTGTGAATTTTCAGAACTTCATCCCTACCTCCACTCTAAACAACAATTGCTAATCTAATACCGAATTTCAAATTTAAAAATTCCAGTTCTACCCCTTTACAAAATCACAAATTGTACAAAATTCGGTACCATATAGCAAATACAAAAAGGTACCACATTTTGTACCATTTGCCACTTATCGTACACGACTTTCCAAAAACTACTTGCATAACTCACTTCTTTCGTTCACCTAAATCCAAATTATAGCCAATGTACTTTCATTTAGCACTTTTTCATAAGTACGAATTTGCAAAGTAACCGCAACCTACACTCTAACAGTAATCTGTTCACGCAAATACAAATTGTATCGAATTTAGTACCATTTAGTACTGCTTCGTGCACATTAGTATGATTTTCTAAAGTTACCTCCATATCTCAATTCTAATTCTAACAGTAATCTTAATTCCAAGTTTCACTCACTACCATTTAGGACTTTTCGACCTTTGGTACTCCTTTCTTACTCTTTCTTACTCAAATCCAAATTGTACTATATTTAGGACTTTTCGTGCACTTTTAGTTCGAATTTCCAAAAACCTGTCTTTGTTACTCTCCATCAGTGACCCTTATTCAAAATTCCAAGATTCCTGTCCTATCCGTTCACCCAAATCCAAATTGTACTAAATTTAGTACCATTTAGTACTTTTCGTACGCTTATAGTTCGAATTTCCAAAAACCTTTCTTTGTTACTCTCCATCAGTGACCCCTTATTCCAAATTTCAGCATCCCAGCTCTATCCGTTCACCCGAATACAAATTGCACTAAATTTAGTACCATTTAGTACTTTTTGTACCCTTATAGTTCGAATTTCCAAAAACCTTTCATCGTTATTCTTCATCAGCGACTCTCATTTCAAATTTCAGGATTCCACCTCTATCCATTCACCCAAATCCAAATTGTACTAAATTTAGTACTTTTCGTGCACATACAGTTCGAATCCAAAAACTTTTCTTTGTTACTCTCCATCAGTGGCCCTCATTCAAAATTTCAGGATTCCAGCTAAATCCGTTCACCGAAATCCAAATTGTACTAAATTTAGTACTTTTCGTACCCTTATAGTTCGAATTTCCAAAAACCTTTCATCGCTTCTCTTCATCAGTGACCCTCATTCCAAATTTTAAGATTCCAGCTCTATCCGTTCACCTAAATCCAAATAGTACTAAATTGAGTACCATTTAGTACTTTTCGTACACTAATAGGTAGAATTTCCAAAAACCTTTCTTTGTTACTCTCCATTAGTAACTCCATTTCAAATTTCAGGATTCCAGCTCTATCCGTTCACCCAAATCCAAATTGTACTAAATTTAGTACCATTTAGTACCTTTCGTACCCTTATAGTTCGAATTTCCAAAAACCCTTCATCGTTATTCTTCATCAGCGACTCTCATATCAAATTTCAAGATTCCATCTCTATCCGTTTACCGAAATCCGAATTGTACTAAATTTAGTACCATATAGTACTTTTCGTACCATTATAGTTCGAATTTCCAAACACCTTTCATCGTTACTCTTCATCAGTGACCTTCATTCCAAATTTCAGGATTCCTGCTCTATCTATTCACCCAAATCTCAATTGTACTAAATTTAGTACCCTTTTGTACTTTTCGTACACTTATAGTTCGAATTTCCAAAAACCCTTTGGTACATCTTTCTAGCTCTCAATCAGTTACCCTCATTCCAAATTTCAGAATTCTAGCTCTTACCGTTTGCCTAATACAAAGGGTACCATATTTAGTACTTTTCGTACACTTCTAGGTCGAATTTCCAAAAAAACCAGCCTTATCTCACCCCTACACCCCAACAGCAACCTACACCCAAAATTTCAACTTTCTAGCTTCAGCGGTTTCGTCTGGGCGCTGATGAATCAGTCAGTCAATCAGGCAGTCAGTCAGTCAGTCAGTCACTCACCTCACTACTCTTTTATATATGTAGATTAAATTGAACATTATACTGTAGTATACAGCCTTAAGGTCGAAAGACTGGGCGTATGAAAATTGAAAATAAATAAATACAGTTGTGTTCAAAATAATAGGAGTGCCCATACACAAAAGGGAATGGTCCAAAAAACTTGTTTAAACTTCTCCATTTTGGCTTATTTTGTATTTGGTTAACATTGTTGACATTCCAACTGTTATTTCATTAACAGAAATGTGGCAATTTGTATTTAATTATTTACTGTTTATACCAACATTATAAATCGTCTTAAAATTTTTTGTTCAAAAAAATAGGAGTGTGGAAGAAAAAGGACAATAAAAATATTTTTAGTTGAATTTAAGACCAAAACTGTAAATATTTTATTTTTTATTTTTGCCTTATTAAGGCGAAGGCCATTTATAGTGATATTTAATTAATTCTCTTTCGAGTTGAGCTGTTAGGCCTTTAGAGATACATTGAAAAATTAGGAGTCTACCGAAGTCCCACGCATCCAACCATTACACTACGTTTCACGGGTGGTAAATCCGATCTTCAGGTGTATTAGGATGTTGTTTTTGTGGCAGACGAAGGCAAAGCTTGGTAACTGGTATATATATCGAACTTCATTAGATAAATGTATATGCGAAATTATGTCAGTTAATTGAAACTCCAAACTTTTCCTATAGTCCTGCTTTGGTAATCCCATTTTTCAATGTTCACAAATACTATGGTAAGTTTTATTCCTACATCATTAGTAATTGCTCTTCTATATCAGAAGATTTTATTTTTTGATCATCAATTATTGTCTACTAAAGTTTTGACAAGTTGATGGTGGCTTAGAACGCTAAGACGCCGGCAACCTTGACACTCAGTTGTCGGAGACCCAGGTTCGAATCCCAGCCTGGCTCATGCTGAAATTATTTTTTATTTTTGCCTTATTAAGGCGAAGGCCATTTATAGTGATATTTAATTAATTCTCTTTCGAGTTGAGCTGTTAGGCCTTTAGAGATACATTGAAAAATTAGGTAGACTCCTAATTTTTCAATGTATCTCTAAAGGCCTAACAGCTCAACTCGAAAGAGAATTAATGTAAATATTTTAGTTGATAGTACTAAATACAATATATTTGAATTTTTTTTTGAAAACAAAAGTTCTTTGGTAGTATCCAAAAACAGGCTATTGTCCTTGTGGCGACTTTTCCAATAAATTAAGCTCTTATTGGGGAATTCAGTAGATTTTATAAACAAATCCTTTATTGATTAGAGTTGTTTAACACTCTGTTACCTCAAACAAAATTGGTGTATTTTGAACCATGAACCAAATTTCAGCCAGTTTCCATTAATCCTTTATGAAAGGATCGGCCAAAACAGCGCATTTATAAGTCATTTATTCCTCGACCAAATGAAATGATGAGGTCCTCAGGATGTTAGCTTTATGTACACAATCAATTTCACTTCTATTCCAAAAATATTTTAAAGCGTGAACGGTTGAAATTAGTTATACACCATTTTGTGATTATTCGGCTTCGACTACTCTATGGTTGGTATACACCGTACTATATTTGTCTACATAACGTTTTTCGTTTAAAAGTACTTAATTTAGATTAGTTCTCATAGAAAATTGTGTTTTATACGATGCAAAACCTAATAAACATATTCGCAGGGCAACTTCAAAAGTATTTCCTTAAAATTAGCTTTTTAACAAAGCGTGTAGAAAAATGGCTTATATCTGCCAATCATCCAATTTTTCAAATATAAACAAAATAATTGTTCTGCGTGTAGTTAAGATGCTAAGGGCCTTAAAACATTATTTAGTCGAGGAAATAATGCCTTATAGATACGCTTTTTTGATCAATCCTTACATAAAAGTCTAATGGAAACTGGCTAAAGCTTGGCTCAAGGATCAGAATACACAAATTCATGGGGAACCAATCATTATGTATTGTTCGAGGTAACAGGTAGAGTGTTAACCCGGATATGCCGACGGGCAAACTAATGCAGCAATTTTCGTGATTTTCCAAAATAGTGTTATTCTGACAGATAATATTACAAAACTGAAGAAAAAATAAAGAAAAATATTTTCTAACTTGGATTTTAAGGCTGTACTACATGTAGTACACTCGGCATATACAGTGAGTCAATTAAGTATTTTGCCTCTTTAGAAAATTGAAAAATTTTCAATAAAATCGTTTGAAACCATCAAATTAGTGGTCAAAAAGTCGAATATTTATGTGTAGTATGTTTGTGGGTAGTTTAGTATCCAATATCTGCAAGAAACGCAGCGAAAGGCTTAATGGTCTTCCAGATATTGACCAAAATCTATAACAACATAAAATATTTTACCTCAAAAAAGTATTTTGCTTTTACATATTTTTTGAGAAAAGACATTTTTGTTACACTCTAAAGATTTTTATTGTAACCATTGGAGTTTATGACATTATGCAACTGTTTCGGCACCAGTTCTACCACCTTGCGACATGTTTACGCGGTTATTTTCTCCAATTTTCCTACATTAATTTCTTTGACAATATGTTTTATTAATTTTGGTCATTACCGACTTTAATCTCTAAGAAAATCAGTGAAAAATGATTCGCCGCTACCTTCAAATCATAACAAAAACTTAAAAAGTAAATAAAAAGCTATGATGCATCGCGAATAGTGAAAGAAATTATAGTTTGGAACTATGAAAATCAAGAACAGAGACAAAAAAGTATTTAAAAAATCGCGAAGATCACTCCTGACCGCTTCCAAAAATTAATCGTGTCTTCAATACAAATCTCGGAACCAATGTCTTGCATAAATTGCCCACAAGTTTCCAAAATTCAGAGATATTGATGGTTTTGTAGCAAATAAAACATTAGAAAATAATTGGAAAATATAGGGAAACAATCATCCCTTGCCAAGACCTCTGAAGTTATAAAATTGGATTTTAAAAATGGTGCGGTTTAGTGACGAAGGTATTTAAATATTTTTGCATCGGATGACCCTCACATGTTGCGGGAAAATACCAATAAAGAGCGATCTATTTTGTCTTATTTATTAAAAAATAATATGGTTTTTTTCTTGCCATAATACCGTCAATATCTTTGGATTTTAGAACCTTGTGGACACTTCTTCCAAGACATTGGTTCCGAGATTAGTATTGAAGACACGATTAAATTTTGGAAGCGGTCAGGAGTGATCTTCGCGATTTTTTAAATACTTTTTTGTCTCTGTTCTTGATTTTCATAGTTCCAAACTATAATTTCTTTCACTATTCGCGATGCATCATAGCTTTTTATTTACTTTTTAAGTTTTTGTTATGATTTGAAGGTAGCGGCGAATCATTTTTCACTGATTTTCTTAGAGATTAAAGTCGGTAATGACCAAAATTAATAAAACATATTGTCAAAGAAATTAATGTAGGAAAATTGGAGAAAATAACCGCGTAAACATGTCGCAAGGTGGTAGAACTGGTGCCGAAACAGTTGCATAATGTCATAATCTCCAACGGTTACTATAAAAATCTTTAGCGTGTAACAAAATTGTCTTTTTCTCAAAAAATATGTAAAAGGCAAAATACTTTTTTGAGTTAAAATATTTTATGTTGTTATAGATTTTGGTCAATATCTAGAAGACCATTAAGCCTTTCGCTGCGTTTCTTGCAGATATTGGATACTAAACTACCCACAAACATACTACACATAAATATTCGACTTTTTGACCACTAATTTGATGGTTTCAAACGAATTTATTGAAAATTTTTCAATTTTCTAAAGAGGCAAAATACTTAATTGACTCACTGTACGTATGCAAAAGAGAAATATAGTTTTATCATGTTTGGGGCATAGTCACTGGAGAATTGAGTAATAACATGCACCAAATCACCATCAACAATTTTTTAAAACAATTTCAGGGTTTAAGGTAAAATTTCCTTATCACATGCTGAAATAATAGCATCGGTGTCTTCCAGATATTGCTTCGCTCTTTTCACTGACGTATCAAACCGTCAGTGAGAAGAGCAAAGCAAGATCTGTTACAATAACGCAAGTGCAATATCGTCATCGCTGTCTGAAACAATGGAATAAAGATTTCAGCTTCAACATTTAATAATGGAGGAGATATTTAAAATTCGCTTCATCTACTCCAGGATCTTCATCTAAAATGTAATTAGGCGGGCTTCTACAAAAGTTTCTGACCTATTAATGAAAATGCGAATATTTATCATCAAAAATAGTTCTGTTGTTTTCTAAAGTATTCTCCATCATGATTTAAACACTTTTGGCAGCACTCAAACCAATTGTTCAAGCACTTTTTCCACTCCGGATGAGACATCTCCAAAACATGGGTTTTGAACGCTTCAACAGCATCTTCTGGCGACGAAAATCGTTGACCACACCTTTTTTTCTTGTAAAGTACCACACAGAATATATCGTCATACGGGTTTCAAGGCACATATTCGCCATATGATCAGTTAAGCCGCAGAAACAGGCGAGCATTTGTTGCGAAGTGCTTCTTCAATGAACAACTTTTGTTGGATTTGCCTCGTCTTCGTAGACCCCATGGTCAATTGCTGTTTTGTTTCAGGCTCATACGCTTATACCCACAATTGGTCACCTGTGAGGACCGTATAAACGTCTTGTGAAGCACCGCTATCGTATTTTTTCAACATTTCTTTGCACCAATCGACACGAGTCTTTTTTAGCGATTGTCAAATTGTGGAGGTTCCAACAATAACAAAACCTTTTTTACGGACAGGTGTTCATGCAATATCGAATGTATGCTGGTGTAAGAAATGACCAAGGCTGCCTCATTTTAACCGTATAACACATTACGATTTTGCATTATTAGTTCTTGCACGACATCAATATTTTCTGTCACAACGGCCGTTTTTGACGATATTGCCTAGGCCAGAAACTTATCTAGTAGCCCTCGTATTCACACCTTCGGCGGGTACAATTGCGATGCCATAAAAATCGTGTAGAAAACTGTTCAAATATTTCTTCTAAGGACTTTATTATCTTATTTAGTGATAAAAATCTGTAAAAATAATATTTTTATTTTTTACGCACAAGTGCCGAACGTACTACATGTAGTACGCAAGGAAATATGTCAACTAAAATCACATATAATTAATTTTTTGGCATATACTTTTGCTACGTATTGATTTTTACAACTGTTAAAATTAGAAAAATGTAGAAAACCAACAAAAATAAAATATGCATATAACATTTTTCCCCGCCGATTGCGTGGCATCTTCACACTTTTCCAAATTTCACAAAACTGAAATCTTTGATCACAAATAATACGCACAAGCGATTACTTTAGACAAACCTTATCAAAGTACGCTTTGTTCACCGTTATGTTCAGTAGCGCCTTATCAAATTTATTAGAAAATTTAACGTAAAATAAGCTCAGAAACCTGCAAATAGTAGGTGTACTACATGTAGTACTCTAGGCATATCTGGTTAAACAACTCTAATCAACAAAGGTTTTGTTTATAAAATTCATCGATTTTCCAATAAATGCTCAAATTATAGGAAAATAGCTGCAAGTACAATATCCTGATTGTGGTCACATCCTAAAGCCTTTTTTGTTTTCAAACAGACTTCAAATCTATTGAATTCACTACTAACAACTAAAATATTGTCAATTTTGATCCTAAACTCAAATAAAAATATTTGTATTCTCATTTTTCTTCCACACTCCTATTTTTTGAACAAAAAATTTTAAGGCGATTTATAATGTTGGTGTAAACAGAAAATAATTTAAAACATATTGCCACATTTCTGTTAATGAATTAACAGTTGGGATGTCAACAATGTTAAACAAATGCAGAATTGGCGAAAATGGAGAAGTTTAAACATGTTTTTTGGACCATTCCATTTTGTGTATGGGCACTCCTATTATTTTGAACACAGCTGTAAATATTGGGGAATGTTCTGGCATTCACCTCTGCACCTCACGTGTATCGAACACACCTAAAGCTGTTCTGCAACACACTTCACACCTAGTTGGAGTGTATTCCTCACACTGTAATTTTGATGGCGAGAGCTGAGTGAATCCTTATTTTTTAAAGAAACTAATTTTCTACAATAAACTGCATAGGACTAAAATTTAATGTGTTTTCTATTAGCATTTAAAAAAATATTTAATTTTATTAACAAAATATGACTAAAAAATGTATTTTTTCTTAAAGTACCAAATTCAACATTTACGCGCTCTTGTAGAAGTTCGTTTCTTTGTTTACGTCTGTTTCGTAAACAATCAAAAGGAACAAAGCGTACATATATGTGGCGTACATTGGCGTAATACAGACTGATATTTTTTCATTGTTAATGATAAAGTTTGAATGCTGTAATAAAGCTTTCCAAAGTTCTTTCGTGAAATATGAAAGCTCTCGGTATTTGAAAGTTAGCCACATTGTTTTACCGAAGTTGTTGGAATTTGTTATTTGGGTGAATGTTGCAAAAAGCCTTGTTTCTGTATCCCGACGCATTTAGGGTTGAAATATTGAAAACATTTAAATTCTTAGAAGCGGAATAAGTAAAACAATATGTCCTTAAACGAGGCTCGAAAATCAAAATAAAATATTCTACATATTTATATGAAAAAATTGGTCGCAAGATGCAAATACTCATTACTGTGGCGTGCCCCCAGTCGTTTTGTGCTCAAAAAACACTGATATTCATTAATATTTTAAAATATCTCTATATATAAACCCAGCCAGCATTTTTTGAAATTTTTAATCAAATTCTAGTCTTTTTTGATCCGACTGCACAATTAAAAAGCTGGAATATGAGCTCATTTTCTGATCATAAATGACTCCTTTGTCGGGAGGAAAACGTAACCTCAGGCGACTCTTCTGAACAAATCACAAATGAGTCTTCCTCTGCATTAGGTTCGAGTCATTTTTGCCCATTTTCTGATGGTATATAAAGTCTTTTTCGAGTCGTATTTCAATCATTTATTGGTGTTTTGTTGATTAATTTGGAACCCTTTTTCGAGTCTTTTAAGAGTCATGTTTATAATCATTTATGAGTCTTTAGGGATTCATTTATGAGTATTTTTATTAGACGAAATAAATTAAAAAAATTTCTTTTTATTCTTGTTTGTTCCTTTCCTTTGTTTTATTGTCTTTTCTGCTTTGTTATGTCTTTTAATTATCCTTTATGTTTCTCGGTGGTTAGTATACTACTTCTTCATTTCACTTGGCAAAACCTGAACATGTGTTGTGTTTGTCTGTACCTTTAATATTAAACGTTACATTTATATCAAAGTTTTGTAGAAAGTGTATATGAGAATTATTTACAACCAAACAAAATAAAACAAAACAATCAGATTTTAATCACCTAACAGTTCAAAATATGATCAGAAGATACATAATTGTAATCACTTTTCAAACACCTGCATGTCCCTTTTTGATTAAGCATTTTTCAATCTTCCAGATGATTAATATCCCAGCAAAATGTTTGTAGCCAAAGAAGTAGTTAAATCATGAGTGCAAGTGATTTCGGACTACATCTTTTTACGTGAAAGAAGTCATGATTTTTACAAGGGCATGGTGCAGTGAGGATACTGTCTAATTTACTTCTTAAGCACACATTTTGCATTAGTTCTTTGTAGTGAATAAATCACAACAACATATGATTCAACTACTTCTTTGGCTACAAACAAAGATGTAGTTCGAAATCACTTTTATTATTTTTTGTATACAAATTACTTTTTATGGATGCAAACATATTGCTGTTATTAGAATTAATAAGAAACAAATTGTTCTTTGTCTTTTTAAGTTTTTTTTTTTTGCAAAATTTTGAAATTTCTAAAATGTGAAAATTTTATGAAATGGATTCAAATCGGACATTGTCAAAATGTGAAGAACGGACTGCATTTTTCATGACTCTGCGTGGACTGCTTCAAAAAAAGCTATTCAATCACTACTTCACAAGAAACAACTTCAAATAAATTTTGCTGAGATGTGACAATAAATAAAAAAAAATGGTCACATTTTAAACACATCAATGATTTATTTGTGATTACTACACATTTGTTGTTGTATTACAAATTGTACTTTTTTTAATCATTACAGGGAGTCACTTTCGAGTCCCTTTCCGATCATACAAGCGACTTAATCAGTTGATCACCAAAAGGACTCTAAAAAGACTCCGCAATGTGATTTTTGAAAAAACAGTCTTCCAAATGCTATCTGGGAAAGAGCTTAGTGATAAGTGAGTGAGTGAGTGAGTGACATGTATATCATCGCCGAGACGAAACCGCTGAAGCTAGAAAGCTGAAATTTTGACTGTGGGTTGCTGTCGGTGAGTAGGTGTGAGATAAGGCTGGGTTTTTGGAAATTCGACCTAGAAGGGTACGAAAAGTACTAAAAGGTACTAAATATGGTACCCATTGTATTAGGCAAACGGCAAGAGCTAGAGTTCTGAAATTTGGAATGGATATCACTGATGGATAGTTAGAAAGATATACCAAAGGGTTTTTGGAAATTCGACCTCTAAGTGTACGAAAATAACTAAATTTAGTACCAATTGTATATTTTGAACGGATTTAGCTAGAAACTTGGAATTTGGTATGGAAATGAAGGCTGGGAAGTGGTGTTTATAAAAGGAAACGGTTTATGAAATTAGTACTCATGTGTACGAAAAGTACTAAATGGTACTAAATTTAGTACAATTTGGATTTGGGTGAAAGAATAGAGCTGGACACCTGAAATGTGGAATTAAGATTACTGACGGAGTATTGGATTGAGATATGGGGGTAGTTTTGGAAATTCGTACTTATGTATACGAAAAGTACTAAATGGTACTAAATTTAGTACAACTTGGATTTTATTGATCGGAGAGAGCTAGAAACCTGAAATTTTGAATTTGGAATTAAGGTTACTGTTGGAGTGTAGGATTGAAGTAGTTTTGAAAATTCGTATTTAAGGGTACGAAAAGTACTAAATTTCGTACAATTTAAATTTAGATGAACGGATAGTGCTAGAATCCTGGAATTTGGAATTGAGATTACTGACGGAGTATTGGATTGAGATATGGGGGTAGTTTTGGAAATTTCGAGAGCTGAAATCCTGAAATTAAGATTACTCTTGGACTGTAGGATTGAAGTAATTTTGGAAATTCGTACTTATGGGTACGAAAAGTACTAAATGGTACTAAATTTGGTACAATTTAGATTTGGATGAACGGACAGAGCTGGAATCCTGAAATTTGGAATTAAGATCGCTGTTGGAGTGTGAGATTAAGGGAGTTTTGGAAATTCGTAATTATGGGTACGAAGAGTACTAAATGGTACTAAATTTGGTACAATTTGGATTTGGGTGAACGGATAGGGCTGGAATCCTGAAATTTGGAATTAGGATTACTGTTGGAGTGTAGGATTGAGGTAGTTTTGGAAATTCGTACTTATGGGTACAGAAAATACTAAATGGTACTAGGACGTGATTGAACGGATTGGCCTGGAAACCTGAAATTTGGAGTTAAGGTTACTATTGGAGTGTAGGATTGAAGAAGATTTGGAAATTCGTAATTATCGTAATTAAATTTGGGTGAACGGATAGCGCTGGAATTCTGAAATTTGGAATTAAGATTACGGTTGAAGTGTAGGATTGAGGAAATCTTGGAAACTCTTACTTATGGGTACGAAAAGTATTAAATTTCGTACAATTTAGACTTTGTTGAACGGTTAGAGCTGGAATCCTGAATTTTGGAATTTAAGTTACTGTTAAAATGAAGAATTGAGGTAGTTTTGAAAAATCTTACTTATAGGTACGAACAGAAACTGCTGGAATCCTGAGATTTGGAATTAAGACTTTTGTTGTTTTTGTGTATAATCGTCAGTGAAGGGTTGAGAGATGTGGTTGTTAAAATACCTACCATGACACTTAATTTTTTGTTGGATGTAGAGACAGAGCTGGAATTTGTATTTTTAGAGTTAGGGTGAGTATTGGTGTGTAACGTTGGTATATATATTTATATTTGTATCGCGTGTAGGAACGGGTGGAATTCTAAAATTTGTTCTTAGAGTCATTGTTGGTATGTGGGGTTAAGATATGGAGATGGTTTTTGAAAAGCATTCTATAAAAAGTACTAAATGGTACATAATTTTATATAATTTGTTATTGGGTAGAGGGGTTAGCAGCAATTTTTTAAATTTTAGGAGTAGGTTTCGCAAATTCGTTGTTATGATTTTATATGTAAATTACTATAATAGGGTTTGGGGGAACTGATAGAGCTGGAAAATAGAATCTTGGTTGGTATAAATGGTTTATATAAAAAGGTAATTTTTTGAGGTTATACCCAGGTGTACGAAAAGTACTAAATTTGGTACGATTTTGTTATTGCATGAACGATAATATAAGGAGTTTTTTAATGCGTACAAATTCTGAAATTTGGTATGAGAGATGATGGCTGAAATGATATTGGAGATACCTACTATTAGTTAACGAAAAAGTACTAAATGGTATTGAAATTTGGAATTAAATTTACTGTTGGAGTGGACGATTTAAGTCGCTATATATTTACGAAAAGTACTAAATTGTACTTAATGTGATAAAATTTGGATTTGGTGAACTCATCGAGCTAAAATCCTGAAATATAAAATTAAGATTACTGCCAGAGTGGAGTCATTGAAATTCGTACTTTCGAACAAAAAGTATTAAATGGTACACACTAAATTTGGTGTGTGGAATTCGGAATTTTGGTATTATATTCGCTGTTATGAATGACATTGTGGATATACGTACCATAAGAGGTGGAACTGAAATTGTGGAATTCGGTATTAGGAAAACAGTTGGGGTATACTGTGGAGATAAGGAGGATGTCTTGAAAATTTATACAGATTTGGTTTTGGAAGAATATATAGAGCTGTAAATGTGTATCGCTGTTGCGATATAGTTTTTGATATAGGGATGTAATTTTTAAAACTGTTACCTATTTTAAGTACTAAATTTGGTACCGTTTTGGTGTTGCATAAAGAGATATAGCTGGAATCTAGAATTTTTGTATTAGGTTCTGTGTTAGTGTTTAGATATTGAGCTGGTGTTGGAAATACGGAAATTCATTTTATATCACAAATTCCGAAATTACAACTTCTTCGGTTGGAAAACGTGGATCCAACTTTTAAACTACCAATACCGTTGTAGTGAAACGTGAACTGAAATTTAAAATGTTGTCGTGTAGGATGCGATAAGGTATTTATTCGAACTAAAGGTGTACGAACGGTATTTAAATGAAATTAAACGTCAATTAAAATAGGTATTGGTATATCAAAATTTTTAGTGTTCACCATTTTCATATTAAATATTGTATTTGTATATTCTTCCCTTTCCGCATACGAAGTATCGGCCATTTTGCTAGTATTATATAAATGAAGTACGCCGAGTAATTCTAGAAGAATGAACAAAGTCTATTTTAATTTCATAAATACCCAGTAAAATTAAGTGGAGGTGATTCCATGTGAAATCATGATTTCACTGGTTCTTTGGCATAAGTGCGAAAGGAGTCGTGAAAGATCCGATCTTTTTCATCGAATTTTCATGAGTGCAATTGAAGTCTTGAAAGGTCCGATCTTTTTCATCGAATTTTCATGAGTGCAATTGAAGTCCTGAAAGGTCCGATCTTTTTCATCGAATTTTCATGAGTGAAATTGAAGTGGTGAAAGATCCGATCTTTGTCATAATATTGTCATGAGTTCAGATAAATTGATAAGTAACCGCACAATAAATTATCAAATACTCATATACCCGAATAATTGTGTACTTGCAAAAGTAATTGTTAAAATGAAAACAAAAGTCAGATGAAAGTGGTCGATAGTGGCAAAATTTATATATTTTATTTAGAAATACAATGTAAATTGATATAAAACAAAAGAAAAATATGTTTTGTGTTTGGAAACCTGTTTCGTTTTGTGGATATTAAAAAGAAGTATGAAAAAGACCCGGTCTATAAACCACGAGCTTCCCCAGCCGACCAACACCGATGTAGTTAAACATATCGAGCTGCAATTATTGGGTTGGTTGGGCCATGTTAACAGGATGGATAAAGATGCCACCGGCATATGAATACGAGCCATTTGACGTTATGCGACCCGAGGGAACAAAACTCCATTGGAAAGATCACGATATCACAAAACATGGCATGCAAAGTTAGAGAAGCAAAGTAGAAGATCGGTAAAATAAGTATAAAAGAGATCATAAGTCTGTCTGGTTACTTTCCCAGCAAGAAATGTCCAGCAAGAACTTTCTCAGAGAGTAAGGGGTTTTTATTCTCTTTTGCTAGAAAATTATAAAAAGTAAACAGACACTTTCCCAGCAAAAACCAGCAAGCAATCAGCTGGCTTGCCAAAACAGAACAATTTGTCGGCCAATGAAGGAACCAATGGAAGCAAAAATGTGTATTTTATTAAAAATAAAAAAAAAAAAAAAAAAAATGAATTTTTCCCCATCGCAAACTTTGTTCTACAAAAAATAATACAATTGGACTTGCTATTTCCGCAATAAAATTGTTTTTTATTTTCACAAACATAAATCAACGAAAAATTAAAAGACAGATGATTGATTGTTTTCAGGAAGAAGAAGAGTTGCAAATGTTTGCTAGAAGAAATTTGTCCAGCAAGAATTTGCAAACTCTCAGTAAAAGAACTGTCAAAATGTCTCTCTCGATTCGCTCTCTTTTGCTGGCTTTTTGTGTTAACAGACGACTTCCAGCAACAATTTGTACAAATTGTTACAAATTTTAGGGTAACCAGACAGACCTCATAACATGGTAACTATTACAGGATAAGCTTTTTCTTTTGAAATAAAATAACAGAATTCAAATTTATACTAGATTTCCCAAACGATGAGCTTGGTTCAGAGATTGACACATAATTTATCGAATATTGGAAAAACGGAACCCCCCAGCCATCGGAAGAAATAAATATGATATTGCAGATTAATATAATATATAATTTTGAAAATTACATACAAAATAAAGAAAAATAACATCTGGCGATACAAATCATCTGCGCATTGTATTCTTATTAATTCAACAAATTACATAATTGTATTGCGAATTTTATTTCTAATTGGCGAAAATCCGGATCCAAAGCATTGGTGCAAGAAGCCATGACAATGAACTGGTGCAAGAAGCCAAGACAATGAACTGGTGCAAGATGCTATGACAATGAACTGGTGCAAGATGCTATGACAATGAACTGGTGCAAGATGCTATGACAATGAACTGGTGCAAGATGCTATGACAATGAATTCGTGAAATCATGTGTCACTCCCTTGTAAATGTCATTGGTGATTCACCAAAATTTTCGCCTATGACATGTCACTTGCACCTATGATTCAACTCATGATTTGTCATCGAACATTTTCTTGGGCCCAGCAAAATAAATTGGAAGTAGTGCAATGTAGACTAGTTCTTTCACGGCATGTTTTTACGCAGTTCAAACGGAGTCGTGAAAAGGGCACTCCATTCCTCACATTTTAACCGCATTTGGATGCAATCCAAAGAATCACATTCATTTGTCACATTTTAACAACATCCGGAGGCAGTTCAACGGAGTCGTGAAAAAGGCACTCCAATTCCTCACAATTTAACAGCATCCGGATGCAGTGCAAGCGGAGTCGTGAAAAAAGCACTCCGTTCACTACATTTTATTAGCAGTTTTTAGAGATGCCTAAATGTCCATAAATCAGTTTGTACATCTCTACAGGCAGCGGAATACATTTCCAAAAAGAGATAATCGTGTTAACATTTCCAAACATTTGTTAATACAAACTAAATAATATTTAATTTGTGAAAATTTTTCCGGTAACTCACGAGAAGAAAATTTCCCAATGGAGTGCTGTTGGAGTACATGTCGAAATCTTAACTGGTGATGGGAAGACAATATCTATATATTTAGCAGATGAAGCAAAAGCACTTAAGCTTGGATTAAATGAAGAGCGGAGGAAACACACATGTTTGCGATTGAATTCAATAGAGAATATTCTTAATTTGTGTTAATTTAATAAAGGTATTAATATTTTTGTTTTACACAAATAATAAATGAATTTTATTTTGTTATTCAAAACACGTGCTCTGGACTGCCTCCTATTCTACCCCAAAGGGTCAGTTAAAAAGCAATGCCAAAGGGTTAGTTAAAATGCAGTGCCAAAGGTTCAGTTAAAATGCAATGCCAAAGGTTCAGTTAAAATGCGGTGCAATGGAGTGCCTCTTTCCGGGGTCACTCCCTTGTAAAAATCATGAGTGAAAATGCATAATTTGATGCACTTCCAAATCACTTGTACATATCATTTAACTGCCTCTTTGGAGGCAAACTTTTCGCTGGGAACTGTCCTCGTATCAACAACTCAGGTCGGCCATATTGGAATTTCAGTTGTTCCATCACGGTACTCACATTGTCGGGAAGTATGAGCAACGACTTCACACATTCTCTGGCACCACTCTTCAATGCTTTCAGCAATCTCACACAATGTTGGCGGCTGTTGAACTGCATTAAACGGCTGCGTCAAAGGCGACTGAGATGCAGGCAGCGTAGACAGAGAAGTTGGCAGCGACGGTTGGACGACGGAGCTGGTTGCAGGTTATAACGGGAGACTGTAGGCTGATCACTGCTTACGTAAGATTGTGGTGTTAGACTCGAGCGACTTGCCTCTACGTCTGAATGGCCACTACTGGAACCACAACCACATTCACTCCAATTGTTACCAGTAAGCATTTGCGTTGAACTTGATGTTGATGCGTTAGCGGAAGTCATTGCAGCTGTCAATGCACGCTGTGAATTTTGCAATTGTAACTGCAACACGTCAATTTGTTTCCTCAAGCTTTATATTTCAACTTGGGAAACACTTTGCATTGTTGTTGCTACAATCGGCTGCGTGAAAACACCTGTTGTTGTTGTAGCGGCAATGGTGTTGTAGAAGTTCGAGAAGTGGTAGGCACATTTGACCCCCCGGCTGACGTTGAGGCACTGACTGGAACACCTTTCGAACAACTCGCATTTGTTTTTGTTGTATTTGGTGGCGATCTCGGCATCATCTTAACAGCACACAACAATGCACAACTGGTATCAAATTGAAAATAGCAGCACAAATCCAAAATAAAAATGTCGCCAAAATTGTCCACAAAAATTCTGCAAGTTCTATGGCGGCAAACAATTTTTTAAAATGGCAACTAATTTTACACTAGATGGCTTCAAGAATAATTTTCAGCACCACAATTCAGTCAATTTTATAACAGAAGGGCCACACAATTATTTTTAGTTTCAAAACAAAAAATTCCAAAAGAGCCACAAAGTTTCAAGACCGACACAGTTGTTTCTTGAAACAGCACACAAAATTTAAATTATGAACGACGACGGGCACGAAAACAGCAAAACAAAATGCACACGATATCATAGCAACATGTCCAATAAAATTTTTCCAAAATGTTCGTCAATACTCGCTCCAGGGTGCTTAATAAAATTTGTCGCTGGCTGTGAACCGAGCTTCTCCTGGGAGGGATAGCGAATTCCCATCAACCAAATAAAAACACCTTCATAAATTTATATGTATGTATGTGTACATGTGGTGGAAATCGCTTACGGGGCGCGTTTATCTCTAATAAAAAATTAAATTAAAAAACAATACAAAAATATAAGTCTTTATCCCTCACGAACTAAATTTATTAAACAGGGCGACAACATATATGGTCTGTTCCTTTACTTTTGAAAATGGTAAAACCGGAAAAAGTAGCAAAAGTTATAAACGGCTCACATATGAATTGTATGGTGTCAGAAGTAAAGGAGCGTTTTTCGAGTAAAAAGTGATAAAACTTGAAGATTCTTGCACGTAAAGGAACAGAGCTATAAATACCCATCTAATTCTACTGCACTGCAAATTTCGCACGGTTTCTCTACAACCAGTTTGAGAGAATTTCAATGCAGTAGAACCATAGACTAATAACCCGCTTGCGCGATGGGCTAGTCCGGCATCGGAAACTCGTCGATTCTCAGCGTTACAGTAACTAGTTCCACTTCTGACCCCTCACAGTGCAATCAACTGTAAACACTCTATGCATTACCTGTAGGTGGTATTGTACTAGTTCCAGGTTTACAGTCATATACCAGTTTATTTATAAAAAAGTGGTGGGAAATAGCCACAACTGACGCTTCGTCGTTTACTTGGCGATATATAGGTGTCAATTGATTCCCTTCGCATTACTTATGGGTCAATTGTGAACTAGTACCACTTACCTCTAGTTTAGGACTATTTAAATTGCGACAATTGGAATTGCTAGTGGGTAGAGAGAAGAAGAGGGCGATTTGCATATTTCCTTCGTATTCCTTTTTTATACCAGAACAATATGAATAATATGTACGAAGATATTCAGTCCATCAACACTAGCTTCTATTATTGGATGCTTCATTTATATTAAAGTTATGAAGAAAATAAAAATGTGAATTATTTATACAACTCGTTGTTTAAGTTAAGTTAATTAAGTCGCAGCTGACGCCTCCTCGTTTACTTGGGGATAAAAAGGTGACAATTGGTTCCTTTCGCATCACTTAGGGGCCAATATTGTTGAAATATGTGTTTAACAAATTAATATGTACTGTATTCTATAATGTTGATTCATAACATAGTAGGCATTGTATTATGTATGTATTCAGAAAATATTTTAAAACATACTTCAATTCAATAAAATATTCCAAGCTCGAATGAAAAAAAATATATAAAGAATTTGTGAAAAACTTTGAAGTTTGTGAAAAAATAGAATTTTAAAGAAAATTTGTGACAATTTCCAAGAGATTCCGCTATAAACATATAACAACGGTAGTATAAAGAATAAATAACCATGGAATTCTGCAAAAACATTAAGCCTTTATGTGGTGAGTCGGATTGGCCAATTTGGAAGCGGAAGGTCAAGGATCTTCTAGATTTCCACGAAGGAGCTCTGGATGTAGTTGAGAATAAAATTACAAAGTCGGAACCATTGGCGGAAGGAGCAACAGAAGCTCAAGCTAGAGAACACAAGAAGCGATCCGATTATTACAGAAAAGCTAACAGCTATGCCAAGAGTCTGATAACAAACACAATTACGGATGACATTTTCATGAAGGTAATGGATAAAGAATCTGCCTATGATGTTTGGCAAGCTCTGCACAAGCAATTTGAAGCAACTTCCAAGGATCAGTTATTCAAGATGTGCACCGAGCTATTTTCTTTTGAATGGACACAAGAAAACGACGTTTCTTCACATATATCCAAGCTCAAAAGCCTATGGAATGAAATCAATGCTGGTTTGGTAATAAAAGGAGAAAAGGAACTACCAGAACTGCTCCTGATATGCAAGATATTACACGTGTTGCCAAAATCTTTTGAGATTTTCAAATCCAGTTGGATGATGCTGACACGAGACGAAGACAAGTCACCAGATGAACTTCTTATGCAGCTGTGTTTATTTGAAAGAAATTTTAAGAAATCTGAAGGCACACATGTGGAAGAACAGGAAGCTTTAGTGTTGAAAGAAAAGGAGAAAAATAAGCAGAATTTTAAAAATGAACGGAAACCCGGAATTTGTCACTACTGCAAGAAAAGGGAGCATTGGATTAAAGATTGCAGAAAGTGGATAGCAGATGGAAAACCAAGTAAGCCAAAACCATCGGATACACCTCACTCAAATGTTGCTCTTCACTCTGTGTCAAATGAAATTAATTTGAGTATATCTACTAGTGATTGGTGGATTGATAATGGTGCAACCAGGCACGTCACAAATTCAAAGGAATTTTTTATTGAATACGAAGAATTCAAAACACCACACACAATACAAGCTGCCGGCAAAGAGACATTAAATGCAATGGGTAAAGGGACAATTCAAGTTTTTTCAAAAGTGAACAATGCCGAGAAGACAGTAAAACTTTATGATGTATGGTATGTTCCTGGTATATCGAGAAATCTTTTTTCTGTACTGGCTTCGCATGACAGAAACCCTTCAAGTAAGTTTTATTCTACAATAAAAGAGTGCAAGCTAGATGTAAATGGAGAAACGATTTTATGTGGACACCGGGAGCCGAATGGAACGTTATACAGAATAGATTTTCGCTCCGTGTCTGCAAATCAGTGTGTTTCATTGTCAATAGGCAATTCTAAGCTGCAATTGTATCATGAAAGATGGGGACACTAAGATAGACGGCACGTCAAGAAGAAATTGGAAAAGGAGATGGGTATTCGAGTCAAAAACAATAATGAAATTTGTGAGCCTTGTATTTTTGGTAAGTCGTCAAGATTACCATTCGGAAGACGCGAGACTGCAAAAGCCCCAGGAGAGTTGATATCGACAGATGTGTGTGGACCATTTCCCTCATCATTTAGAGGATATAAATATTTAGTGGTTTATAAGGATGACTACACAAAATTTCGTTATGGATATATTGTGAAGAACAAATCTGATGTGAAGGATATATTGGTAGAGATGCTTGCTCATGCCAGATGCCAAGGACACACGGTGAAAACTTTGCTCAGTGATAATGGTGGTGAATTTAACAATGCAGATGTTAAGAAAATTCTAGCTAAACATGGAGTTAGTCAAAGGTTTACCGCTCCGTATACCCCTCAACAGAACGGTGGTGCTGAAAGAGAAAACAGAACCATTGTTGAGATGGCAAGAACATTTATGAACTCGAATAAGAATGTTGAGTTTCCAAAGTCGCTATGGGCAGAATTTGTAAAATCAGCCATATACATTTTAAATCGAACGGGAAAATCATCTGTGGAGGATAAAAGCCCGTCCGAGCTATGGTACGGAAAGAAACCGAGAATCAAACAACTCCGAATTATTGGATCAAAATGTTATGTTCATGTTCCTAGGCAACGTCGGAAGAAGATGGACAAGAAGGCAATAATCGGTTATCTTGTTGGTTATGACGGCGATGAGAGATATCGTGTCTACATTAAAGAGCGAAATATGGTAGAAGTATCAAGAGATGTGACATTTTCAGAAGAAATCAATGGTTGTCCTAAAGATGAAGAAGTTGAAAAATACGATATAGTAAAGCGGAAAAACGAAGAAAACTCCGGTAGTATTCAAGATACGCAGAGAGATGAAATATCAATACGCATTCGTAAAAATGACAATCAATTAGATGATGACCAAGAATCTTATCCGCCAGAAATAATTCAAGAGGAAGCTGTGCAAGATGCCGAGCCACAAGAAGAAGATAACGAAACTCAAGACCAAGATTCAATTAATGAAGATAATGAAACTCAAGACCAAGATTCAATTAATGAAGATAACGAAACTCAAGACCAAGATTCAATTGATGACTTGGAAGATTTTGAAGGCTTTGAAGAAACACAAAATGCAAAACGTCAAAGAGAACATGACTTAGATGACACTTGTGATAATATCAATGTAAAACGGTTAAGAAATCGAACAATTATTATTTCAAATTGTATCACCGATGACTTTGTAATGATGTCACATGATTTCGTTAACCAAACAGAGCCTCCAGTAAGCTATTCAGAAGCTGTTGAAAGTGCTGAGAGAATTAATTGGATACACGCAATGAAATCGGAGATGAGTTCATTGATTGAAAACAAGACATGGGTACTCTCAAAACTACCAAAGGAGCAAAGGCACTCCCATCAAAATGGGTTTATCGAATAAAAACGAATGCTGACGGAAATATTGAAAAGTATAAAGCAAGACTCGTAATAAAAGGATTCAAACAAAAGGAAGGGGTGGACTATGATGAAACATTCAGTCCAGTGGCAAGAATGTCTACTCTACGCTCTGTCTTAAGTATTGCTGCAACTGAAGGTCTGCATTTGTCACAATTCGATGTATCGACAGCATTTTTATATGGTGACCTAAATGAGACAGTGTACATGGAACAGCCAGAAGGTTTCAATGATGGTACAAAAAGAGTTTGTCTTTTAAAACGAAGTCTTTATGGTTTGAAACAAGCACCCAGATGTTGGAACAAAAGAATGCAAAATTTCCTGAAGAAACTTGGTTTTAAGTCAAGCGCCGCAGATAGCTGTTTGTTTATAAGGGAGAAAGATGGTAAAAAGTTAATCCTTGCCCTTTATGTTGATGATGGGTTAGTAGCTGCATCAGACAAAGAAGAACTGGAGTATTTTTTAAGAAGTTTAAAATCAGAGTTCAAAATTGTTTCTAATGACGCTTCATACTTTCTCGGAATGGAAATTGAAAACAGAGATGATGGAATCAAAATTTCTCAGAAGGCATATTCTAGAAAAATATTGGAGAGGTTTAATTTCTCAGAGTGTCGCCCAGTTTCAACACCAATGGAAAACACAGTGAAATGCATTGCAAAAGCAGGGAAAGCACCAAGAGAATTTCCTTATAGACAGGCAGTAGGTGCTCTAATGTATTTGATGCTGGGAACAAGGCAGATTTGGCATACAGTGTTGGTTTTCACTCAAGACACCTTGATAACTACACCGATGAAGATATTCAGAGACTAAAGCGAGTCTTCAGATATATTGCTGGATCCATAGATGTTGGAATTACATACAAGAAAGAACGACCCAAGGTATTAGAATGTTATAGTGATGCTGACTATGGTGGATGTGTCAGTACTGGACGTTCTACAACAGGTGTTGTTGCAACCTATGCAGGTGGAGCTATATCTTGGATGAGTCAAAGGCAACCAACTGTTTCAACTTCAACAACTGAAGCAGAGATAATAGCTGCAAGTGAAGCTGCAAAAGAAGTTATATGGCTTAAACGACTTTTCAAGGATATAGTAAATTACAATTGTATTCCAATGATAAAAATGGACAACACTGCTGCAATTCGTCTATCAAAGAATCCAGAATTTCATAAGCGAACGAAACACATCGATCTCAAACACTTCTTCATACGTGAAAAGGTCACAGAGGGTATAATGTCAACATGTCAAGTTTCATCTGAAAATCAACTAGCAGATTTAATGACCAAACCCTTACCTAAGCCTCGATTGCAATACTTATGTAATCATTTAAATATTAATTAATTAAACAAGGGAAAGTGTTGAAATATGTGTTTAACAAATTAATATGTACTGTATTCTATTCTGGGTGCCACCGTGGTGCAATGGTATGCACACCCGCCTTGCACGTAGAAGGTCAGTGGTTCGATTCCCCGGCCAGGCAACATCAAACATTTTTCAACGGTGGCAAAATACCCCTCAGTAATGTTGGCGACATTTCCTGAGTAAATCAGCCTTGAAAAACTTCTCTACAAGTGGTGTCTTAAGGCACGCCGTTCGGACTCGGCGATAAACAGTTGGTCCCATATCATTGAGCTAATATGAATCGGGGTGCACTCATTGATATGAGAGAAGTCTCCCTTGTCCCGTATGGGATGTTGTGGAACAATGTTTTTTTTGTTTTGTGTATTCTATAATGTTGATTCATAACATAGTAGGCATTGTATTATGTATGTATGTATTCAGAAAATATTTTAAAACATACTTCACTTCAATAAAATATTCCAATCTAATAGTACTAGTACTGATTAGAACTAGTTCTGGGTACCTATTCTGTAACTTTTTAACAACTTTACTCATTGTTTATTTTACAAAAATTTCATTTGTTTGTTTTGTAGTTGTTACAAAAACAAAAGAAATTTTAACAACTTTTCAATCGATAAAAGTTACAGAATAGGCCTACTGGACTACTTAAATTGCGACAATTGGAATTTTCGTCGCAAGCGGGAAAAGTATAGACAGAGAAATCTTCTCACCTAAATTCTCTCACTGTGTGTAAATTGAGTTAGTCAGCTATGCACTCAATTTTTAAAGTGGCAATAACTATAAATTTTTAAACTATTTTATCTGGTAAGATACACTATTTGGGTATTATTTGGCCGGATCAACATCCTCATATAAAAATATTCAACAAAATATTGCAATTTACCCCAAAACATTGTGCAATTGAATGGGATGTCTGCGTAGTTTCTCTGTCCATACTTTTATTAGTCTATGGCAGAACCATAGACAAATTATCGTATAGACAAAGAAATACTCATGTTTTGTGCTGTCAACCGACTCAAACAGAAAAACTCAAAATTGTTCTAAGCCGATTTTTGGGGAAAATGGCAGGACTTTTTAAAATATTTTTATCCGGGGATGTAGATTCCGTCAAAAACTAACCCCATACAGTTTTTGTTTAAACAAAATGTTTATGAAATCGTATTTATTGGCATTTTTAATTGAGCATTTCTTTGTCAATACAATTCATTTGTCTATGCACAATGGTCTCAAATCCAAATTTTCTGGCCAAAACTATTTCAACATCCATTTTGTATTGAAATTAATTAGTATTTATATTAAATGTGTACAAAGAGCAATTCTTAGGTGTTATCGACCAAAATGACCAAAAACAGCCAAAATTTGTTGAACAGGGTGGTCGCGTTGTGTGGGGTCTAAACCAAAACATTGACCTATGTTAATAAATCGAATAACCGAATCGGTCATAAAGTGTCGCTAAAATCCACAAAATATCTAAAATCGGACGGTACTCTTATGTGGGGGCTATGACAAAAAATGGACCTATTTTCAAAAAACTTACACATACTTGTTTTCTACACTCTGAAACCCTTAAATATTAAATTTAAGAAAAATCGGTTGATAGATGTGGGTATTATCGTTCTATTTCAATTGGATACTACGTACAATCACAACAGGTACTTACAAAAATTCTCCAATCTTAAAATAGAAAAATCCACTTTAACTTAACTGTGGCAAATTTGAGCAAGAATTTATTTCTCAATTTATTAGTTCAGTCCCTATCCCTATCTTCCAAAATCAATTTGGAGGTGGACAAACTTGGACATTTTTTTAAAAGTTTAAATATATTTTAAAAATATTTGAAAAAAAAAATAAGTTTCAATATACATACAAACAGGGAATTTACTACTCTAATTTTACAAAATTTGTAGTTCTTTTTTTAATATTATGAAAGTACTCACCACCAGCTTCCCGATTCATTATAACTTTGGTCTCACTTCTCTATATTAATGCAGTGACACAACACAACAAAAATAGTCTATATTACAACACAATTTGTTTTTTTTTTTTCAATTAAGTGCCAACTTTGACACTGCTCCAACTAACGGCATCTATCGGTAATTACAAATTACAGATGACCTGATGTGTTTTTTATTATTCTGTGCAAAAAAATTAAAATTTCGAAACTTCAAAAATAGGGTTTTGGCCAAAAATTTCCTGATTGAAACCTATGTGCTATGGTAGAACAGCATGCGGCAAAAAGGGACCAATTACAAAATGCTATTCGATAACAAAATTGTTCAGTAAAAGAGAAATGAGTTGCAAGAACTTGCAAATACTTTTTACTTGCGAAGTTATGGAACATACCTAGGTCTATACAAACGTTATTTTTTAAGTGTCATTTATGTTGTAAAACTTAGGTGTCGATTATACCAACTGTGGTTGCGTTGCCAGAAGAGAAAATCATACAATTATAATTACGACAGAATTTTTTGTCAGATTCATTCAATATTCAGCGTTTTAACCTTTAAGCTGAAAACAGATACAACGTTTGATTAAAGTTTTGTGTCGTTTTGGCCGTTTTTACACTGTTGGGCATGATGCCGAAAAATTCAAATTCATTTGAAATATATGCCGACAAACAGATAAACGCTGGACTTTGGTATCGTCGTCGCCCTGTTGTTGTTGTTTTTTTCTCGACGCCCAACGCAAAACTTTAATCAAACGTTGTATCTGTTTTCGGCTTTAGCTATTAATTTAATTGTTTGTTTTGTTTTAGTTGAAGATTCAATCATATGATTGTTTAAGTCTGGAGTTTCCCCCATTGGCTTAACTTCATCACTTTCCTCTTTGCAGAGAAAAATGTTTACAAAACGCACTGACATTAATTTAATTGTAAAAAAGTATGAATTTCAATGCGGAGTTGTAATGTATAATTAACCCCTTAAATTTAAATTGTACTTTGTTTTACAGTAAATACATTTTTGTACATATTATTTTGGTCATATTTGTATAACATAAGAGGCACCCCGAATATATACCATTTCGATTCTGCAAATCGAGTCGATTCAGTTTTCATCACATACCTGATAGTATATATACATATGTACATACACATATATGAACTTTAATTGGCGCACTGTTTTAATTAAGTGTATACTATATCTTCTTATTTTCTCAGGTATTAAATGTCCGGTATGTAACAAATTTGTTTTGCCTGATGATATTGAATGCCACTTGGTAATGTGCCTGACGAAACCACGACTCTCCTACAACGGTATGTTTTTCGAATAGTGTAAATAAATATGAATCATAGAAAACTGACAGCATATACATATTTTCAGAGGATGTATTGGCTGATGCCAAGGGTGAATGTGTAATTTGCCTAGAAGATTTAAATCCTGGTGATATAATTGCGCGCTTGCCATGTCTTTGTATTTATCATAAATGGTAAGTTAAATTGATTTCTGACAGAATTGTCGCATTAATGACGACTATGTTCTCATTTGAAGCTGCATTGATCGGTGGTTTGAAGTAAATCGCTCCTGCCCAGAGCATCCTGGTGACTAGTTAAAACTCAATATGTAATTAAATAAAAAAAAAAAAAACTTTTCTATTTTAGTATAATATAATAATTATATAAACTGCAAAAATACCGATATGATAAACGATTATTTAGTTATAGATTTATATAAACAAGATAAAAACAAAACTCTCAAGAAATGATAAATAACAAATAAACGTTTTTAAAACAACAACAAAAATATACATACAAACCAACAAACATATAACTGAAGCGAAGTGAATCTGGAAAGTTCTATAAATGCTACCAAAAAATTTAGGAGACTATTCGGTCAATTGATTCATTGGACAAATATTGAAAAGTTGCACTATTTATAAAGACGTTTCAATGGACGAACTTCATAAAATATATTGCATTGTGATTTCTGTACGTGTAGAAGATAATCAGGTTAGCCCAAATCTGAAAACTCTTCTATTTCTCCTCCATATACACCATGGATGAGGCATCACTCTTAATTCAACGAACATCAACATGCAACAACTGTATTTGTACTTCACCATCGGCAGCCGATAACAGAAATAACAACATTATATACTATATTAATAGTAAAATGTAAAATTAAGAGATTAGTTGTTAACGCATTTTGTACTGTGACATAAGATAAGAAAACAAAACTCTAATTATGATGTTGTATTCTTGTGTATTTATCTGTATCTGTTTTTATTTCTTTAATTGTGATTTTAATTAAATTAAAAAACAAAATATAATTATAATTAAAAATACCAGTCAGTCAGTGCATGGACTACACAAACAATTTATAAAAATACCAAAAAAAAAATGCGTTTTCTTGATAAAAGCTGCCGAGATACTTGATTTTTCATTTAATCTATTAAAGTGCATATCTATGCTGATGGCAATGTACTGATTGATCCTTGAAAAAGGTATGTAACATCATTAAAATATTAATCTGTATGCAACAGGACCAAATTTGTTATCAATTATTACAATTGACGGGTTATTATTATTATTATCGCTCTCGGTCTCTATCCAGCAAAATGTTTGTAGTCAAAGAAGTAGATGAATTAAAGGACTACGTGAAAGAAATCGTGATTTTTACAAGGGAATGGTGCAGCGTGGATGTAGTCTATTTTACATTTCAATAACACCTTTTGCATTAGTTCCTTGTAGGGAATAAATAAACATTGCATGGAAAGTTTTTTAATTAACATAAATTCATGTCACCATATTGGAACATAACATTAAGTTAGACCTTCAGCGCCATCTGCCGATGTATAGTAGCAATGGAAATGTCCCATCTTGTTATATTTTATGTGTGTTCCAGAACCTGCAAGAATCTACTATTTTTTACTACGATAACAATTTTTCCTTTATGTTATCGGAAAAAAAGCAACAATTAGTGGATTCTTGCAGTTCTGGAACAGACCATTTATGTCTTTGACCATTTTATGTCTTCGAAATTAATGAGTTAGGGCAAGACCAATAACTTTGCGTGTTGCGTGTGCGCTTAAAAAACAAAATACATGTATTTCAAAAAAATAATTTTTTCGAAATCTACATTTGTCTTAAAAGGCATATAATTATTGTCAGTGTTTAGTCCGCACTATAGGGACTTGGGGGGAACAAGTGTATCAAAGGCTATTCCAGTGGAGCCAGTAACAATGTCAATAACAATGTAAAGAAATAAGAAAGAAAATGAAACACGATAGTTTTTAGTAAATGGTTTGGCTCAACTGCCGGTGTTTATTTATGGTAAACAATAGAGTTGGGCAATTGGACGACCTAGTTCACTGTCCTAGTTCAAAAACGTATGAGTAACATCATACAAACTAACGTGAAATAATAAGTATACGCATTTTGTTCAAAGAAACGACCGGTGTCCATTGAACTAGATTGTGAACTAGGTAGTTCAATATAGTTCAATTTGCACAACTCTAGTAAACAATATTACCTTTTTTCCAACGATATGTACAGCTGTGTTCAAAATAATAGGAGTGCTCATTAACACCAAGGGAATGGTCGAATAAACATGGTTAAACTTACTCATTTTGGTTTATTTTGAATTTGTTTAACATTGTTGACATCCCAACAGTTAATTCATCAGCAGAAATGTGGTAATCTGTTTTAAATTATTTACTGTTTACACCAACATTATAAATCGCCTTCAAATTTGTTGTTCAAAAAAATAGGAGTGCGGAAGAAAAAGGACAATAAAAATATTTTTAGTTGAGTTTAAGATCAAAAGTGTCTATATTTTAGTTGACAGTAGTGAATCCAATAGATTTTATGAAATTTGATGGCTGTTGGAAAACAAAAGTTCTTTTGGAGGTAGCCTAAAAACAGGTGATTGTCCTTGCAGCGATTTTTTCCATAAATTAGGCACTTATTGGGTAACTCAATGGATTTTGTAGACAGAACTTTAGTGATTAGAGTTTTTTGATGCTCTGACTGTTATCTCGAACAATATATAATGATCGGTATCCCAGAAATTTGTGTATTTTGATCCTTGAGCCAAGTTAAAGCCGGTTTCCGTTACCTCTTTACGTAAGGATCGGTTAAAAAAACGTATCTATAAGGCATTAATATCTCAATCAAGTGATGTTTTGAGGTCCTTAGCATCTTAACTGCACGCAGAATTCATTATATGGTTAATTTTTGAATAATTGGATGATTGGCACATATGAGACATTTTTCAAAACGCTTTGTTGAGAAGGAAACTTTAAAGACAAACTTTTGAAGTTGGCCTAAGATTATTGTTATTAGGTTTTGCATCGTATAATAAAAAGTTTTCTAATGAAAATAACCTAAATGAAGTATTTTGGAGAGAAAAACGTAAGTTTATATTGAAAAATATATTACGGCGAATACCAACCTTAGTGCAATCCCAGCCTGCGTATCACTAAATGGTTCAAAGTACATTTCAACCGTTCACGTTTTAAACATTTTTTGAATACAAGCGAAACTGGTTGCATATACAAGGTTAGCATCCTAAGGACTTTTAAATATTATTTGGTTTGGGGAATAAATTCCTTATAGATACGATTTTTTGGACGATCCTTGCCTTAAGGGCTAATGTAAACTGTCCTTAAACTTGGCTCAAGGAGCAAAATACACAAATTTATGGGATACCAATCATTATATATTGTTAGAGATAACATCCATAGCATCAAACAAATCTAATCGTTAAAGCTTTTGTCTACAAAATCCATTGAGTTGCCCAATAAGTGCTCAATTTATGGAAACAATTTCTGCAAGGACAATCGCCTGTTTCTTGGCTACCTCGAAAGGACTTTTGTTTTCAAACAGCAATCAAATCTCATAAAATCTATTGAATTTACTATTGTTAACTAAAATATTGACAATTTTGATCCTAAACTCAAATAAAGCTATTTTTATCATCCTTTTTCTTCCACACTCCTATTTTTTTGAACAAAAACTTTAAACACGATTTATAATGTTGGTGTAAACAGTCAATAATTTAAAACAGATTGCCACATTTCTGCTGATGAATTAACTGTTGGGATGTCAACAATGTTAAACAAATTCAAAATAAACCAAAGTGGGTAAGTTTAACCATATTTTTTGACAATTTTCTTTTTTTGTATGGGCGCTCCTATTATTTTGAACGCAACTGTACATGCAAGAGCTTACGACAAAGCGCAGTTAAAGTTATTGTGCTTGCGATTCAAATCTTGTTGTTTATGTTTTGTGTTTACATCTACATAGATGCTTCAAAAGGGCGGTTGTCAAGATAATATTCGTTGAAATCTCTCATACTATTACAGGGGTGTAACAAATGGGAATGAGGAGATTTCAACGAATACACCTATGGAATTCATAGGCCGATTTAAATCATTTAATCGATTCTAAGTTAAACAGTCAGTATTCATAAAATTTGATATTAACAGCTTATGGGTTTTCTCCGACCTCTCAGCTAAATAAAAATTAATGGACCAAAGAAATTCCAGCTTAATTTCTGATTAGGTAGGCGTATGTTTTAATAGGAAGGCAAAAACATGTCATAATTATGTTATGTTTTAGCTAAGTAATAACATTTAAGTAAAAATGTACTTGGCAGACATAGATTTTAAATGAAAATGGGGAATGTTGGTGTCAACAATTGTAACGAAATATAAAAGACGGTTTCTTTGTGAAATGAATGCCCTTCTGGTGCTATTTCCATGCCTAAATGCCCTCAGGCAAAGAATAGTCTTATCCACCATTTATATAATACTGCCATATTTGATTTTTATCGTTAATGCTGTGGACTGTAATGAATATTTTGGCACTTTGAACGATCTTTCATAAAAACTTGGCAATAAACTGATCGAAGTGGTGTGTATGCATTTGCAGAACATTGCTACTACGGTAAGGCTGAATTTTGAGGAACACGTTTGGAGCTTATTTCCGTTTCAAACTTAAAGTTATTTCCTTCAAATACAAAATTGTAAGAGAAAAAATCATCTTAATTTCATAAAAAGTCGAAGTACGCAAAATATTTCGAGATAATGGGAGAAAACCATCGAAAATGTTTTTTTTAATGAAAAATCTCTTGAATGTCCTTATATCCTTTAAATACCGATTCGTAAATGAGTCCATAATGGTACTTTATTGGTATTTTATTTTTACCGTAATAGTAAGTTTACATATAATTGGATTTAATAAACCCACTGAGTTTCAAATGTCAATTCCATGGCGTATATTTCAAATATATCCTCATTAGGAAGGTTAACCCGACAAAAGCTATAATATAAACAGCCTGTAACTGAGAATAATCAAAAGTATAAATAACACATTTCTAATTTTTGTGGTCTAAAAATCATTAGAACATTATTTGTCAAAATACTTTTGACACGCAGTGAAATTTTATTTCCATTAGAAAAGTGCAAGCGTACATTTGAATTGATAAAATTATTACTAATTTTAAGTACTCTAGTAAAGGATTATCCAGAATATTTCTCATATTTTTGTAGAAGACTATTCCGGTAAAAAAAACCAAACACATCATTTTTTCAAACTTGTCAAACTGTACCGAACGGCGTGCCTTAAGGCACCACTTGTAGAGACGTTTAACATGGCTGATATACTCATGAAATGTCGCCAACATTACACTGAGGAGTATTTTGTTACCGTTAAAAATTTGGGTTGAATGGCAACAATGGGTGTTGAATTTTTGGTTTTTATAAAAGCAAACATGGTCAAAACATTGTTAACAAAATTTCTGAAAACTATTTTCAAAGACAAGTGCAAAAAAATGTTGTTATATGCCCCGATTTTTACCTCTATCAGGGCAACGCCGTTAAATTCTAGTATAATATAGGGCAAGCCTGACTAATACAGGACTTTCCATATATCATTAGGTTGTTTGTACGTACTCTGGATATAACTCTTAATAATTTTTCATGGCCATTTTTTTGGAAAATAGCTTAAAAAACTAGAAATTTCTAGCCTAATTTCCTACAATGGGACATTAATTACAATCATGCCAATATTACGTCAAGAATATCATTTTGTCTATCGGAATCATTGACAAAACTACTGAAAATGATAGGGAATCAATAATTCCACTATTCTGATTACTAAAATTGCATAAAAGGCGATAAATTTGGAATTTATTAGTCGATTATTGTGGTGCATCATTTTTAATGCTCACATTAAAAATGACCATTTTTTATTTTCCGGTAAAATTTTAGTATAACGGTACTGGAAACGGAATATTTTTGTATGTCATCTTAAAGACAACTCTTCGGCCTACAAAATTGTTTTTTGAATTTAAAAAAAAATCTCAACTCGTTTCCAAGTTATCAACACTTACATTTTTTATTTCAGGTCGCATATTTATTAGTAACAGTCACTGTATCTATTTTTGGCGGCATTCAATAATAAACTTCTTTCATTTTGATGTCCGGTACATGTCAGAATATTTTTCAGCCAAGAAACTTCTTTTCTTCCTATTCATGGTCTTCCCATCAACTGTTCCTTTGATAATTTTTTGCAAAAAAATATATTTATCGTTTCTCATGATATGTCCCAGGTAGGTATGACACTTTTTTATTACTATTTTAACTGCCTTAAGGAGTTGGCGATCTTGATTAATTTTTCTTAGTACGTACATACCTCGTCATTTCTTATGCAATCTGTCCACGGTATTTTTAGTATTTTTCGGTATGATGGTTTGGAGTTTGGAAGTTCGGAATGTGGTGGTTGGAAGTTCGGAATGGGGTTGTTGCCAGGGTGGAAGTTCGGAGTGTTGGAATTAGGAGTGGGTGGTTGGTTTGAAGGTTGAAAGTTCGGAAAAAAGTAATTCGATCCTTATAAATTCATAATAATATTTTAAAAAACACTCCTAATGTTTTCTTTTGTTGCTCCTAAAAATCTTTAAAAAATCCAATCCTATTGTCCTTTTTGGTAACTCCTAAAAATCTTTAAAAAACCACGCCTATTGTCTTCTTTGGTAAATCCTAAAAATCTTTAAAAAAAACCAAGCCTATTGTCTTCATTGGAAAATCATAAAAATCTATAAAAAAAACCAAGCCTATTGTCTTCTTTGGTAACTCCTAAAATCTTTTAAAACCACGCCTATTGTCTTCTTTGGTAACGCCTAAAAATCTTTAAAAAACCACGCCTATTGTCTTCTTTGGTAACTCCTAAAAATCTTTAAAAAAACACGCCTATTGTCTTCATTGGTAACACCTAAAAATCTTTAAAAAACCACGCCTACTGTCTTCTTTGGTAACTCCTAAAAATCTTTAAAATCCACGCCCATTGTCTTCTTTGGTAACTCCTAAAAATCTTTAAAAACACGACCATTGTCTTCTATGGTAACATCTAAAAATCTTTAAAAAACCACGCACATTGTCTTCTTTGGTAACTTCTAAAAATCTTTAAAAAACCACGCCCATTGTCGTCTTTGGTAACTTCTAAAAATCTTAAAAAAAACCACGCCCATTGTCTTCTTTGGTAACTTCTAAAATTTTTTAAAAAAACCACGCCTATAGTCTTCTTTGGTAACTCCTAGAAATCTTTAAAAAACCACGCACATTGTCTTCTTTGGTAACTTCTAGAAATCTTTAAAAACCACGCCTATTGTCTTCTTTGGTAGCTCCTAAAAATCTTTAAAAAACCACGCCTATAGTCTTCTTTGGTAACTCCTAAAAATCTTTAAAAAACTACGCATATTGTCTTCTTTGGTAACTTCTAAAAATCTTTAAAAAAAACACTCCCATTGTCTTCTTTGGTAACTTCTAAAAATCTTTAAAAAAAAAAACACTCCCATTGTCTTCTTTGGTAACTTCTAAAAATCTTAAAAAAACCACGCCTATTGTCTTCTTTGGTAACTTCTAAAAATCTTTAAAAAACCACGCCTATGGTCTTCTTTGGTAACTCCTAAAAATCTTTAAAAAACCACGCCTATTGTCTTCTTTGGTAACACCTAAAAATCTTTAAAAAACCACGCCTATTGTCTTCTTTGGTAACTCCTAAAAATCTTTAAAATCCACGCCCATTGTCTTCTTTGGTAACTCCTAAAAATCTTTAAAAACACGCCCATTGTCTTCTATGGTAACTTCTAAAAATCTTTAAAAAACCACGCCTGTTGTCTTCTTTGGTAACACCTAAAAATCTTTAAAAAACCACGCCTATTGTCTTCTTTGGTAACTCCTAAAAATCTTTAAAAACACGCCCATTGTCTTCTTTGGTAACTTCTAAAAATGTTTAAAAAAACCACGCCTATTGTCTTCTTTGGTAACTTCTAAAAATCTTAAAAAAAAACCACGCCCATTGTCTTCCTTGGTAACTCCTAAAAATCTTTAAAAAAAACCACGCCCGTTGTATTCTTTGGTAACTCCTAAAAATCTTTATAAAACACGTACATTGTCTTCTTTAAAAAACTCCTAAAAATCTTTAAAAACCACGCCTATTGTCTTCTTTGGTAGCTCCTAAAAATCTTTAAAAACCACGTCTATTGTCTTCTTTGGTAGCTCCTAAAAATCTTTAAAAAACCACGCCCATTGTCTTCTTTGGTAACTTCTAAAAATCTTTAAAAAACCACGCCTATTGTCTTCTTTGGTAACTTCTAAAAATCTTTAAAAAACCACGCCTATTGTCTTCTTTGGTAACTCCTAAAATAAAAAAACCACGCCTATTGTCTTCTTTGGTAACTCTCTTTTTTTGGTTACTATAAATTTTATTTATTTTCCCTATGGTTGTTCCCAAAAATCTTTAAAAACCAGGCCTATGTCTTCTTTGGTAACTCCTAAAAATCTTTTTTTGGTTACTATAAATTTTATTTATTTCCCCTATGGTTGTTCCTAAAAATCTTTAAAAAATCCACGCCTATTGTCATTTTTGGTTACTATAAAAATCCACGCTTATTTCCCCTATGGTTGTTCCTTAATATAAATAATAAATAAATAATAATAAAATAAAAAATAAATAAAAGAAGAAAAATAAACCCTACAGCTTTTACAATCAAAATAATTGTTAGGTGTAGACGTTTTTGTAGTCATTGGCGTAGTCGTTGTCGTAGGGTTATTTTATGGTATCACGAAAATTTACGACAACGACAATTTTTTTCTCATACAAAATTTAAAAAAATATTTTTTTTAATTGTAAAATAATTCGTTCGAAATCTTCTTTTGAACAAGAACTAAGAAATTTGCATTGCTTGAATCGTTATACGAGGACTCTTAACTGATTTTCAATAGAAAGTTTGTCATCTGATAATAACACGAAATTTGTCATACGAAAATGAATAATATTTTAGTTATTTTCCAATATACATACATACATATGTATTTCATTAATGATTGCCAAAAAATTCTTTTGAAATTGATTTGTTTTTATTTTTATATGCAGTCGTCAACACAATCGTTCACGACTCTTTCCTCGTATTTCAACGTCATACGTGATACCAATTTGTCGTATCAAAAAAAAATAATGGGCCGATTCCGTACAGCGAGGCGAGTCGTGTCGCGTTGCCGAATGCAATTTTTCGATTCCGTATGGCAATATCGCCTGACGTCGTCAAATTTTGTCGCCGAAATGTTCATTTTCCGGCGACAACAAATTAGCTGTCGCCGTACATTTTTACTAACGAATAAAAATAAAATAAAAAAAAAAAATAAAAATAACTTGTTATCGACGATTATTTTCTATCGCTGTACGTAGTGCATTTTTTAAATTTTGTCACAGAGACGATAGACGACGCGACATGACTCGCCTCGCTGTACGGAATCGGCCCATAAATAAATTTTTGTTGTTGAGAATTGTTTGGCTGTAGGCTTTTCATAAATAAAAATCCAATTTTCTGATTTTGAAGCTTTATTTTCCAATATTTCGATTGGACTCTCCAATCATCTTCAGGGAATTGAAAGATAGTTGTGGTAACTTCTACCAAGAGCTTTCTTCAACTGATTCTTGCAGCACCGGAACAGATCAAGTATATAATTTTTCATCATAAAAAATGTAAACTACGACTACGCCTATGATATTTGAACGCAACGACTACGCCAACCGTAATATGGGTGAATATTTGGTCTGCAAAACCAAAATGCAAAGTTTTCTGTGGAACGAAAGAGCACAATTTTTTGCAAAATCTTAGGAAAATACACTTTGCAGTTACAACTTTTCACTTAGCGGAAGGGAACATTTGTGGAATAGAAATCAAAAAGAGAGCAATTATTTTTTGAAAACTTAGCAAACTCAACTTATCATTAGGTCTGTACGATAACTCAAAAGTTTGTACAAACTTTTACAAAATGTTGTTCGATAACAAACTTTTTCAGTAAAAGAGAAATCAGAAGCACTCGCAAATAGTCGCAAGAACTTGCAAATACTTTTTACTTGCGAAGTTATCGAAAAGGCCTATTAGCAACTTGTCACTTATCAAAAATAAGGGTTCTGTGGAACGCAAATTTTTGCGAAAAATATTGCTAAGTGCAAAATGAAAAGTTGATAAGTTGTTTCGTGGAATAGGGCCCAGATGTAGCATTTGTTGTATTCGTAAAATGCATCCCTTGCCATTTCTATGTATACGAGTTATAGTTTTTTTTTACTTTTTCTATTATTGTGTTTTGTATTTTCAACGTACTGTTGTTATACGTATTTTTTCGGCTGATGGTCATGTATTTTGTTTTCCTTTTGTTGATTTTCAATCCATATGATTCACTTACATCTGTGAGTTTGTCAATAAGTTTTTGTAGACCGGACATGGTGCTAGCGAATATTGTTGTATCGTCCGCGTATCTGATATTGTTGATAATCATCCCATGTATTTGTACTCCTATTCTTTGGTGCTCTATAGCCTCCATAAATATTCGTTGGGAATACATATATATTAAATAACAACGGCGAAAGTATACAACTTTGTCGTACCCCCTTTGAAGTCGTTACTTCTTCCGTGATTTCTCCGTTTATTTTTATGTATGCCACCAATATACATTTCGTATACATCTTATTTCCTTGTCGCTTATATTAATAGTTTTCAAAATTTCGATTAGTTTATCGTGACGAAAGCTTTTTCGTAGTCAACGAAACATATAAATATAACCTTTTGTACATCTCGGCATTTTACCTGTAAGCTAAGCAGTGCTTCTCGAGTCCCCATTCCTTGTTAAAATCCGAACTGTGATGTGCCCATATAAGCTTCACATTGGATATATTCGGCTATGGATTACTCTTAGGAAAAGTTTCAATGCATGACTCATGATACTAACAGCCAATACACTACAATAATTAAATGGTCCATGTATAACCGGTAGAAAATTTTTTTGTACGATATCGTGAATAAAATGCACAGTGGAAGAAGCAAAATAACGGACAAAATTATATGAAAAAATACACAATTAACTAACTTAATTCTGTTTGTTTATTTAATCGATTAAACTTTCGACATTTATTTTTTATTAGAGGTTTTGACTATGCTGTGTTGCTCCTACGTAACCACCATTTACACTATTAATTATTTCCTGTACCACATTTGCAAAGTTTTCATACGTTTAACTTTCTTTTGCAATTGCAAAACTCCGTACATTAAAGCTTCAGCTGTGGGTGGACATCCGGGAACGTAAATATCAACAGGTATAATACGATCACATCCTCGGACCACGGAGTATGAGTAATGGTAATAACCTCCACCGTTTGCACAGCTTCCCATGGAAATTACCCAACGAGGTTCAGGCATTTGATCGTAAACTTTACGCAAAGCTGGAGCCATTTTATTGGTTAAAGTTCCAGCAACAATAATAACGTCGGCCTGACGAGGTGAAGCTCTGAAGACAACACCATAGCGATCCATATCGTAACGAGGTGCAGCAATGTGCATCATTTCTACAGCACAGCAGGCTAAACCGAATGTCAATGGCCAAATAGAACCCTTACGACCCCAATTCAGCAAATCATCCAATCGAGCCAAGGACCATTCCGCCATGCTGGACTGTTTAGTACCGAATGGACTGTAGCCCTTTTTAGGCAATGGGTTGTTTGAATCCACGACGGGCATCGTTTGTTGTTGACGCACCATGAGTGTGTTTGTTGCTGGTCCAAAAGCTCCGGCTGTCAGACTTGATGGGAGTCGGGCGGCCAGCAACTTTGGTGCATTATTTGCAAAAACTGATGCAGCGGAGCGCAGCATTTCTCCTAAAATTAAAGAATACGATTTTTTATACAAAGCAAAAATATATTATCAAAATAATTTCGCCAAACCTCTTTATGTAACTCTCGCTCAACACAAAAAAACACAAATGCTGAACGTCAAAATTTGACGTTTAGAATTTGAGGAACTATGTTGCCAGACTTGATAGCAGACAGTGTTAAAATGTTAGAACGGCATAGGTATGTTGTTACATCGTGAAAGTTTTTTCCGCTCTCTTCCATGATCTTTTTACCAGGCCACGTAAGAAGAAGAACAACAAAAACTATATTTTGGCCGAAAATTCTTCTAGATGTCAAAATGTTTGTTTACGTTTTTATACAATTTATTCACAATAACAAAAAATTTGACAAATTGAAACCACGACGCTGCCGTTTTCATCATGGCACTCTTCTGCCAAGTTTGCACTTGCGTTCCAAAATCCACTGGATTTCACTAAATCCTAAAATACACCCCGGTGTTTACACTTATTTTTTGGTGATTTCAAACATATTGCAATAATCAAGGTAGATGCATATGCGCAGCTGATTGAACATGAATTTTCAAAACAAGTTGTTGTCAAAAATATACGACAATTTAGAACTTTGCAACTTTATTTCGAAATAAAAAATTATTTTATCGTATAAAAATAAATTTTGATAGGTAAAAGTTGTGTTCAGAACCTGTTACTACTTGCAGTAGTTTTCCCGATTAGTGGTAAAAGTATGTTCCCGTACTCCGAAATCTAGCAAGACTTGCACTTCTCTTTAAACAAAAATAGCGCCTAATAGCACCCTCTTCTCCTGTTTTCTACCATTCAGTTTTGGTAGAAACTAGCAGCATGTTCATTATCATCTAAATATGATAGTTGCTATGTTGATTTTGACATTTCTGCTGCAGTTTTTGCAATTCGCTTTTTTTCTAACATTACCATTAAAAGTACGGAAACAAAATGAAAAATAGCATTGTAACAAAGTAATTTAACATTTTGCACCATCTACCTTTGTTTATTATGACACGTGCAAAGTGTTGCAACTGTTGGTACGTTTTTTAGGCAAAAACAGGGTTGTATATCATGTGTACTGTGATTTCGATGTTGATTTCGCAAAAAATCACGAAATGAGATGATTTCATTTTTGTATGCGAAATCATGATAAATTTTGATTGATTCCGCTCGAAAACGCGAAACGCCTTCGAAATCACGAAGCGACGCCGAATGTAAACCAAGCATTCCAATACCCCGGTTACGCTTAGCCGGAGTCTTTGGCCTTGTACACACGCTGCGACTTTCTCTTCTACCACAGGCTACCAGACAAATTTCTACAGGTAAAAAATGGCAGAACTGATTTTTCGACTTTTGTTTGACGATTATTTCACAATGAGGTCGAAACCTATAACTCTGCGTGTGCCTTCAAAAATAAAAAAGAAAATACATGTATTTCAAATTGAAATACATGTATTTTGCTTTTGTTTTTTTTTTTTAAAACGCAACACGCAGAGTTGTTGGTTTCGCCCTTAAGAAGAAAATGGACGAAGAAAAAGTCGAACGCTGACAAAACTAAATTAAAAGCTGTGAAATAAAAGACGTAAATTGATTTTTTATGTTTCTTTTTGACATTGCTGCCAGATCTACCATTTTCCCGTTCCTTTACTTTTCTGGTAAAAATGTTCATGGGAGAGCAATTTTGACACTTTTTTCTTTTACCACTCTTACCATTAAAAAAGTAAAGGAACAAAGCTATAGTGTGGTGTTTTCGTGCGTTGTTTAAGCTAAAAGCAGATACAACGTTTGAATAAGCTGTAAACAGATACAACGTTTGGGTAAAGTTTTGTGTCGTTTTGGCCGTTTTTACACTGTTGGGCATGATGCCGAAAAATTCAAATTCATTTGAAATATATGCCGACAAACAGATAAACGCTGGACTTTGGTGTCGTCGTCGCCCTGTTGTTGTTGTTTTTTTCTCGACGCCCAAAGCAAAACTTTAATCAAACGTTGTATCTGTTTTTAGCTTAAGTCGGCATATATTTCAAATGAATTTGAATTTTTCGGCATCATGCCCAACAGTGTAAAAACGGCCAAAACGACACAAAACTTTAATCAAACGTTGTATCTGTTTTCAGCTTAACGTTGTGTTTTGTGGCTAAAATTTATTTCTTCACTATTTTTTATTTTTTATTTAATAAAAATATTATTCGAGTAGCTATGGCATAAAGAAGAAAATATTGGTTGTACCGATGATATTTTTGAAAATTCTATATTAATTCTTACCTATTTTATAATATGTTGGTAATATACATATGAGTAGTTATGATGTAAAGGAGGCAAATTATAATCAATGCAATCATTTTTTTTTTAATTTTTATGTATAGTTTGTAAGAACAATAATGTTTCATATTTTATTTATAGAGTAGCTATGAAGTAAGGTGGAATCTTTGTAATTATATCTGAATTGGCCATTGAATTATCCACATGGCTTCGATTGCAAAGTAATGAAAATAAATAAATAAAAAATAAATAAATAAAAAACAAAAGTCAACGCCGTAAAATTTGAGTTTTAATGTTTTTCTTGTCAATATTCCAATGAGTAACAGTTTTCGTTTAACAGAATGTTGCTATGATGTCGTAGCAACAGAGGTTAACTCCCTCTACAGTTAATTTTTTACAATTGACTTTTCCTATCTTATAATATTGACATCTTTGAACTTCATGAAATTAGGCGTTCTTAAATCGAGTTCCATACTAAAATAATTTTATTTATTTTTTATTTTATTTATTTGCTTTGCAATTGAAGCCAATTGTGAGGCCAATTTATATAATTACAAAGAATCCACCTAAATATCATAGCTACTCTAAAAACAATTTCATATATATAATTCATCTTAAATCTAGAAATTGGAGATCTAATTATTTTGGTTACAATTATATTCTTTAATTTTTTTTAAATTCTTCATTACGGCATAGCTACTCCAATTTTAAAGCAACAGATTAATAATAAGTATATCGTATAAGTTATTAGTAGACATCGGATTTTAGCATGTTTTTTATTTCTCATCCGATTGGACTCAAATTTTGGATCTAGGCGTTTTGAGGGTCAATTTTTCGATATTTGGGGTCATATCAAAAACATGCAAAAAATATGCAAAATATATGCAAAAAATATGCTAAATATGCAAGTGTTTTTTTGACGAAAATAGACAAATAAATTTGGGAAATCATCAAAAAAGCCTTCTAAATTAAGTTTTTTGCCGTATAACATCGTTTTTTGCAGATAATTATGTTATTGAGACTCTCCAGATATTCCGCCGCAGCAATAAATCTGGACTAATAAGACTTAAATCAGTTTTCACAAGGTGAGAAAATGTCAAATAACCCAGCATTCCTATTACAACATAAGTTGCTTCCTATAGATATGCAGGTAATGGAAAAATTTCAAAAACTCAATCAGAAATGTCAAAATCAACGTGTCCAAATATGGTGATAGTTTCTACTCGGCCAAAATTGTCTAGCAGAAAAACAAAGGAGCTAGAGTTAGTCGTTTTTGGAAAAAGGGTTCGTTTTTTAGCACAAAATGGGAAAAAGTACTAGAGTACTAATTACGATTCCAGGTTCTGGGATATAGCTATAATTTGAAGCATACGTTTTGAATATCCACATATTAGATTTGAATATATTTTATAGTGTTTAGTCCTTTATTCAGTATATACAGACATAAATTGGCAATTTTTGTTCTTTGTCGTCAAAAAGCTTCTTTGGAAAAATGCTCTAACTGTCGCTTTAATATTGATGACGTGGTTTTAGATTAATGCACTAAAAATACATAATTTTATAATATTGATCTATATTGTACCCATGGTACAATAATTCATAGGTAGGCCAGGTATGAGAATCGCCAAAAAAATACAACCCTGTCGCTATGGCTTAAAACGTCAAAATTGTTTTGATGAATGATAACGGATGAGTAAACAAAGAAGAAGAAGAAGAACGAAATGTTGAAATGAAAACAAAACAGAGTTGAATTTTTTGATGAATAATAAATATCAACTCTGCATGTCAACACGGTTTTGACAGATTAAGCCATAACAAAAAAAAATTGTAATCAGCTGTTAGCTGTGGCCTACCTAAGAATTATTGTACCATGATTGTACCCATACAACCGCTTAATGCAGAATTGGGAAATGTTCACTCCTCGGCGAAAAGTAATGGATTATTGTTATACCCATCCACAATGAATAAAAGCAAAATGAAGAACACCCTATGATTAGTGCAAAATGACATCACTTATAAAAACCTCACAATAGCGTGGTAGTGGTAAAATAAGTCAAAAACCTTGGAATTGTCTTTAACGTGGCAAAACCACTCACATATTTCTGCTAGAAAAGAATTTGGAATGGTAAAAAAATATAGTTCTTTCATTCCTGCTACAGGTAAACACTTTTGATAACATAGTCGAAAAGTCATAACCCTTTTGTATGCACAATCAATTAACTTGTGTACTCTATAATTCGTACTAATTATTACAAATGCTTCGAATTTTAATGAAGAAATTGCTGTAAAATTTTTTTCAGCAACATTTAGTAAAGATTATATCAAATTAGTCTTGTTGTATAGGATATAAATAAATATATTAAGAAAAATATTCGCCGCAATATTGTCATTAAAGTTGCAAAAGGCACTATACACCTACCTAAAAGGCAAAGATTTCAAGGAATCGTAATTTCCAAAAAGATGAAATTTCACATCTGTCCCGTGTTTTGTTTACATCCTGATGTAAACTTTAAAAACGTCATATTTCTAGCTCTACTTTCACAATCTGATTGTCTTTTTCTGTAATTTATGAAAATTGAGACTTGTTGCATGGTAAATTGGTAAAAAGTAAGGAAAGGAACAAATACGGGCAATGCCAATAAAAATGTCCGGATTGTCGCATAGAAAAATCTCACTATTTTTAACACTTAGAGCACGTAGAGTATTATATAACTACCACGAGTTATTTAATCATAGAAAATAATTTATTTTCTTTACTATTCGTTAATCCTGACAATTTGGTAATTCGGACACCGCCGAAACCTGTGGTGTAGGGATTATCGATATTATACTGTATATATGGAAGCTGTATCCAAATCTGAATCGATTCTTACCAAAATAAATAGGGATCGCCCTAGGGCCAAAAGATCTCCAATTTTTATGCGAATTGGTCTATAAATGTGACCTGTACTTTGTGTTCAAAAATACATGGCCAGATGGATGAGTGCGAATCTATGCAGATCATCGAAAGGAACTGTGGGTCTATTTCGTTTCCTTTTGCATGCTGCAAACTCATTCACTAAGACATAATACCCTTAGGGTATTAAAATATAGTTATCAGTGAAATGATGAATAAAAATTTCCTTTCCCCAATTTACAATTTTTTATTTCCATATTTATCAGAGATCATCAATAAGTTACTTGCCCCTGTAAGCCATTTGATCACACACAAGTTTTTTGGGCCTTTTGCTTTTTAATGCATGTATTTTCTTGCACTCAGTATTTTTTCCACCACCACAAAAAATACTTATGACGTATCAAGACCGTTGCTTGTGCGTAATAAGTAAAACAAGTGTCCATCGTATTTTGCACTGTATACAAAAATCACAATCGTAGATATTTTGCCAAGTAGCTTATCAAGTGGAAGCACACACAACACAACAAAAAACAAATATTTTATTTGTTGTTGTTTCGTTTGCGTACGCTTTTTATTTGCTTGGAATGTTATGTGTGCTTTTGCATATTCTTCTAACGTTTTGAACATCATTGTTAGAAAATGATCTTTGCTCTCACACTCTCGGAGAGCATGAGACAATCGGTTGAATTACAAGGGTTGAAACAACACTTGATGTGCGATGAGCAACAAAGTAAAACAGAAAATGTTATTGCGTATTCAAAACTACTTGGCAAAGCATACCCAAGTGTCTAAAAATATCCATTTTTAAATAACTTATTTTTTAAGTGGCTAGCCGCACTCGTACATATTTTGAGAATGGCAAGCAACACTTGCATTTATTTTTTAGAGTAGCAAGCCGCACACGCACTTGTTTTTTAGCATGTGGCTTAGGAGTGTCAAAATCAGCTACTTACGCATTTCTCTGATATTTATGCCCAAAAAAGGAATATTTTTGTTGATTCGACTAGAATACGCCATAATGAAGCGAATCTAGTAGTTTTCAAATTTTAACAAACATCGATTTTAAAAGAATTTCACTTTTTAAAATTGTTTTCCGTGCGGAAAATTCAGAGGGAAATATTCATGTTGGCCCTGTATATGTTTTTTATATGTTATATGTTTTTAGTAAAATATGAAAGATTTTATGTAATATTCACTATTTTCTTAGTCTTAATTTCTAGGTCATTTGTTATTCTGTCAGACAATTTTAGCCGAGCAGAAATTATCAACATCTTTCGATACTTTCATTTTGACATTTCTGATTGAGTTTTTGAACAAATTTGTATCATGGTTTAATAAGAAAGGTTAGCCAAAGCTTTATGTCAATTTAAATTTTTTCATTCGAGTATGCCTAAAACTTCAAAACAATATAAACAAACTGTGTATGTGTGTGTGGTGTTTGAATAATATGCCAAATAATTTTAAAAACAATCGAATTCAATGATTTTTAAAATTGTTTTTAGACCATTTGTATGGGAGAAATTGGTGAGATTTACATTGAAACAATCAGTTTATCATATTCACAACTCGATTATGTTGAGAAATCTTAACGCTTCATTCATTTTTCGCGTTTTTTATAAAATGCCCAAAAATACATTGTAAACAATGTATATGTAAAGAGGTAGATTTAAATGAAAAAAATCTATAGAACCCTTGTTTTTCCTGAATTCCTAAAACTTCAAAATTAAGCAACAAGTGGGTTTGTTTACAACAACAATTTTGAGCATTTTATAAAAATCGCGAAAAATGAATGAAGAAACAATGTTTCTCCGCATAATCAAGCTGTGGATATGATAAAATGTTTGTTTCAATGATAACCTGACGAATTATTTCCATACAAATGTTCCAAAAATAATTGTAAAAATCATTGAATTCGATTGTTTTTAAAATTGTTTGACATATTATTCAAACACCACACACACATACACAGTTTGTGTATATTGTTTTGAAGTTTTAGGAATACTCGAATGAAAAAATTTAAATTGACATAAAGTTTTGGCTAACCTCTCTTATTAAACCATGGTATCATTGAAATCACTCTAGTGTGGACCGGGGCATAGTAGAGTAAAATCATGAAATTGCTGTAGTGAGGAACTCGATCTAATACCCCGTTTGCACTTAACCGGATTAACCCAGTGGGTTTGGGTTTCAAATGTCAATTTCATAGCGTAAACGTCAAATAAATCCTCATAAAGAAGGTTAACCCGGCGAAAAGCTCTAGTGCAAAAGTCGTTTAAGAACGCCAAATTTCATGAAATTTTGTCTATGAAATCACTCTAGTGTGGACCGGGACATAGCAGAGGTTATCGGGTATGTGATGAAAACCGAATCGACTCGATTTGCAGAATCGAAATGGTATATAATCGGGGTGCCGTTTATGATATATATAGTTTTGCTTCGCAAAAGCCCATTATTTGAATAATATTTTTAAAATCCATTTTCAATTTCATTAAAATATTCACCAAAATTAGAGATATACGATTTCGATTTATGGCAAAACGAGTCGAATCGTTTTCCATCACATACTCGCATTTTTTGGGAATTTCTGTTAGCTTAGATTCATTAGGATATTTTAAAAGAAGAGTACACCCTAGTCCGTTCATAAAAGACTCGAAAAATAAGCGTAAATACACACCATATAGATCCAGATATTTATTATTGGGATTACAAAGTTTAGAATGTCGTAGAAAGTTACAGTCCGCATGTTTTGTTTTTGATCTGCTTGATAGTAACATCGATTCGCCAAATTTATTGTCTATGGTACCAATATTTGTTCCTCATAGAAACCTCCGTGTTGTGAAGATTTTTGAGGTTCCTTTACACCGCACTAATCACGCCCGAAATGGTCCATTAACGCGCACATTTTTGAGTTTGAATTTCATCAACAATCAGCTCCAAAGGGAGTCAAAAAATAGTATTGACTTTAGCACATCAAATGAAGCTTTTAAAAATTATGTGTACCACATTTATTCTAATATATATACTTAAAACTTTAAATATTTGAATTGTTATCTTAGTCTGTAAGGATATTGAATTCCATTGACTAATAAATAAATAAATAAGGTGAACAAAATGCTTAAGGCGTGAAGTGAGAGGTGAAGTGTGCCTCAGAACATACCCGATTAGGCCCTTCCAACGTTTCATTAGGGAATAAATGAAGATTACTAAAATAACCCAAAATTTGACCAGTCAAAAAAAGTTTACACTTTTGCCTAACGTAAGAATTTTATTTCTTTAACAAAATGAAAGGATATATTGGCTTTTGAACTAATATCAGGCTATATTCTATTAAAGAAATATTAATGGAGTTTCTGTGCACCGACACGGGTTGCAGTTATCATGGTGAATCTTAAACCAGTTACCTGTTAAAGAACATAACCACTAATAATAAAGTAAAAAACGAAGTAGAAATTCTTTCATTAGCTGATCTTTATAATTTTGTTGAATAAAAATGATGGTTTTAGTAGCTTTTTGTTGCATCCATGATAAGGATTTTATTTCCAGACATTTATCTTTAAAAATATATGTATGTATATTTATATCTACCACCAGGTTATGTCGAACAGTCATAATTCTTTATTAGCATTAGAGACGTGAATTTAGTGTTGCACAGTAAGTGTAAAAATGTTTAGTTTTTCTGTTTTACATTATTTTGAAAATATTGTTTTATTTTTATTTAAGCCACATCCAAAAGAAGTTAAATAGTGAACAAGTCAATTTGGATTAATAATACGATCCTGTGCAACCGAGACATCTGGAGATTGACTGTAAAGGTTAAAAAACTACGACAGACAACTTAACTAAATATATCTAGATGCAGTCAATGCAGTATACATACAACAACACTTATTTTACTTCCTCTGTGGATGAGGTGGTGTTGCGTTTTCTAATTGTTTCATTGTCGGACGACGCAGTGCTTTCCTTACTATCCTTTGAGGTTACTGTGGTAACTTCTGAAGAAACATCATTTGCTTTAGAATCTTTATCGGTATCTTCTTCCTCATCTTCGTAGTTTGTTGGTTGTTCTCCTTTGCGTAATAATTTTCCAACGAGGTCATATTTTTCTATATGGAAAATATAAAAGGATTATGGGATTTTTTGATTCAGACTATCTTTTTTAACATACCTTTAAATTGCATTTCCCATTCTAGGACTGAATCCATTTCCATAGCGCTTAGGTCACTCAAGTCATCATATTCATCCTTATCATTTGCTGCTACACTAAATGTTGCAAGATTGCGTGAAGCATCACGACCAGCAAACGACGCATAGGGACCGCCTAAAAGAAAACAAATAAATTGGTTTGAATTTGTATCCATATGTGTGGATGGATAGAAATATATTTTGTCTGAATGGGGTTCCAAAGCACAAATTTACAAAATTTTATGTTAATGATTTCTGCACAAAATAGAAGATTAAACCACTTTGCATGACGACATTTTATGAGATGTTTTAATCAAAAAAATTAACATTGTTTCTCCCAAAAAAAGACAAATGTGAAATATGTGCTAGATATTTAGATGGAAACTTCGGACAAGAAGATTATATCATTCACCCAGAAAAGAATGAAGATTCCAGAAAAGAAAAATTTAAAGATAAGGAAGAAGAAAGTCATGTTTTCACCGTTGACCTACAAGTCGTCCTAATGGCTCCAAAATCGCAGGTCAGCAGCTTGTGTTATCGATCAAAGCTACAAATACATAATTTAGTTTTTTATAACTTAAAAAATAGTTTTATTTTTTAAAACTATTCGACCTGGTCGTGGAAAATGCGATGCTAAATTAACGGATGTGCGTGGTTTTAAATACACGCCAAATGGGGATACATATTTTAAACTCAACTTTTCGGATCAGTGAAAACCTTTACCTCAAAACAAATAATAATGGAATAACAGCATTGGATTTGTACGAACCTACCGCAATTTTACAGTGAGAAAAGGAAAGTAACTGCTAAGAAATATGAAGATCTACAATATTTAAAACAAACACTACCTCTACATCACCAACAATTTTATGATAATTTGCCAAAAGAGTCGCTTAATCAGAATATGCATTTATATTATTTTGAATTTCTAAAAATGTTAGGTTTGTAACAGCTTAATTTTTTAATCATACTAATCTGTTTTGTTTTTACCATTTTGACGACACAAACATGTCTTAAAGAAATAATGATATATTAATTATAATAATCATGTTTTATATTAAATATTTCACCTAAAAGTTTTGGTGCATTAAACCCGCTAATTATTATCAAGTTTCTTCTGTATCTTAAACCCAAATAATTCTTTAAATTTCGCTCCGATTGAACCATTATTGCGATCTACAGGACATCTACAAAAACGGATAAGATTTTTTTTTAAGAATTTTGCCTTTTTATGCGAAGATCATTTTTAGTATTAATCTTTAATTAATTTCTCGTTGGAAATCGAGTTTAATGATCAATAGTGCATCTAAAAAAGGAAAGCCGACGAATCGAACCCACACACCTACCACTATGTGATATGACATGTTTCGCCTTTGGTAAAGAAGGCTCCTCAGACATATCGGATGTGGGACGGCTTAGCTATCATCTAACTAGCAACGCATAGTTAACCTTTTTAATTTAATTATACATTTTGAGGAAATATCTATTAAAATCGTTAAAACATTTGTTATTATCTGATCAACACTATTATACTTGAGTAGTTTTTTTTTTTCTACTTGCCAATCAATCATTGAGAAAACATGTACTAAAAATTAAAAAAAAAAAAAAAATCTGGCCTGTTCCCGTACTTTATAAAGTGGTAAAAGTCGTAAACAATTTTCATATAAATTTTGTGTACGGGAACGCAAAATGTGTAAAAGTGGTAAAAATTGTAAAAATTTTTTAGTTCTGGAACAGAGCTATCATTTGTATTTATCTCATGATAATCATTCTATTTGAGTAGTTATTTACTTGCCGAAAGCTCAGTAACTTATCATAATTATAACTTATTTTTAAGATAACAATATTTTTATATGTAACTTGGAGTAGTTTAATTTGCGTTTGCTGATGATGTGCAGCTTTTGTTCAAGGGAGAATATGTGTTTATGGATGTTTTGCAGTCGTCGATTGATTTTAATGTTAGTATTTTAGGTTGGTTGGTTGTCTTGCAATGGACTTTCAATTAATACACAAAAAACTAAAGTGATGTTCTTCGGGAACATGCAGGATAATTCAATAAATGTTTCCATTTATAGTACGTCTATAAATGTTGTAAGCTCCATGAAGTGTCTTGGTTTGTTTCTTGATAGTGCTTTAGTGTTCGACGTGCATGTTAATTCTTTAGTGTCCAAGGTAAACTTCATTTTAAGGAAGTTATATTGTTTGGATTTAGTTCTGCCTAAGAACATAAGAATTCAATTGGCTCATGCACTCATAATGCCTCATTTTGTGTATTGTATATAGTCGTGGTTTTATTTATTTTATTTATTGAAACATTTTGTAAAGTAAGCCTGAAGGCCAATTAGTTTTACAATATTCATAAGAAGAGTTCCTACTCCTACTACTGGTTTTGTCTTACGAAAGTTAAAACTTCTGTTCAATAAAGTTATGCGCCATGTTTATCATGTTAGATGTCGTGATCATATTTCTCCGTATGTTAAAGAGTTCCTTGGTTGCACATTTGATAATTTTGTGAGTATTAGGTCAATGTTATTCTTCTATAAGGTATATAAAATGCAGACACCGTCTACTGTATTAGACCTTTTAACATTCTCCAGATCGGAGAGGAACAAACAAATACTTGTGCCGTGTTTGACTCCATTGTTGGAGAAGTCTTTTCTTGTAAGAGTATCTCGTGTATTTAACACTTTGCCACCAGAGCTTAAGGTATTTAATTCCTCTTTAAATTGTTACAAACGAAAGTTATATGAGCATTTTAATAGTAGTGTAATATAAAATTCATGGTTTCTTATGTTAATTTGTTATCGAACTATAATTGCATGGCTGGTTTAAGACTTTTCCTTTAACATTGTATTCATTTGTTAGATTTATTGTTTTAAGAATCAAAACATTGTTAAATTTAAGTTTTTGAGAGTAGTAAATGTATAGTGGTTTTTGGAACCGATCATGGCCCTATGGGCTAGGTTTTTTACATGAGCATAAATAAATAAATAAATAAATTATAATTGGCCCCAGGGCTTAAAATTGCATTCACTGAAAGAAATAAATAAATAAATTTAATAAATAAGTCAGTAATGTGGTGAAATCTCAAATACGAGAATAAACTGTTCGTGTGAACAGTGTTTGAAATACGTATTGTAAAAGATATGATACAAAATACCAAATAAGCATTTTAGAGTTTCAAAATGTTCTAAAGAATTCCTGAAAACATAATTGGGCGACTTTTGAATATGTTTACTTGGTTCAACTCTCACTAGTTTAGCTGATACATACCAGAATTCCAGAATTGATAAATTTTGATGTCCTAGATGAAGTTTTTCTTATGTGGTCTGTTTAACAGATAAGTTCTACTAGTTTAAGGCTACAATATTTCTAACTACTGCAAGGTCAAATTCCTATTCGTTTGTGAGATAAAGGCCCGATAATGCCAAATGTAATGCATTAGCGGTATTCACTCATGGTTGTAGATCTTGTACATCTTGTTAATATTGTAGATCTACAACTGTTTACAATACCACAACAACAAAATACATGAAAGTTTGATGTACCACAGGGTTACTCGACCTAAAAGTGTTGTAAACATTCCATTGTACTTTTACAAGGGTGTAGAACAGCTGATTTTATTTTATTTTATGTCCGAGTTTTGTTTTGTGGTAGAAAAATAGGAAAAATAAAAAAAAAAAAAATAAAAGAATGGAGGCAAAGAAAAAACAAATTTTTATGAAAAAAGTGTAATAAAACTGAAAGTTAAAGATAAACTTACGACGACGATAAGATGTTTGATTTGTTTACAATATTCACAAAAAAGACGTTCACACTTCGTTGTAAAAAACCCTAGTACATTAGTGCATTAACAAGAGTTATAAATCTATCTGTATCCGAACCAGCACCCATGGGTAGTGGCGTTAAGGTGGCACTATTATTGTGATCCAGTGCTGTACTGCACGAGTTTGAATTTGAGTCTTCAGAAAAATTAACAGAATTCGGTAAGAGGTCGCTTGAGTTGGCGCTGTTATTTGGAGAAAAACTTGTATTCAGTGATGTATTGATGTTATGTTGCTGCTGCTGATGGTGTTGATTTTGATTTTCATCCCTTTCTTCCATTTTTTTCATTACCTTTAATAGAACCTCCAGCAATTTCTTGTTAGTTTGTTCGGAATGTTCTAAAAGTAGTCCGGTCAAAATAGACATTGAAATAGCAAAAATTCCCACAAAGCTGAATGTTGGTGGAGAGCTAGGGTTTGCCATTAGAAGCAACGTCCTAAAAGTCCCCATCGATCCCATGTGTGCAAAAAAAATTATTCGGGGTCAAAGGTCAAAATTTAAGGGTTTTTAGGTTTTCGGATTTATTTTTTGAAAACGGTTGATCGAATCAGAAAGTGACTAAAGTAAATATTGGTGACAGAAAAATTATCTACAAGTTTGACCCTTATAAATTTTTTCTTAGAAGGAACCATTCTTGAGATATAGCTGTTCTAAAAAACACATGATTTTTATGCACTTATAAGGGAAATATGCACATATTCAGACGAACCGGCTAAAATAAGCGAAGTAATCGGGTCTGTCCCCCCAAAAAATATATATTTTCTTGAAGAGCGAAATTATAGCTATCTTCTAAAAAAAAATCCAACAAAATCGGAGTGTGTTTAGTAGAGTTATTCAATGTTAGAGTCATTTTATGCAAAAATAGCCCATTTAACCCACATGTATAATCGAAAGCCCAACGGGAACGACCCCAACGAAAGCTCTCCGATTTTTTTCACGTTTTGTCCGAAGGTAGGGTTTTGTTGCGCTGATTACGGAAATGTATAATTTTCAACGGTTGCGGATCCGGTTCGCCGGTTATTAGACCCGAAAGGCCAAATTTAAAAACCGGGTTAGACCCGGTTCTACTGAACCGATTACTGCAAACTGTATATCGTTTGAAAGCTTACGGAAGTATCTAACACATAATGTCGTTACTTTAACCGGTTCGCCTCATAATGTACTTACGCGGCTAATTTTTTATTTGACCTTTAGATCGAGATATCTCGAAAATGGTAAGTCTTTTTTAAGAATCATAAAGACCAATCTTGTAGACAATTATTGGATCTACAACTTTTACTTTAGCGGGCTTTTGCTAAGTATTACCGTTTTTGAGAAAAACTAAAAAAACTGAATAATGCCTCCAAAAATGACCTTTGACCCCGAATAACTTGTTTTGCACACATGGGATCGATGGGGACTTTTAGGACGTTGCTTCTAATGACCAACCCTAGCTCTCCACCAAAATTCAGCTTTGTGGGAATTTTTGCTATTTCCCCCTTATGCGCATGTCTATTTTGACCGGACTAAAGTTCCATACAGCGAGTTTTTGGAACTGCTCTTGGCCCTATGGGCTATGTTCTCATTTATAAATAAATTGAAATTGGATTGAACATTAGCCCGGTTTAGATAAGGCCATAAAATCCGAGCTGAATCTGACAGGACAAAACCCAACTAGGGGTTTTGCAGTCTCAGTATGCACTTTCAAGAAAATCATACTAGAAGCTGTTTACGTTTTCAGTGCTGCATAGTGTAATTGTACCATGATTTTTGCCATTATAAGTACACAAACACCAAAAATATTAACAAATACGATTAAAATAAATTAAAATATTACTTTTTTTCAATTTCTCGTTTTTATTCACGTGTAAATATGCCCAGCGACAGCTAATTTTTTGTCGCCCGAAAATGAACTTTATGGTACAGAATTTGACGGCATCAGGCGACTGTTGCCATCCGTAATGTAAAAAATTTGAATTCGTAATAGACCCATTAAAATCCCAACCAAGGTGAAATTTCAAGTATAACGGGTGTTTTTTTAAGCTGGATAGAACTTTAAATTGTAAAAAGTAACACAAAAAATTAAATTTTGATGAAACTTTTTTTATATGTTTCAGTATACTCTGACAAATCATCATGAATAGACTCACGCTTGAACAACGCTACGAAATTATCCAAATTTACTTTGAAAATCAGTCGTCGATTCGACCCGTTGTTTTATCGCAAAATTGTGTTCAGCGATGAGGCGCATTTTTGGCTTAACGGGTTTGTTAATAAGCAACATTGCCGCATATGGAGTGAGACCAATCCACAGGAGACCCTACAGACTCCATTACATCCAGAAAAATGCACCGTATGGTGCGGTTTTCACGCTGGTGGCATCATCGGACCTTATTTCTTCAAAAATGAGGCCGGAGCTCGCGTTACGGTCAATGGAGATCGTTACCGCACCATGATCAATGATTTTTTGTTTGAAAATATGGATGACATTGATCCGGAGGAGATGTGGTTTCAACAGGATGGCGCTACGTGCCATACGGCGAACGCAACAATCGACTTATTGAAATCAAAATTTGGCGATAAGTTGATTTCGAGAAGTGGACCTGTCAATTGGCCTCCAAGGTCGTGCGATTTGACACCTCTCGATTATTTCCTGTGGGGCTACGTGAAGTCACTGGTTTATGCTGATAAACCAGCAACAATTGTTCGTGTTATTCGTGACATACGGCCAGCAGTGCTCGAAAAAGTGGCCAAAAATTGGACGTGCAGAATGCACTTCGTCAAGAACAGCCGCGGTGCCCAGAAACTAAATTTATGGATTCAAGAATTTCTTCCAGTGAAATTACTGGTATATAGGATTGTAAATAAATAAAGTCTAAATTAAAAAAAAAAACTATATATTAACAAAAGTAAATAAGTATAAAAGTAAATTTCACACTAAAGAACTGACAAAATGCATAAGCAGTTTTTTTAATAGAAATATGAGCACACAACAGAAACCAAAAATAAATATTATATATTTCGTTTCTATAAAGAATGTCTATGTACCAAATTCTTATTTAAGCTTCGCGAAGTATATTTTATCTTTTTCTTCTATATTTTATAGATTTTTCGCACAAAAACTTTTGACAGCAAATGAAGACTACGACCTGAATTCGCCTTTTGGACACCTTTCTAAATTCGTCTTGACAGTGACATTACAGATATACATATTAAGGTGGTTTTAACTCAAAGGGGGAAATCGAAGCCGGATTTTTTAGGTGGCAAATTTCTATAAGCGCTTTAGAGGTTTTGTTAGATCTTAAGATTGTTAAAGTTTGAGCATAATCGGAATATCATAACACGTGCGACTGGGGCCTCGAAGTTTCCATAGTAGTTTGTATGGGACCAAAGGCGAATTTTCATTGCATTTATTGTCCAAGCATTGAAAAATTCTTACCAGTTCTTTGTTGTTTAGAACCACCCTAATACATATGTTACATAAAAACCGGTTTTAAAGGGTGAAAATAAGAAAAAATAGTAGTATAAAATATATTTTTTTTCCTTTCCATTATTCAACAAATTAATTACCATGGACCGAATTCCTTATATGTACATTTTCTCATTTGTAAAACTCAAACACTCAAACTCAAGGCACTCAACAGAGGCCAAATTACAGTTCTTAAATCTGATTTCATATACGATAATTCTGATTACCATCCATATTTACCAATTTACATACATACATATGTATATTAGGTTTCTAGGTCTTTTATCGAATGTGTTCGATATATACGCTCACACAATCTATCTGTAATTCAAATGTATGCATAGAATAAAAATGAAAGAAACGAAATCGATGTACATACATACCACCGTATTCAGAGCTGACCTATACTTATTGCATATACAATTGCCTATCAGTTGAATTGATTTGGCAATTGTCTTAGGAATTATAACACGTCCTTTGAATGAAAGGTAATGTTTGAATTAAATTCAACGAAGACTGTGACGCAAGCTTATTTTTTGAGCTTTATTAATATATTTGGATTGCGTTGAATATAGTTTGATTTTAAGAGCAAAAATTCAAATCTGTACTATTTTAGAAAGTTTATTAAACACTAAAAATATGTCAATTATACCCAATAAAATGTGAAATTTTGGAAATGGTTACATGCGATGACGTGACTTCATATGATATTTTGCATTAGTTCAAACAAAGTTGTGAAAGATACGATATTTTCATTAGCATTTGAACCCATTCAAAGGAAGTCGTTGAAAGATCCGATCTTTTCAGCAGTATTTCAACCTATCAAAGAAAGTCTTGAAAGATCCGATCATTTCCTGATTTTAATATATGTAGCTATATACAGGGCCAAAATACCAAAAATCGGCCAAATATGCATATTGGAGCTTTATTACGAGTGATCTTATATCTACTTACACACTACAGAAGTACTCTTACGTCTACGTTCACACAATGCGAACTGATCGCTATTGCTCATGATGTGTGTTGTGTGTTACACGAACGTATCGTGAGGATTCCAATATTACAACAATCCGATCCGATTTTTACATTTTTTAGGATTCGTTTCCACAACAGTTAAGGTTGATTTTATTACACGTTTAGGATGAAGTGAAGCATTTTCTTCATTATTTGCTTTGTAAATTAAACCAAATTATAATTTAATGGCCAATTTACACTAAAAACAATTTCTTATATGGAAATGTTATTACGAATTCTAGAAAATGTATATCTAATTATTTTATAATTTACAAATTTAGGGATCCTTGTAAAATTCTGAAAATGAATTTACCAAATTTTCAACTATTGTCACTATTGCTTTATAAATAAACCTAACATGGAGTAATCAATTATTTTGATAATAATTATGCACTTGCATAAAAAAACTTCTTTATATCATAGCAACTCCAATTTTTGGGATCATTCTAAAATTCTGAAAATGAATTAACAAAAATTCCAGCTATTGTCACTACTGCTTTATTTAGTAAATCCATGGCATATTTATATAAGGTATGTGCATGAACTACAACAACTAACAAATTTACAAAAACAACATTGTTGTTATCGAAAATTTAAGTCAGGGCGAAACCTATAACTCTGCGTGTTGCGTGTGCGTTCAATACTACAAAAACAAAACACATGTATTGGCAACGGATGATGAGCTTGGTGTCGATGGTTGTTGTGCTTGGTTTTTCAAGTTAGCTGCTGTATCATTATGTGTGTTCGTTTACTCAAAATTTTTACGAATTGTTACTGGATGTTGTTCGTTTACTTTACAGTACAATGCAAAAAAGCTTAGCCGATTACAAGTTACTGAACTTGTACAAATTTGTACAAATTGTTGAGTAAACGAACACACCTAATATTAGCTGCAGGGTTATTTGTGTTTCATATGTCATGTCATTCATATTGCCTCATGGCTTTACCTAATTAATTGCGTGTTGCATGTGCGTTCGAAAATACAAAAACAAAATACATGTATTTGTTTTTGTTGTCAATTTGAAATGATTTTGTTATATATTTTCATTTCTTAATTTACATGCTTTTGCTTTTATTTATGTTTAATTCGATTCATGATATGCTAAGAAATATTGTTAGATATAAGTAACTGGGAGTAGTTATTGTATAGCTGTTTTTGGAACCGCTCATGGCCCTATGGGCTAGGTTACTGTGTTTGTCAAATAAAAATTAAATTAAATTAAATACATGTAGGTATTTTGTTTTTGTATTTTTGAACGCACACGCAACACGCAGAGCTATAGGTTTGGTCTTCAAAGAAAATATTGAATAATAGGGTCGTTCTTAAACATAAATACATGTTGAAAAACATAAATTATAATTACTGCCCCCTTCTTTTATACATAGTAATTATTTTTTTGAGTAGTTCTAATATCCCTCCCTTGTTATATGTAAGCTATTTTTATAATATTAAATTGAACATTATACTGTAGTATACAGCCTTAAGGTCGAAAGACTGGGCATATGAAAATTGAAATAAATAAAAAATAAAAATAAATAAAATACATTTTGAATATCCTCTAAAATAGAACACATTTCAATCAAAATGTAAAAGTGCCTTGAATAAACCTAGCATGGAGTAATAAACAAGGTGTAAGTGACAACAAGTAAGAAAGTATCAGTCAGCTGTGCTGACGGAGATATACTCTCAGTCACTGAAAAACAACACAATAATCACGAATTTGCTTTAAAATACATGGAATATGTAGGCACTGCAATGTGGGGCAATACTAATGGGCCGATTCCGTACAGCGAGGCGAGTCATGTCGCGTCGTCTATCGTCTCTGTGACAAAATTTAAAAAATGCACTACGTACAGCGATAGAAAATAATCGTCGATAACAAGTTATTTTTATTCGTTAGTAAAAATGTACGGCGACAGCTAATTTGTTGTCGCCGGAAAATGAACATTTCGGCGACAAAATTTGACGACGTCAGGCGATATTGCCATACGGAATCGAAAAATTGCATTTGACAACGCGACACGACTCGCCTCGCTGTACGGAATCGGTCCCATAAATCATCGACGTATACAAAAAATTTTTAGTAAGCAAAATTCTGATTCATAGAGAACTCGAAATACATATTAAATAACGTTAAACTAAGTTTGGAAGACATTTTTGAAAAAGTTCTAGAGTTATCTTGCGCCATAACCATTTTATTTTGTGCTGGCATGGCTTTTGGAACTTTAGGGTCATTATCATAGGAAGTATGGACTTACACCGGAAAATATTCTACCGTTGTAAATGGGGTCAATAGGACAGCCTACTGAAAAAAGTATCAAAACGATCCAAGAGGAGCTTTAACTTCGCTTTTCCCGAAATTTGTGCGGATGGTACCCGAAGGAGTGGACCGATGTAGAGCATATTCCAACCTGATACATGACTGGAAGAAATAATACGATGTGCAAAGATTTCACCAATCAGAAACTCCCTGTGATATTTATCTTGCAGATTTGCCATTTTGGTTCGTGTCAGGGTTTCTTGGAGTTTTTAGACCATTATCTAAGGAAGTATGGAAAAAAATTGTACCGTCGTAAAGGGAGCCACAAGGACAACCTATTGAAAAAAATTCAAAACATTCCGCGAGGCGCTCTTAAACTTCACTTTATCCGTATTTTGTGTGGAAAATACCCGAAGAAGTGGACCGATATAATCCATATTCGAACCCTATCTATGTCTGGAAGGAATAATACGATGTTCAAAGTTTGGACCAAATCGATTGTTCCCTTCGAGAGTTATTTTTACAGGAAAATGTGAACTTTTATGGGGAAGGTACCCGAAGGATTGGACCGACATGGCCCATCTTCGAACTTAAACTAAGTTTGGAGAAAATATTACGATACCCAAAATTTGGTCCGAATCGGTTGATTGCTTCGAGAGTTATCGTGCGCACCAGCCAGCCAGACAGACAGATAGACGGACGGACATTTCTAAATCGTCTCCAAATTGTCTGAAACGAATATCGTCCAAACATACTTGGGGTCTAAAACTGTTATTTCGATGAGGCACATTTTTGGTCGCATCAAAGTGTATATACCCTTTCTAGCATAAAGGCTGAGAGTATAATTAGTTTTAATAAGCCAAAATGTCAGAATTAAATAGGATCTACCCAGAATATTACAATTTTAATTCAAAGATTTATAAATATAAATAAAGTGTCGCGTAAAAAATATACGAAGTATAGCATGTATCACATTATGTCTAGAGTAAATCAAAGCCAATGAAGATTAAGGCTGATTTCATAAATGCAACATGATGGGTCACGTGATTTCGTCTTGACTTCACAAATGCAGTATGTCTTTTTATAGGTATTGTCACGACTTCAAAAATTGAAAAAGACGCGTCACATTGCGCGATAGTTTCCCAATTTTTCGCAGTATTGCAATTTGTGTTGCGCTTATTTAGTACTGTTTTGTCAGCTGAAATTTGCGAAGAAAACCAGAAAAATATATAAAAAATAAGAAATGGCGGATTTGTGGTATGTAAATATAAAAACCGAATTTTAGAAAAGTAAACAGTCTAAAGCAATGTGTGCGTTCATAAATGCACTAAAATGACATGTCTCTTTTTTGACAATGTCAGTGTTGACACACATGTTTACTTTGTCTTCAGATGATGTCAATATCTGCAAAGTATATATTGGACTAAGTGCCGCTGAATTCTTCTTGAACGAGCCTAGTATTGAAATATTTGTGCTCTGTTCCAGAACCTGGAAGAATGTACGGCTGACTTCCATATCATCACATGCTTTGCAAATGACTGCAAATTGTATGAAGTTAGCTTTTTACCCACGTTAAAAATGCGCAAGTGTGACGTTTTGAAGTATAAAACTTCGGCTTCGTTAAGTATTACGGCGTTATGAGACACAATCATAACGCCGTAATACTTAACGGAGCCGAAGTTTTATACTTCAAAACGTCACACTTGCGCATTTTTAATGTGGGTAAAAAGCTAACTTGTATCATTTTTATTTCTGATACATTTAGTTGCCTTTGCGAGGAACAATGCATGAATGATGAGCAATGAATTGTTGTTTTTTAAGATTTTGAAGTAAATGCATTGTGTTCTCTGGAACCGTTCTTATTTCTATGTCGGTCCTTTGAAAGAAAAACGTTTATACGCAATTTAGACGTTATTTACAATGATATGTAAAAGGAATTGCACTGGAGTTCCTTGAAACCATTAATTTAGTTTCCGATATTATGGCTGACTTCATAAATGTAACATTTGTATTGCATATATTGACAAACTAATATACTGACAAAGTAAACATTGTCAAAAAAAGATACATGTAATTTTACAGCTTTTATGAACGCACAAACAGCTTTACTTTTACCTTTTTAAAATTCGGTTTATATTCAAAATAAATTTATTAGTCCCAATTTACATTAGGCGAGTTTACTTGCGGCAATTGTCAGTTTGTGGGTGAGAGAGGGTGTTGAGAGGCAAAGGGTTACCATATGCCTCACCTCTCTCTCCATCAAACTGACAATTGCCGCAAGTAAACTCGCCCAATGTAAATTGGGACTTATTAACAAACAAAAAAGTTTGGCAGTATTCTTGGAATAAATTCATGACCTGTTTTGGGCTTTCAAGTGGGGGCCCTTAAGTCATTACAGGTAAAAAATAGGTCAATCAAGTGGTTCCAGAATTCCTTTATACTTAAGTGGTTATGGCCACTTACAAATTTTACAAACTCGAAAATTGTTTTATTGGCTCATTTTAACCCACTTAAAGCCACTGGTCGTTTAAACGCCAACAAGAAATGTGCACAAAAATGCAGACAAAAAACAGTTAGATACGTGTTTTATTGCGGGGTTTTTTGTATTTTCTAATTGTTTCCTCATAAGTCCGTCCTTCCCCGTTCATAAATTGACATTTGAACTGCGTAGTTTTTCGCGGTTCGGTCACAAAAATAACCGTTTTTGATTTTCTTACAATGAGAAAAAACACATATCAATTTTTAAAAATTGATATTTTTAATTCGGCTTCGCTTAAATACAAGATTATTATGTTCTTAATGATTCCACAAAAACATATGCTGATCGGTTTATTTCTTTTTGAACTACAGCGGGCACCGCAAACTGCTTTAGTAAAAACAGCGTTTCGTATGCGGTCATTTGTCGGAAAACTGTGCAATACTTTTCAACAAAAAAAATCCGAATGTAGCTCAAGGTGTGATCTATCAGAAGAAATCAAAATCTTTTGAAAAAATTTGGTAGATAGATTTCTTGTAAAAAAATTCATGAACATTTCCATTTTTCGTGCTCAATAAGTGGCCATAACCCCTTAAGCATGTATGTTTCTCTGCTTTAATATTTTTTGTTGTTCTCTATTCTTATCAAAACTTATTGTCAGAATGACTTTTTAGTTTCTATAACACCAATGTACCAATATTTTTATTCTAATGTAGTAACAATTGTAGGTGATAGGTGATATTGATTGCAGTATACTTGTTGAATGCATTGGGGTTTTAAAGTAAAAAAAATACATTGGAAATGACGACTAGTATGCAATTGCTTCGGAATCTTTCTATCCAGACGCAACAGAATCGTGTTACCTGAGAATAATGCATATGTCGGTGAAACAGATACTATCAACCCAAGTGTTTATTTTTTAAGATAAGCGAATAAAGCAATAGAAGAAGATTTCCGAATGTTCTTTCACTCTTCACAACTTTACAAAAAAACAATTATATGCTCATACAAAGTCCACACACTTAAGTATTGCATGTGAGTGTAAATGAGAATGGTGTAATTCCATTGTTTTATTATTACCTGGTCCATAAAATCGTTTGCCTCTGGTCACGTCGAAAACATTACCGTTCACAGCAATAAGAACTCTGCCATCTGGTCCAGTGCCATCGTATTGCCTCAACTCAGCTACTGTAAAATCACGACGTAGCTTTGGCAGTTCCGGTTCTGGGGGTTTCTGAGATGCAACACTTGGAACTTCAATGCGATCCTTGATTATTTTGTAAACTAAAAATGCTATAATGGCCACCAACGCCAGATTCATAGGACTGTAGAATATTTCCTGTACGATTGACATGAACATGGAGGTCGAAGGGGAACCACCCTCACTTGTTTGTTCCATTGAATCGGCAGTCATTTTTATTTACTGTGTAGATCCGTTGCGCAAAAAAATATTTATTTATCTATCTTTATAGAGAGAATGGTATGTCCTCTTCTTATTGAGTGGAGACCCCGCTCGAACTTTGATCTTTGTTTGTCGTCACACGTTCGTGACAATTTCTTACCGGTCTTACTTCTTAAGTTGCCGTTTTGTATCGTTTTGTTCCTAAACCACGCGAATAAAAACGAAAATTATTCGATTAAACGAAATAGAACGAAGAAAATTAAGAAAATCAGCCGAGATGGGGTCTGTAGATCGAAAAATAAACAGCTAGATGGATCTGTAGATCGAAAAATAAACAGCCAGTAACCGATTACGCGATTACACATAGCAGTGTTGCCAGTATCGCTTACATAAATTGGACGAGTGGTAGCTTAGACCTGGCAAACCATCGATATTCCCAACATTAGATATTTTCGATATAATAGTTTAAAATATCGATTGCTATCGATAGCTTTGTTCCTTTACTTTTTTAATGGTAAGGGTGGTAAAAGAGAAACGTGTCAAAACTGCTCTCTCATGAACATTTTTACCAGAAAAGTAAAGGAACGAAAAATGGTAGATCTGGCAGCAATGTCAAAAAGAAACATACAAAAATCAGTTTTTAATTTAGTTTTGTCAGCGTTCGACTTTTTCTTCTGTTTTTCGTCCATTTTCTTTTTCATTGTGAAATAATCGTCAAACAAAAGTCGAAAAATCAGTTCTGCCATTTTTTACCTGCAGAAATTTTGCTGGTAGCCTGTGGTAGAAGAGAAAGCCATTTTAGCTCTCTCTCCCCTCTCATTCTCTTAAAAATTGCTTCCAGTTTTGCCACTTTTCGGGGTTAAGGAACGCTTTGCAGGTTAAAAATGGTAACAAATGGTAAAAATGGTAACCACAGGTAAGTAAAGGAACACAGCTATAAATTTGGAGATGAAAATGACGGAAATGTCAATGCTTTTCTTGACATTTTGCACAAGTAGTTCACAGAAATGTAAAGGAGAGTAAACAATTGCTTTTATTTTATAAAAATATTAAAGAATACATTTTACTTTTCCGAAAAATATGTACGTATGACTACTGTCTTACTTTCACACACACACACAAAACCGAAAAACAGCGAAATTTCTATTTATTTCAATGAATTTTAGGTTGGGGGTTTTTTCGCTGAAAATACAACCCTGTAGTCATGGCTTAAAACGTCAAATGACATAGATCAATAATAATGGTAGATGTATATGCATAATTAGTCGGTTTTACAAAAACATATGAAATGTTGAACTTCAATGTTTATATTAAAAGTACCAAATAGAGTAAAATATAAAATTCACTTCAGCTATACTCCAGAATATTATTGATAGAAAAGTGTTCCAAAAATAGCAAAAGTTGTACTCAAAACTTAAGACAGTGAAAACATCTTCTACTTGAAAAGTTTGGCTGATCTAACATCGTGATTGTTGGCATCCAATTTCCAGATACGGCGACATTTCAGCCAAAATTTTTACAATATTTGTAATTTTTCCGTTCCCGTACTTTTAGAATAAATTTCAATAAATGTCAATACTTGACAAATTGCTCATTCGCAAGTATTACTGCATATTAAAAAATCAACAATTTTATTTAGCCACGCGGATACAATTTTTTGTCCTTGTTTTCAATTTTAAGATATACCCCCATTATTATAATGTTTGGTTTACATTCGGCGTCGTTTCGCGATTTCGAAGGCGTTTCGTGATCTCGCGCGGAATCAAGCTAAATTTATCATGATTTCGCCTACAAAAATGAAATCATCTCATTTCGTGATTTCAGCGAAATCAACATCGAAATCACAGTACACATGATATACAACTCTGGTTTTGCCTAAAAAAGTACCAAAAGTTGCAACACTTTTCATGTATCATAATAAATAAGGTAGATGGTCAATTGCTGCAACAAAAAATTTTAGTATAAAAATTTGTAAACAATGTGACAAAATTATTAAATTACTTTGTTACAATTATGGCAAAACTACCAGGTAGTGGTATCACACCAGCTGATCGAATATGAAAAGTCAAATCCCTTTATAAAAAAAATTATTTTTGTTGTAATTTCCCCAACAACATAAAGAAAGTTTTGACATAACATATTCAAAATTTTACGATGCCACTACCTGGGTAATTGTTCCATGGTTACAATGCTATTTTTTTATTGTGTTCCCGTACTTTTTTAATGGCAATGTTAGAAAAAAGGGCGAATTGTCAAAAATTGCTTCCTAATACAAATTTCTTAAAAAATTCGGGAACGGAAAAGTGACGGAAATTGCAGAAACTCCTGCATAAATGTCAAAATCAACGTATTAGCTATCATATTAGATGCCAATGAAAATACTTGCTGCTAGTTTCTACTAGGCCAAAAAGGAGAAGAAGGTGTTATTCGGCGCTATTTTTGTTTAAAGAGAAGTGCAAGTCTTGCTAGATTTCGGAGTACGGGAACGCATTTTAGCACTAAACGGGAAAACTACTGCATAAGAACAAGAATAATGTACTTGGAAACATAATGAACACGAATAATCCCATTTATTGGTTCTGAGCACAACTTTTATCTATCAAAATTTATTATTATGATGTATCAACGATAAAATCATTTTTTATTTTTCATTTGTTAGAATTAATACAATATATAGATAATTTTACGATAATTTTCCAAATAAAGTTGTAAAGTTCTATATTTTTATATTTTTGATGATTATTTCAATTTACAACAACTTGTGAAAATTCATGTTCGATCAGCTGCGCATATGCATCTACCTTGATCATTGTGATATGTTTGAAATCAACAAAAAATGAGTGTGAACACCGAGGTGTATTTCAGGATTTCGTGAAATCCAGTGGATTTTGGAGCGCTAGTGTAAACTTGGCATAAGTCTTCTTTTGTTATGTGAAAATTATATTTCTAATGCCTCCAAGTTAGTTTATTTTGCATTTTCAAATCCATCAGATAGTAAAAGAACACATGTAATAATGGCCCATAGTGGTAAAACTGTTTTTTGTTGGAACAATTTATTGATGCATCTACCTAAATAATTGCATAATGTCAATAACAGTAAAAAATGACAACCCTGCTTTTGAAAGAATAGCCATAACAAGAAAAAATTGTAATCAGCTGTTAGCTGTGGCCTACCTTATACATTAGCTTCGTTCCAGTACTTTTTTAATGGTAAAATGTTCAAAAGAGAAAACTGTCAAAAATGAGTTCAACGCACACATTTTTCCAAAATGTACGGGAACGGAAAAATGGCAGAAACGTCAAAAAATCTGGAACAAATGTCAACGTCGGCGTGTCAGCGAATCGGAAGCCGGCAAACATGTTGCACATTTTTGCTCGCTCAAATTTGTCGTGTAAAAAGTTTCTAAAGAGAAAGCAATTCAACGCCATTTTAGTTCAAAGAGAAGTGAACATTTTCCAATTTTTTTGGTGTACGGGAACGCATTTCGGGGAAAAATGTTCAAAATGTGTTAAATGTGTAAAAACTTTTTAGTTCTGGAACGAAGGTATTATTGTACCATGCGTGTATCTACGAACTTAGTCGAAGGTCAAAAAAGAGTGGTTTCATTGAAACTTTTAGGTATTTATAGATCGAGTTCTGCTATAATCTACTAATGTTTACTATTTTTTTTTTTTTTCGATAACAAAAAGGGAAAAATTCTATCGTAGTAAAAAATAGTAGCTTCTTGCAGGTTCTGGAACAGAGCAATAGTTTTTGATAAAAAAAAGTTACATGTACAATTTCCGCAAACATTGTATTGTTAGTCCCGGTCCACACTAGCTTGAATCTCATCTGGATTTCATTTGACGTTTAACCTATGGATTTGACAGTTGAAATCGAGTGGATTTCGTAAATGTAAACCAAGCATAAGGGCCATTATTTGGTCTGTTCCTTTACTTTTGAAAGTGGTAAAACCGGCAAAAGTAGCAAAAGTTGTAATCTGCTTCTATATGAATTGTATGGTGTCTGAAGTAAAGGAACACTTTTCGAGTAAAAAGTTGTAAAACTTGAAGATTCTTGCACGTAAAGGAACAGAGCTATTATATGTGTTCTTTTACTATCTGATGGATTTCAAAACGCAAAATAAACCAATTTGTAGGCATTAAAAATATAAGCTTCGTTCCCGTACTTTTTAATAGTAAAACTCGTAAAAGAGAGAACTGCAAAAAAATTGTTCCCACACACAAGTTTTTTGAAATAGTTCGGGAACGGAAAAATGGAAAATACGTCAAAAAAACTGTAACAAATGTCAAAGTCGGCGTATCAGCCAATCAGACGCCGGCAACCATGTTACTATTTTTTTACTCGCCCAAATTTGTCGTGTAAAAAGTTTTTAAAGAGAGCGTCATTCAGCGCCATTTTTGATTAAAGAGAAGTGAACATTTTACCACTTTTTTGTGTACGGGAACGCTTTTTCGAGTAAAATGTGTAAAAGTCGTAAAAATTGTAAAAACTTTTTAGTTCTGGAACACAGCTATAATTTGTACATTGAAAGTTAATGTTAAGCTGGGTACACATTGTCAGTTTTGAATGACAGTCTTGTTGTTGCTTGCTAGTGTGGCCGTTCATTTTTGTCATTAATCATGCAACCACAAAATATTTTGTGGTTGCTGGATGGTTGGACAGTTATCGATAATTGCAAAAAATCGTCATTCAAAACTGACAATGTGTACTTGTTGTGTATTTATATTGAAAAATGAGCACGCGTTGATTAATGTTTAAATAATACTTTATTTATTAAATAACTAACAACAAAGATGAATATAAAAATGGAGTCGAACGTTTTGATCTGGTTGATAGTTGAAATCGAAGTGAACAAGTTAATAATAACTAGTAAGTAAAATGGCTGTTACTAAAAATGTAACGAATACTAATTAGTACAAAAGATACATTAGCATTGAGTAGAAAAACTTAACATTGCAGGGTTGCCATCAAATATCAATACATCATGAAATACACCACAATCTCCCAGGCTTAAAAAGTGCTTTGCCCGAATGGTAAACGAACAGGTCTTCTTTACAACTCAATCGCATTGAATATTCAGGAGCTGCAGGAACATTTGAAGAATCTGAAGAGTTGACAATATTAATTACATTTTGATTTTTGTTCGTCGAATTATTCTCAGAATGTGTTGAATTTGTCGAATTGATGTTGCTTAGTGAAACGAAAAGTTGATAGTTTGCAATTAATTATTTTAAAACTGATTTGTGGTTCATTGCTGTGCTGTTTTTGGTTTCTTCCTCGCTTTCTCCCCGAATTAATTGTTGCAATTTTGACTGAAAATGTTGTTTTTGTTTCGATTGTAAACTGAATGTTCCAAATCGGCATCATTGAAATTGATATTTAAGTGGCGTATCCAAGTACGGCCCACTACTGCTGGATACTTTGAATCGACAATGTATATTTCTTCTATTGATTTTCTGTTTTTATATTGCACTTGAATGGTAACAACACCCATTGGCACAAACACTTCACCGGTATATGAACGAAGTTCAATGCTGGATTTCCGTACCGGATTATTTATTTTCAGTTTTTGAAATTGATTTTCCGGTATTAGGGTATATGCGGCACCAGAATCCAACTCGAAACATTGATTTTTTCCTTCAATTTTTATTTTTGTGTAAAAATTTTCAATATCCTCTGTTGCTGTTTGTTTATGTTTTTGCACTTGATTGATACCAAAAAAATCACTAGTGTCATGTGTATGTGATGAGCTACTATCGAACAGCTGATTGCAATTATCGATCGAATTTGTATATTTATCGATTTTTGTTTTCCTTTGATTGATTTTCTCCTGAATGCACACTTGTTGTAAATGGCCGACTCTCCCACATAAACGGCACTTTAAGGTATTTTTGTTTATTTTGCACTCATTAGCGAAGTGATTTGTCTGTCCACAACGCACACACATACCATTAAGTCCCAATTCGCTGTAATTAATTTTACTTTGTGTTCTTCGGTTGTTATGATGGGTTTGATTGCGGCTTCGAATCTTGTTGATTTGGCGGCTTTCTTGAACTTGGTTGATTTGTGTTGATGTGTTTTGAGAGATAACCATATTGTTGATTTTTGCTGCTTCGATTGTTGTTGCTTTTTCAACAATCTGTGTAAATGTTGCCTCGGGCGTTTGAAGTAGTTGCTCGCGTATATAATCATCTCTTAAGCCTCGGATGAATTGAGAGCGCAAAAATATTTCTGCCACTGATTTTTTGCATTGACACACAAACATACATGCACTGGCTCGCTGTTGAAGAATTGCAACAAATTCTGATATGGTTTGATTTTCATTTTGAATTTCACAAAGAAACTTGTGTTGCTCCACCAAAATATTTTTCTTCGGACAAAAATGAGAAGTTAGAAATTGAATGATTTCGTCGTACTTCAAATCACTAACGTTTCTTGGGGCAGCTAAAGTAGATAGAGTTGAATATACAGGTGAACCGATATATTGTAACAAAAGCTTTGCACAGGTCGCTTTGTCGTCGAACACTCCTTTCAGCTGCAAGTGAAGCTCCAACCGTTCCTTGTACGTTTGAAAATTTTCGGTTTTAGGTTCGAAGGCATCGAAATTTGTAATTATTTGCACATTGGTGGATGTCGAAGTTGAAGCTTGTTGCTGATTTTGCATTGCTGTTGCCATTGTTGTAATGGCTTCCAACAGTTTCGCCAATTGATTTTGATCCATTTTAGGTTATGGATTTTGTTGAAGTTGAAAATAGATATTTTTTTCACAAAATCTTATTGAGAACTCTTTGAACTTGAGTTTATCCTCGTCGCCAACTTTGTTGTGTATTTATATTGAAAAATGAGCACGCGTTGATTAATGTTTAAATAATACTTTATTTATTAAATAACTAACAACAAAGATGAATATAAAAATGGAGTCGAACGTTTTGATCTGGTTGATAGTTGAAATCGAAGTGAACAAGTTAATAATAACTAGTAAGTAAAATGGCTGTTACTAAAAATGTAACGAATACTAATTAGTACAAAAGATACATTAGCATTGAGTAGAAAAACTTAACATTGCAGGGTTGCCATCAAATATCAATACATCATGAAATACACCACAGTACTGTACTTTAAGAAGCTCCTCCTTGAAATTCACTCATCACTTTTAACTTTCAGTTAACCGGAACGCTATAAATCTATTTGGTAAATCCAAACTATAACAAAAGAAGACTTCCCTGTAGGAAATGTCAATAGTGAATCTATACTGACTTACTACTGGCATTGTCAACAGTACTACTGACAAACTGTAGACAACTAATGTAATTTCCTATAGACATTTTGTATGAACGTGTCATTCGAAAGTCAGTACTGACAATGGAACTAGTATGTCAATAGTAAGTCAGTAATTCCTCAGGAACCATGTGTTGACATTGGAGGTAGTGAGTCAATATAGACATTGGAGGTAGTGAGTCAGTATAGACAATGGAAGTAGTGAGTCAGTATAGACATTGGAGGTAGTGGGTCAATAGTACCAGATTTTCAATACTAAATTTTTTAGCTTATTTTGGAACTTTTCATAGATATAACATCTATATAGTACGTTTAGAGGTAGTTTACACTATCTATCAATAGGTCTGTACGATAACTCAAAAGTTTGTACAAATTTGTACAAACTTTTACAAAATGCTGTTCGATAACAAACTTGTTCAGTGAAAGAACACTGGGAGGTGTTGCAAGTACTCGCAAGAACTTGCAAATACTTTTTACTTGCGAAGTTATCGAACAGACCTAATGTCATATGACACGAAATAAAAACATTCCATATCTACCCACGGAGGCAATGTGGAGACGTAATTTTATTACGTTTTTGCTGGGGTGGACGCACAGAATAAATGGCGTAAGGAAAATCTCCAATATTCCACATATTAGTGAATATTTAACGATGGAAAATTTCATGTCATATGACATTTACATATAGTGTAAACTACCCCTTAATAAGAAGATGAAGCTACACAATTGTTTAAATACTATATTTCATTAAAGAATAAAACAAATAATAATGAAAATGCTAAAAATGTACAAATTGCGTATTACTGTATTTTTATCTTTTTAAATGGCTAAGCCAAAGATTCCACATAAGTAAAAATTAGTAAATAAAGACAATGTTTTCAAGGCCGCTTAAACATTTTAACATATCATTAATAAAAAACGTTTTCGTTTTATTTTCTTGGCCAAGTCGCACCAATGACTTGTCTGCTTAAAATAGTTCTTCTTCTGTTGCACTTAACGTTTTATCAGGCGATTCGCTGAATGTTGATATAACATCTAGGAATTGAAAAGAATAAACATGTATAAATAAACATAAATAAAAAATATGTCCTTAAATTTGCTTGCCTATTACAGCTGTATATCATTGGAAAAATCTCACAATCGATTTTTGCCAAATAATTCTTCAACATTGTAATTCATTATTATATTTAGTTGCATTCAGCATTTCCAGCGAGACGGGACAATATATACATCAGGCTCCACAATCTTCTCTAAAGGTTCCACATAATGTCTAATTGTCGAAATTTCACCACAAATGTTGTTAGTCGCCTCAGAATTCGTACTTTGCTATAAAATTGTTTATTTTTCACATGTCTTTTATATTTTCTTTTGGTCATACTTGTTATTGAAATTACATGCTTTAAGTTTTCACGATATTTTATTGATTTTTACAAAAACAATTTTTTCACCAACCGCAAAAATTATTTTACGCCAAACAATTAAGAAAATTAAAAAAGATGCTTCGTTGGGCTATCATCTGTCAATATACTCTGTGATTCTTCTTATTAAGGTAAAGGTATCAATAGTTGACAACCTGGTGACAAAGTGTTGACTTTGTCACCATATTAGTAGACAAAGTGGCGACATGTCAACACATGACCCCACACTTCCTACAGGGTTATAATAATGAGGGTAAGTATTTTTATTCTGATACATACAGTTAAGTCCAATTTACATATGCATATTAAATGACTTCGTTTTAGGAAATCCTAGAATCAAATGAAGTGTATTTACATCTGTTTTTTTGCGTCATTTGCTTACGCACACAATCGCACATACACACTTATACAATAACACAAACACAGGCACACAATATATTTATTCAGAAAAATAGGAATTTCATAACACAAATGTGTATCAAATAACTTAAATTAATTCCAAAAACAAAAAAACATAATTTTGCAAGTTTTTTAATCATTTATTTTCACTTTTGTCATCGTTTGAGTATTTTAGTTTTTCTACAACACACACAAACAAAGACATCATAAAACAGTTGCATTTTTTCGTAGTTTATGACAAAAAACAGGGCTGCTTATAATATTATGGTGTTTTCGTGCGTTGTTTAGAATAAATGACGCAGCTATCGTAATTTATTTTTGTATGGCAAATAACGCAAAATGTTGCCTGTTTTAGCAAATAAATGACGAATCAGCTCCAAATGACGCAAAAGTTGCTAATGTAAATTGGACATTTGTCAACTAAAGCTTCGTTCCCGAACTTTTTAATAGTAAAACTCGTAAAAGAGAGAACTGTAAAAAAATTATTCTCACATAAAAGTTTTTTGAAATAGTTCGGGAACGGAAAAATGGAAAATACGTCAAAAAAACTGGAACAAATGTCAAAGTCAGCGTATAAGCCAATCAGACGCCGGCAACCACTTTGCTATTTTTTTACACGCTCAAATTCTTCGAGTAAAAAGTTTTTAAAGAGAGCGTCATTCGGTGCCATTTTTGTTTAAAGAGAAGTGAACATTTTACAACTTTTTTGTGTATGGGAACGCTTTTTCGGGTAAAATGTTTAAAAGTGGTAAAAATTGTAAAAACTTTTTAAACTTTTTAAATTGTTGCAAACGACGAATTTTTAAAAATTTAAGCTCTGTTCCTTTACGTGCAAGAATCTTCAAGTTTTACAACTTTTTACTCGAAAAGCGTTCCTTTACTTCAGACACCATACAATTCATATGGAAGCAGATTATAACGTTTGCTACTTTTGCCGGTTTTACCACTTTCAAAAGTAAAGGAACAGACCATTAATTACAAGAAATTCGTTCAATAATCCCGGTCCACACTAGCGTGAATTTCATTAAAAAATTTCATGAAATTAGGCGTTCTTAAATCGAATTCCCCACTACAGCAATTTTATGATTTTACTCTACTATGGAAGTCGATCTAGAGACGCATAATTTCATGCAATTTTTTCAATGAAATCACTCTAGTGTGGACCGGGACATAAGGTTGGGTTTTTTGTACATACATTTAGGCAACAAATGTATTGCAAAAACCAAAATTGTAGAAAATTTCATATTAATTGTTCGTTCCTTAATGAGTTGTCTATCCACTTTGGACATTCATTGGAGCATTAATGAGCTTAGTTAAACCAAAAATTAACCCATTTCGTACTTGGTGTTCGATTTTTCGAACAGTAAAATCACCTTTTTTCAAAAAAATATTTATGGATGAAAAAGTTTAAATTTTAAACAAGTTTTGGTATATGTGTAAAGTCTAATCTGTCAGCAAATAAAAAAAAATTGTTCCCTTGAAAACCCCACCTCCCCCTCGATGTTAAGGCTAGATTTTTAAAACCTATATTTTTGGATCTTTTTTAAATTAATTTTAAAAAATTATAAAAAAAAATAAAATTAAAAAAGTAATCATGGGGAATTATTGCCAATATATGTAGCCGTTTCACAAAATATAGAGAACTTGATTTACATGCGCAAGCGCGACTTTACAGATGTGCAAAGTTGACTGTTCGAAATTTCGAACGCTGGTACTTAACCTACATATCGATGAGTATATCAAAACGTGGAAATTTACTTACAAATTGCGGGGAAAAGTTATAATAGCACCATATAAGACAAAATACTCGGTATGTTCCACTCTAAGGATACTAGTTCCCCAATTTTTAGTAAATCTTGATCCTTCGTTGGAGGATGTTTTTGGAGTTTTTTGTTAAATTGGACCCAACAATTTTATGAGGGTTGATATCAGGATGTTGGCCCGATGTATTTAAGAGCTTTGTGTTGTTATATTATATCGGTAAGTTACACAAATAAGATTGACATGTTAGGATCTGGTCTTTGGAATGGTAGTAGTTGACTTTGTTTGAGCTTTCGGGATCGATTTTTCTGACTTTCAGACTAATGACTATTAGATATTTGTTAATGATGTCAGTGGGGATGTCTTTTTAATTTTTTGGATTTATTATGATAACAGAGGATAATATTGTTACGAATGTAACTGATAGGTTTAAGTTAGTTTAGTTTAATTTCCGTTAATTTAAAAATTTGAATTGTAACGTAAAGTTTTTATTACGCAGTTACTTTATTTAAGCAACAACAACTACCATGTAGAACTCTCTTCATTATTCTAGATGTTACTTTACCTTTCATTAATGTGCTTTTATTTTGTTTTGCCATGTAATTATTGTTTAGTTTGTTACTTCTTTGCACTTGTTTGTTGTTGTTACGTCATTACTGTGCTTGTCGTCCAATTGTATTCCCCCATGTATGTATGTGAGTATGGTTGTTCGCTTAGTGCGAATGTGCGTCTGTGTGTTCGCTGCACAGATTCGAGATGTTGCCATATGTGTTCTGGAGGACTCTAGAACAGGGAGACTTTGGGGTATAAATACCGGGGAAATGGCAATGACGTAGTAGATGTGTTTTAAGCGTTGAACTGAACAGATCGGTTAAATAAGAGCTGCGTGCTAACTAGAGACTTGCTGTGTGCTCTGTAATTAAAGTCGGTTCTGAATAAGTGTAATAAAGTAAATAAAGCATTGTAGAAACGTAATCTAAAACGAACCCTGTTTTATTTGGTACAAATCGTATCGGGGAATAAAACAACGTCTACACGGAGATTAGTTAAATCTAATTCCGTAACAATATCTATACACTTAGTAAAAATTAAATCATATTAATACCATTGAGAGACGAAATAGTGCTCTGTCGTAGGTCGTTTCAAAATACTACACTGGTGTCAATTTTTTCCATATACTTTCCAGAGGTATTTCGATGTTCTCAAAGCCAAAATCTGACTGTTTTGCATTGTTCTATTACACTGTGCAACATTTTTAAGGTGATCTTGTGCAAACAATTCGAACTGAGGATTTTTTGAAAGTACAGACCCAAACGGGTTTTGTTGTGTCAGATCCAGCTCGGATTTTATGGCCCCATCGAAACATGGTTACGTATTGAGTTTTTAAAGATATTCGGGGCTATATCTCTGAAACCAATGCGAATCTTCTTCTGACCTCTGAAGCAAATTTTTAGATCAGGACAAGAATAAAATATTTGGAGAAATAGTGAACTCGAAAAACTACATTTATTGCCTCAAATTTCAAAATATATGCAAAAACTACACAATTTTTATATATTTCGCACCGTATCTCCAAAACCGTTAATTTTTTCTGAATATTTTCTTTCGAAAAAATATTCCCTAGAATGTAATACACAACTCTTCAGAACATGCCATTGTTGTAAAATGCCTCTATGCCGTTGGTTTATGTACATTTTCAAGGACGATTTAAAAAAAATGCCAATAATGTTGTGAAATCCGAAACGCGAGAATAAGCTGTTGGTGTGAACTGTGTTTGAAATACGTGTTGTAAAAGATATGATGCAAAATACCGCTGAAACAACATGAAGTAAGCATTTTAGAGTTTCAGAATGATTTTTGCAAAAGGTTACTTGGTTCAACTCCCAATAGTTTAGCCGATACTGACCAGAATTTCAGCAATTATGTAAAATTTTCTATATTTTATAGATTTTGATGCCCTAGATGGAGTTTTTCTTATGTGATTCTTTTAAAAAATAAGTTCCACTAGTTTAGGGCTACAATATTGCTAAAGACAGACAGCAAGGCCAAATTCCTATTCGTTTCTGAGATAAAGGCCTGATAAATGCAAAAAAGTGTAGATTTAACCCGGTTTAGATGAGGCCATAAAGTCCGAACTGGATCTGACAGGACAAAACCCTACTAGGGGTTTGGTAGTCTAAATATGTACTTTCAAAAAATTCATACTAGAAGTTGTTTGCATTTTTAGTGTTGCATAGTGTTATCCTACAATACATTCTTTGCATACTTGCCTGTGGCCGATTCGTCATTTTTTATTGTTAATATGGTCCCATGCGTTTTTTACCTGTCTGAAGACCCTCCATTACGGCTTTGATTATCACAGAACTTTATCACATTCAATACTGTTAGCCCATTATTAGCCGCAAAAGTCATAAAAATGCATAATGACCGCAAAAATTTGCAAAAATTTTGTAGTTTTATAGTACTGATTTTCCCGTTGCAATATATTTATTGTCACTCCAAAATTTTTTGTAGGATTACTTGTTTAGCCACTACAAATAACTGGTAAACGAGTGACTAGGTAAAAACCATTGCCATCCCAGGACAATATATAGAAACTATTCAGACTTGTTACAGACAACATTTCACGTCATCTTTAGTAGTGGGTGACGTTATATTTTCAGATGAGGCTAAAATTGTTTTGTACTATCACGATGGACCTCAAAAAGTATTGCGAAAACCACTTACAACCATGAAAACAAAAAAAAAAAATTAATACATAATAGCCCTGTTCCTTTACGTGCAAGAATCTTAAAGTTTTACCACTTTTTACTCGAAAAGTGTTCCTTTACTTCAGACACCGTACAATTCATATGGAAGCAGTTTACAACTTTCACTACTTTTGCCGGTTTTACTATTTTCAAAAGTAAAGGAACAGACCATATGTAAAGTTGGGAAATATGTCAATTATGGTATGGGGTTGTATACCAAGCTGTGACTTTGGTAAGGAGGAAACAATGACAGAGAAGGTTTATTTGGGTGTTTCAAAAATGATTTAAGCGACAGCGTCAAGAAATGTGGACCTGTTGACCCTTAAAATTCAAACAAGTTGCAATATAAGTAGTAAAACAGCGACCCTAAGCATAAATCTTATTTATGTATGACTTAGTTGTAATACAACTGCACAAAAGTCATTGACATTCTAGTCCAAAATCTACATATTAACATTAACCCGATCGACAATTCATGGGTACACCTGAAGAAAAAATTCGGGAGTAGGCCGCCCATTAACAGGAGGTACTAAATAAATTGCATTAAAGAAGAATGGAATATCATTGGAATATGATATTCCGAAACTTATTTATTAAATTCAGAGACTTTTACAAGCTGTTATTGATACTCAAGGTGGGCATACGAAATATTAGAACCAACTTTTCGAAAATACCGCGAAAGATTAAAATGTTGTGAATTTTGCTGAGTTGTTCTTCTTTTTGTTAATTTTAAGAAAAATTTTAGTAAAATTTAGCTACTTTTTATTTTCTTTTATTAATACACATCTATAAGAATTAAACTGTTAACAAAAATATTGATAATTACATTTATTTATAGCCATGGTAGAATCATTACAAGGTAGGGCATAGAAAACAGCTGATTACAATTTTTTTCTATTGGTTTGCTTATTCTTTCAAATCAGCATACAAAAATTGTGTATATACAGTGACACAGAAAAGTATACATACACTCTACAAAAATGCGGTTTGGCTAAATCGTTGCGTTTTTTACAGCAACAACTGCACTGTGTGGCTCCTTGGTGACGAAATAACCATAATTACACAAATTTATTTTAATCTAATGCGTATATTTAATGCAATTTAAGAAATTCAATTTTCACAACACAGAAAAGTATACATACACCCCAAGGAAATACGAATATTATCGCAAAATTTATGAAATTAATATCAAAATTTATAAATTTTTTAGTTTTGGCGAATGTCTCTGGTTGTCTGAGATATATTTTAGAGAAAAGAAAATAATTTTTGTGGGTCAAATGTCGTTATTTAGGGACAAATTTCTTACATACCTCGTTAAAGCTGACCGTTGCTTAATTTTTTGCGTTTTTAGGTATTGTACTTTATAAAAAGCACAAAATTAGTTTCAGATTGTAAATCTTGAGACCCAAGAAAGCTTTGGAGTTGTTATTGAGAAAAATATTCCTTGCTGGACGTCGATTAATGCACGTTTTTCCTCAAATTTCTCAGGAAGTTAATATATTCCGCGGAATTCCTGGCGTAAATTACATACAAAATGCATTTAATTGCCTTGTAATATGGTCTGATACAATCCTTGGGCGTTAATTGAATCAGAAATGTGACATATTTTGTTAAAAACCTGTTCCCAAAGCTTCTGAAGCTACAAAATATAAACACTACCAAAAAAGCATTTAATTTGCACTGTGAACAACGTGGTTTTCGTATTATGAACGTTACCGTTACTATAGGCGCGAAACGTTTCGTATATTGTACATTTCTGTGTCAATTGATGCCCCAGGATTGTACCCGACAATATTACAAGGCAATTCAAGGCCATCTATATGTAATTTGCACCAAGAATTCCGCGGAATCTATTCACTTCCTGCGAAATCTAAGGGAAAACGTGCATTGATCGACGTTCAGGAAGGTATATTACGCACAAAAACAACTTCAAAGCTTTCTAGGGTCTCAAGATTTGCCATCTGATACGAATTTTGTGCTTTTTATAAAGTACAATACCTAAAAACGCAAAAAATTAAGCAAGGGTCAGCTTTAACGAGGTATATAAGAAACTTTTCTGTGTTGTGAAAATTGAATTTCTTTAATTGTATTAAATATACGTATTAGATTAAAATAAATTTGTGTAGTTATGATTATTTTGTCATCAAGGATCCACGCAGTGCAGTTGTTGCTGCAAAGAACCCAACGATTTAGCCAAAACTGCATTTTTGTAGGGTGTATGTATACTTTTCTGTGTCGCTGTATGTGTATGGTTTTGAAAAATATGACAAAATATTTTATAGATATTAAAATTCAGTCGAAATGAAAATTGTTATTATAACATTTATTATTTATATTTATTACAACATTGTGATGAAACAAACTTTTGAACATATACAGAAGCTGACTCTCTAAAGAAAACTAATGCTAAGTTTACATTTACGAAATCCACTCGATTTCAACTGTCAATTCCATAGCTCAAACGTCAAATGAAATCTCACCTGGATGTCATTTGACGTTTAACCTATGGATTTGACAGTTGAAATCGAGTGGATTTCGCAAATGTAAACCAAGCATTAGCCTCCTATTCATTTTTCGCGTTTTTAGTTAATGATAGAAAATATCAAATAAACAGTACAACCTGTTGTATATTCAGTTATCGTAATTCTGACAGAATAAGCAAATACACCCAGGCCTTGTTTTTCACAATTTGTTCGAACCTGACCTACCTTCCAAAATATTGTACCATGTTTATAGCAATAAAATTATGTTTTATTTAAAATTATGTAATAATTGTTTTTGCAATAATTAAGTTGACTAATGGGTACTTTACACGATATGTTATTTTACATATGGGTTGTCACTTTGCATATACATTTTGAATATAAAAAGTGACAACCCACATGTAAAATACATATCATGTGAAGTACCCAAGGCATTTCGACCAGGTAGTGGCGTCGACATATTTGTAATATGTTATGTCAAAATTTTCTTTATGTTGTTGGGGAAATTACAACAAAAATAATTTTTTTATAAAGGGATTTGACACTTCATATTCGAACAGCTGGTGTGATACCACTACCTTGGTAATTGTGCCATGAAAGTACCCATAACTGTACATTCATCATGGTACAAATACACAGGTAGCCGCATCGGCAATTGTTGGTAATATAAGATGTCAAAATTTGACATCAATTCAATGCAATTGACACATTATGTTACCATCAGCTGGCTTTATAATGCTACCTGTATTATTGTACCATGACATTCATTAATGTCATGTTCACACGAGCGCTTCAATTACGTTGTTCGCCTGTCGAACGACGTACACGAATTAACCCGTTTCCACGACACCATTCGTAATTAACAGAAACATAAACAAAATTTCCTTCATATTTTTTTCATTGTTTTCACGAAAATTTGAACCGAAAACACATAAAATATACATTAAATGAATAGGAAAAACAGTAGACTTTCCTTCAAATGTATCTTTTATATTTATCTACACACATTTCATTTATTTTTTATAAATTCTGAATAATTTTTATTTTCAATATATTTTTATATTTTTCTATTTTCATAATTAAAGAGAGGTAGAGAGAGACATGTCAAAACAATGTTTGTGTATACAGACTTTCAGTTATTTGTTTCCTTTTTGTTTCTGATTTTTTACGCGATTTTGAACTAATGGACAAGAAATGTGTGTGGAATTAAAAAGGAAACACAACCATCTTCCTTCTGCATCTATATAAAACGTTTAGTTCATTAATTTTCATTCATATTTTTCCTTTGTTCTAAAAGTTTTTGTGTTTTCAACAAATTTTTCAATTTTGAATTTAGACATGTCATAATTATTATTTTCGATAAATTCTCTCATTTGTTAGGGATGGGACATATTTTATCGTTGTTCGGAGAGTATTTCTACTTGAACAACATAGAAAAATCTTCGTTCGTTCTCAGAATTTTGTATGGGGAATCAAGTAATTTATTCGTATTTGAGGGTCGAACGACGAATAGAGAACGAACGACGTACCGTGGAAACGGGCTATAATGTACATGGTACAATAATACAGGTAGCATTATCATGCCAGCTGATGGTAACATAATAGCTCTGTTCCAGAACTAAAAAGTTTTTACAATTTTTACCACTTTTACACATTTTGCGTTCCCGTACACAAAATTTATATGAAAATCGTTTACGACTTTTACAACTTTTACGACTTTTACCACTTTATAAAGTACGGGAACAGGCCAAATGTGTCAACTGCATTGAATTGATGACAAATTTTGACCCCTTATGTTACCAACGATTGCCGATGCGGCTACCTGTGTATTTGTACCATGTTAATGTACAACCACAGTAAGACTATGTTTACATTTACGAAATCCACTCGATTTCATCTGTCAATTCCTTTGTGTATACGTCAAATGGAAACTCATCTGAAATCGATTGGATTTCATTTGACGTTTGAGCAATGGAATTGACAGTTGAAATCGAGTGGATTTCGTAAATGTAAACATAGTATAACGCGGAATATGTTTGATTATATGTAAAAGAAGATCTAATAGTACGTTTATATATAACCGGATTTAACAAACTCACTGGTTTTCAAATGTCAATTCCATTGGTTATACAATCCGTTTCATGTCAATAGCACATTTCAAATTGCTTTTTGTTTAGTCGATATCCGTGGAATAACCTCGGGGAAGTTTATTTATGTATCTTGGTTTGTAATTTTATTAAGTATCTTTCAACAAAAAGTTTGGCTTCGATAACGTACCGTTATAATTTTTTGTAAAATTAAGATTTTTTAAAATGACCTCGAGCTTGATTTAATGAAAACAACATTGTATAACAAAAAGGTCGAAGAAAATTCAATATTTAACTAAAATTGGTATAAATAAAAGCTATTTCAAGTTTAAAAAGCTAAAATTGGTCGAACTATGACTTTAATACCGGGGAAATAAGACCTTCTGAAAGCTGTGCACTTTAATTGCCTATAATACGTTAAAAATTTGGCATAAATTGACTAAGAAGAGTTTTATACAAAAACTAAAGGAAAACGAAGGAATGGCGCAAAATAAACTTGAAATTCAACTGTAAATTGGGTACTTTTGATCGAGAAACTTCAAATTCCTACGACTCCTATTACATAATACGGCTCAATGTTAGCATTAAGATATGTTAATCATTAAAATATCAGGTGATTGTTATTGCTCTGAGTCTGGGGCAACGTACTATAAAGAAAAAATAAAAAATAATTAAAAATATTAAGTTACAGTGTTTTACTTATAATTGCACTAAAATCTAGAAAATAGTACTTCGTCATAAAGGAATCTCTCAAATAAACGCTTGCCATATAATATGGTCGCACAAGATTACAAACCAAGATATATAAACATTCCCGAGGTTATTTCACGGAAATCGACTAAAATGAAGTAACAAAAAGCATTTTGAAATATGCTATTGACATGAAACGGTGTGTATTTCAAATAAATCTTCATAAAGAAGGTAAACCCTGCAAAAGGCTATAATATAAACATGGCCTAATAGTGTTTTATAAAAATTTGTACCAGATACATTTTGTCATATTTTCAACTAAAGTTCTCAAATTTTGTAACTAATTTAAAGTACATGGATATAACATGCTCATCTTAATGTTTATTTATTAATTTTTACTTGTCCCAAAAGCCATCAAATATTTAATTTTTCTCAAAAATCATAATAAACATACGATTAACGTTATGTTTAGTGCTCCGCAGTCGGACATTTCCTACTAATTTTCGTTTTTTAATTTGTATTTATTAAAAAAAACAAAATATTTAATTTTCCTAACAAATCATAATAAACTCATGTGTGGTGCCATGGCAGAACTACCAGGTAGTGGTATCACACCAGCTGATCGAATATGAAAAGTCAAATCCCTTCATAAAAAAATTATTTTTGTTGTAATTTCCACAACAACATAAAGAAAGTTTTGACATAACCCAGCAAAAAGTTTGCATCCGCGGATGCAGTTAAATCACTAGAACAATTGCCGCTGGAGTACATCTTTTCCTATGAATTCACCTATGAATTTTACAAGAGAGCGCGCAGCTAGGATGCACTCCATTTTGCTTCCACGGCACACAGCTAGGATGCAGTCCATTTTCGATCCAAATCACAGCCTTTGATGTAGTATTTTGGATTGAATTTAAATGCAGTCTAAAGATGCATAAAATGCAAGCCATTGCATTAAGTGCTTCTAAAATGTATCGAACGGAGTGCATTTTTCATAACTCCCTGTGGACTACATCGAAAGATGTATTGAAATCATAACTCTGCATTGCAGTACTTCCAAACTTTTTTGCTGGGAACATATTCAAAATTTTACGATGCCACTACCTGGGTAATTGTGCCATGTGTGGTACATAACCTTAAGCATAGTACACACGGTCCAACAAAACTGACAGTCAACGTACTTTTACGGCAATTTTCTGGCAAATAAAAACTTTTTGTTAGCTAAAAATGATTTAAATACAACATTTAAGGTATAATTTAGTGATTAGGAAAGTAATTATTCAGCTAGACTTTGATATTAACGAAATAGACCTCGATGACTGTCAGTTTTGTTGGACCGTGTGTACTATGCTTTAAGCGGAGTACACACGATCAGTTTTGACTGTCGATTTTTCGAAAATATCGATAAGTGTCAAACTGTCCAGCAACCACAAAATAGTGTGGTTGCCTGATGACTGACAAAAATGAACGGCCACACTGGCAAGCAACCGATTATTTGAGCAAAACTGACAGTCAAAACTGATCGTGTGTACCCCACTTTAGGGTTTTGCACGTGGTACACTACGATTTTTAGTTATCCGGCAAAAATCTAATCAGTAGTGGGATTCTCTAAATTAAATTAATTAAAATTAAATTTTTAATTAAAATTAAAATAATTATAAATTCGGTAATTAACGAAATGTGTCGGTAAGTTAGGACCAAAATAAAGTTGTTGTGAAGTATTACCGATAGCAACAGTGATCGAACAACAGCTGATCGAACTTGCTAAATGTTGCTGGGAAAAATTCTTTCAGTAACTTTTAGCAGTAGGTCTGTACGATAACCCAAAAGTTTGTACAAATTTGTAAAAAACTTTTACAAAATGCTGTTCGATAACAAACTTGTAAAGTAAAAGAGAGCGAATTTTGAGAAAATTGTGAGAGAATTTTGTTACTGAGAACTTACAAATATTTGCAAGCAAAATCAGTGTTCGAAAATAAACACTATGGTATCGTACCGTACCGTTCTGTACCGTACCAAGGTGGATAGGTACGCTACGATAATGTACCGTACCGGTACACAAACACTAAAAAATATTTTAGTGATACTGTACCGGACCACAACGAAAATCTTACTGTACCGACTGCGGTACACAACGATTTTTAGTGTACCGACTGCGGTACGCTACGATTTTTTAGTGAACCGACTGCGGTACAGTACGATTATCGTAGTGTACCACTGGTTGGTTCTCTAAAACATAACGTACCGGTAATGTACCGTACATGTGTGTTTTGTAAATTATGATGAAAAATTATATGTTTGATGTTTTTGAGAATAAGGGCAAGAACAGTAACTAAAATTCAAGATTATATGTATAAATTAAAAGCACAAATGTGGTAAATTCGGTCGGTATACGAATTTTGAGAAAATTAGTGTAAAATATGAAAATAAGTAAAATTTCCAACAATACATATTTCAATTAATTCTATAAGAAGTTTTAAGTGAACCAACCTCTACTATAGCATTAGGTTTAAAATCCATATTATTAATTTATGTATTTCTATTTACTCGCTTTGAGAACATTTTATTATGGACTCATTGGAGTCCTTGTAGTCAATGTACATATTAAAACACTGTTTTTTAAATATTATTTGTTCCCTAGTTAAATAATTAGACAGTTTTTACAAGTAAAGGGGATGATAATGCATGTGTCATAAAACCATTTCTATGATTGGCAAAGAAAAACGTTAATTTATTGGTGTCATAACGATGTTTATTTGCGGCAAAAGTCAATTCATAAAAAGGTTATGTTTGTCCAATCCACATGAACAAACAAAACAGCCACAGTCGGATCACTAAAGATTGAGTCTCCAGCTAATATATTTTAAATTTTTAATATGTTTATTCTGTTGATGTTTTAATATTGATATGTTTGAATTAATTAAAATAAAATTGCATAAAACATAAAATCCGTTTGTAATAGGTAACAAAACAAAATTGTAAGAATATGAGAATAATGCCTCAAAAACTCAAACTTTAGAGGGCTTCTTCGTAGTGGTAATTCCCGTCTGTGTGTAAACGCCTAGTTATACTTGCCTTCTTTGCCAAGAAAGCATATAACAATTCATATTTACTCATAAATAAAAAAACACATGTGTGGTTCATTACCGGTACGTTATTTTTTTAGTGAACCGACCAGTGGTACACTACGATATTTTAGTGTACCGACTGCGGTACGCTACGATTTTTTAGTGTACCGACTGCGGTTCACTACGATTTTCGTTGTGCTCCGGTACGGTACGCTAAAATATTTTTTAGTGGTTATGCTCCGGTACGGTACACTAAAATATTTTTTAGTGATACCGTACCTGGAGCGGTACGTTATTTTAGTGTACTGTTTCTTTTCGAACACTGAGCAAAATGTTCCTTTTAAGAATGTGCAAGTTTGATCGGCTAATTTAAATTCGAATATTTTGAGGCGGACTTTGCAATTCTTGGCAGAAACATAAACAAACATTTGGTTATTAAAATAATTACGAGATGAAAAAGAGAAGAGATAACTAAATAAATTATGGAAAACGACTTATTTTGTAAAATGAGTTATTTTTTAGTTTGTAATGAGTAGGAGGAACACTACTGGCCTGTTCCCGTACTTTATAAAGTGGTAAAAATCGTAAAAGTTGTAAAAGTCGTAAACGATTTTCATATAAATTTTGTGTACGGGAACGAAATATGTGTAAAAGTAGTAAAAATTGTAAAAACTTTTTAGTTCTGGAACAGAGCTTTTGATACTAAAATTTTTTGTTGCAGCAATTAACCATCTACCTTGTTTATTGTGATACGTGAAAAGTGTTGCAACTTTTGGTACTTTTTCAGGCAAAAGCATGGTTGTATATTACGTGTACTGTGATTTCGATGTTGATTTCGCTGAAATCACGAAATGAGATGATTTCATTTTTGTATGCGCAATCATGATAATTTTTGCTTGATTCCGCGCGAAATCACGAAACGCCTTCGAAATCACGAAAAGACGCCGAATGTAAACCAAACATTAGTAACATTTCGTAATAATTATTACAAATTATCACGTAAAAAGACACAGCTATTGATGAAAATATTTTGGGCGACGCTGCTTTATGCTTGGTTTACATTTACGAAATCCACTCGATTTCAACTATCAATTTCATTGCCGACAAAAATCGGTAAAATTAAATAGCAAAATTATGACTAAAAACATAAAGAAAAGTTGGCATCACTGTTTGTGTCGGTAGAGCCTAGCGACTACTTTTTATTCATCGTTAACTTACCGAAAAATTTCGTTAATTATCGAAATTATAAGCATTTTATTTTTACCGACAATTGTCGATAACAGCAAAAATGAGTTACAGAATCCCACTACAGATGAGTTTTTATTTGACGTATACGCAAAGGAATTGAGAGTTGAAATCGAGTGGATTTCGTAAATGTAAACCAAGCATAAGGCCGACATTTTTGCCACAATTTTTATGATTTTTCATAAATCAATAACAACAATTTTTCGTTTTTTTTAGTTCGTAAACATTACCATGACAAACTGTATGTACATTGAGACGTGAGTAATAACAATTTGCATGAGAAAAGATCAACAAATATGATGACATGTTTGTTGATCTCGTCATAAGTTTGCAAAGCTCTCGTCAATTGAGCACTTGAACACAATAAAACAATAAACACATGAAGGCAGAACATGTTCGATATTTTAACTCATATTTTATTGTGATACCACGCGTTTAAATGATTAGTTGTTATTTTGAGGTATTTATATTGTTATTTCCCCGATGTGATTGATTCAAACATAAGAAAATCGGTTAAGATAAATACGCAGGCGTAAACAAAATCACCTTATGGAAAATATAGCAGAGTTATTTTATTTTATATCTGAACAGTTATCAGTGCTAGAAAAATCGCTGAAGTTTGCAACATCTAATCCAGATATTTATATGAATATTATTGACAACTACAATCGTCATCATAATTGTCTTATTTAAATATGCACAAAAGTGATGAATAAGAATATACGGATAAGACGAAAACAATAACAGATACAAATAAATAATCACATGTTTTTACACCACCCACTAAGTTGCGGAACATAAAGGTGAAGAATAGAGGCATGTATGCTTTGTCTGGAGACCTTGCGTTTTAATTAGAAGAGTCTGCATTAAATATAACTCCATGATGGCATCTTATAATGAATTGCAATTCGATTGGAATATTCTATTCCAGCAGCAAGATTTCGACCAATGGTCAAAAACAGGTTAGTATTATTGTAATGTGCAATTGAAAGTGCTTGGCACAAATATTCAAAACAATGGTAAGTCGGAATTCACATGTAGAACATTTTCGGTAAAGTAAATAGAGATTTTGGTAGAGAGGGAGAGAGAAGGAGGGGATGGAGGAGCGCTGTTCTCTCTCAAAAACTCAATTTACCGAAAAATGTGTACGTGTGAATTCGGACTAATAGTACGTTTATATAACCAGATTAAACAAACCCACTGGGTTTCAAATGTCAATTCCATTGCTTATATTTCAAATAAATCCTCATAAAGAAGGTTAACCCTGCAAAAGCCTATAATATAAGCATGGCCTAAATTATTATTTATAGTGATAAAATGCTTATGTCATGTTCACACGAGCGTTTCAATTACGTTGTTCGCCTGTCGAACGACGTACACGAATTAACCCGTTTCCACGACACCATTCGTAATTAACAGAAACATAAATAACATTTTCTTAATTTTTGTTTCCTTGTTTTCATGATAATTTGAACCGAAAACACATAAAATATACATTAAATAAATAGGAAAGGCAGTAGACTTTCCTTCAAATGTATCTTCTATATTTAATTACACACATTTCATTCATTTTTTCCATAAATTCTGAATAATTTTGTATTTTCAATACATTTTTATATGTTTCTATTTTCAAAATTAAAGAGAGAGAGAGACATGTCCAAGCAATGTTTGTGTATACAGACTTTCAGTTATTTGTTTCCCTTTTGTTTCTGATTTTTTACGCGATTTTGGACTAATGGACAAGGAATGTGTGTGGAATTAAGAAGTAAACACAATCATCTTCCTTCTGCATCTATATCAGACATGACCAAAAAGAGAACGGAGAAAATGTGAATGTATTCAAAATATTGGCAACTTATAACAGTGTGTTAGTAAGGTTGTATTCACGCAAGCTGTAAAACAATAACAAATCAAAACATTTCTTCTCTTTTGTACGCTTTTTCTGTGCATTCGGGTGGTGTGAGTGTAAATTGCCGAAAATCATCGGCACCGCTGTGCCAAATGTGGCCATGCTTGATCTATATAAAATGTTTAGTTCATTAATTTTCATTAATCTTTTTCTTTTTTTTCTACAAATTTTTGTGTTTTCAACAAATGTTTTAATTTTGAATTTAGACATGTCATAATTAATTTTTTCGATAAATTCTCTCATTTGTTATGTCATGTTCACACGAGCGTTTCAATTACGTTGTTCGCCTGTCGAACGACGTACACGAATTAACCCGTTTCCACGACACCATTCGTAATTAACAGAAACATAAACAAAATTTCCTTCATTTTTGTTTCCTTGTTTTCACGAAAATTTGAACCGAAAACACATAAAATTTGCATTAAATGAATAGGAAAAGCAATATACTTTCCTTCAAATGTATCGTCTTTATTTAACTACACACATTTCATTCATATTTTCCATTAATTCTGAAAATTTTGGTATTTTCAATATATTTTTATATGTTTCTATTTTCAAAATTAAAGAGAGAGAGACACGTCAAAACATTGCTTGTATATACAGACTTTCAGTTATTTGTTTCCATTTTGATTCTGATTTTTTACGCGGTTTTGAACTAATGGACAAGAAATATGTGTGGAATTAAGAAGGAAACACAACCATCTTCCTTCTGCATCTGTATAAAATGTTTAGTTCATTAATCTTCATTCATCTTTTTCCTTTTTTCTAAAAATTTTTGTGTTTTTAACAAATTTTTTAATTTTGAATTTAGACATGTCATAATTATTTTTTTCGATAAATTCTCTCATTTATTAGGGATGGGACATATTTTATCGTCGTTCAGAGAGTATTTCTACTCGAACAACGTAGAAAAATCGTCGTTCGTTCACAAAATTTTGTGTGGGGAAATAAGTAATTTATTCGTAGTTATGGGTCGAACAACGAATAGAGAACGAACGACGTGCCGTGGAAACGGGCTATTAGGGATGGGACTTTTTTATTCGTCGTTCAGAGAGTATTTCTTCTCGAACAACGTAGAAAAATCGTCGTTCGTTCATAGAATTTTGTGTGGGGAAATAAGTAATTTATTCGTAGTTATGGGTCGAACAACGAATAGAGAACGAACGACGTACCGTGGAAACGGGCTATTAAACAGAATATTCGCTCCAGTTTAACAAACTAGTTGCCAACATAGAGTGAATGAATTGCAATGATCAGTGTTTGGATTTGCTACTAGTTTTTTAAAGCATAGCACAGAGTCTATGCTGGAGCTGTGAAAGTGTCGCAGCATAGCACAAAGCCATAGCATCCAAAACAAAAACGAATGCTATTGTTTCTGGCTATGCTGTGAACATGAAAGTAACATAGCAGATGGGCTGTGCTGTGCTTGTGAAATTTTCACAGCACATAGAATAGTCCCGGTTCACACTAGAGTGATTTCATTGATAAATGTTACGAAATTATGTGTTCTTAGGTCGAGTTCCCCACTGCAGCAATTTCATGATATTACTTTACTATGGAAGTCTATCTAGAGACGCATAATTTCAATGAACAAATTTCATGAAATTATGAGTCCACACTAGAGTAATTTCAATGAAATTTTGCATTTTTGTTTTGTACACGCTGTCATGTGTTCTGCAATTTTGCTTTGTTGCAATATTCGTACGAAACAATCAGACCATTTTATTTTACATTTTCTTTTACATTCATGTAAAAATGTCAGTGAAATTACTCTTAGCGTGGACCGGGACATAGTAAAGTAATATCATGAAATTGCTGCAGTGGGGAACTCGACCTAAGAACAGCGATTTCAATTAAATAATTTCATAAAATTACTTTAGTATGGAACTCGATCTAAGAACGCCTAATTTCATGAAATGCACAGCACTTAGTCCCGGGCCACACTAGAGTGATTTCAATGAAATAATTTGATGAAATTAGGCGTTCTTGGCTCGAGTTCCCCACTACAGCAAAATCATTTAGTACTTTTACTTAGTATGGAACTCGATATAAGAACGCATAATTTCATGAAATTATTTCACTGAAATCGCTCTAGTGTGGAAATGGGACAGTCATAAAATCAAAAAACGATTGCTGTGCTATGCTGTGAACATTTCGAAGTAGCATATGGTATGTTCCTTTACTTTTGAAAATGGTAAAACCGGCAAAAGTAGTAAAAGTTGTAAACTGTTCCCATATGCATTGTATGGTGTCTGGAGTAAAGGTACGCTTTTCCAGTAAAAAGAGGTAAAACTTGAAGATTCTTGCACGTAAAGGAACGGATCTTTTGTATTATTAATATTAACCCAGCAAACCCACTGAGAGTTGTTCAGTGTTTCCGTACACTAAGGAAGTGAGAATGTATATTGAAAAAGGCGACAATCACCCGCATTTGTACTTTTTGTAAATTTAAGCTTTGTTCCTTTACTTTTTTAACAGTAAAAGTAACAAAAGGGAGAAGTTCTCTCTTCTCTTAGAAAACTGTGAAAATTGCTTTCACGTAACAAGTTTTGCACAAAAGTAAAGAAACGGAAACGGCTGCTTAAAAAAAATAACAAAACAAAAAAAAAAAAAAAAAAATTTCACTGTTTTTTATTTCACGGGTTTAAATCTACATTATTTTATTTCTTTTTATTTTGCTTTGACTAAGCGCGTAGTTTTCTTTTTATACCCTACACCACTATGTGGGGAGGGTATTATAAGTTGGTTTTGGCCAAAAAGTTTGTAACGCATCGAAATAATGGTCGTAGACCCATACTTGTATATACCAAAATGAATGTCTCGACGAGCTGAGTCGATCTGGCTATGTGTGTCCGTCCGTCAGTCCGTCCGTCCGTCTGTCCGTCTGTCCATCTAAACCTTGTAATCACGCTACACGTCGCAATTTTGATCGGATCGTCACGAAATTTTGGACGTTGATGGGGGTCCCGGAGGGGAAGAAGCCTATTGATTTTAGTGATGGTCGGATAATATTTAGGGGTCGGAAAGGGCAAAAAACTTAGGTGGATAAAAATACAACGTTTTTTTCCAAAGCGAATATCTCAGCTTCTGTATGGGACATACCGAAAGCAAAACCTGACAATGAAAGCAGAAAATATCACCTTTCTAGTGATGTAAAGTAGGTGCTCGTAGGTGATCAAACAACGAAGATATCACAATAGTAGCAAATAAAACCCCAATTTTCATTTTTGCGATTTTAATTATATTGACGAATATCACAGCTTTGGTTGAAAATTTTCCAAAAGCAAAGCCTGACTATGAAAGTAAAAGATCCCGTCTTTACAATGATGCAAACTAGGTCGGCGTAGGTAACCAAATAACGGAGATATCGCAATAGTCGGTAACACATCCCATTTTTCTATTTTTTGGAAATCACGCTACAGGTCGCAATTTTGATCGGATCGCCACGATATAATATCGCCACGGATAATATTTAGGTGTCGGAATGGGCAAACACTTATTTGGAGAAAAGTCAACATTTTATTTCAAAGCCAATATCTATGTTTCTTTAAGAGGTATATCAAAAGCAAAACCTGACCAGGAAAGTAGAAAATATCACCTTTACAACGATGTAAAGTAGGTTGTCGTAGGTGGTCAAATAGCAGAGATATGGCAATAGTCGATAATGCATCCCGTTTTCCGATTTTTTTGTAATCACGCTACAGGTCGCAATTTTGATCGGATCGTCACGAAATTTTGGGGGTTAATGGGGGTCCCAAAGAGAAAGAAGCCTATTGATTTTGATGATCGGATAATATTCAGGGGTCGGAATGGGCAAACACTTACTTGGAGAAAGGCCAACCTTTTATTTCAAAGCCAATATCTCTATTTCTTTAAGAGGTATATCAAAAGCAAAACATGGCAAGGAAAGTAGAAAATATCACCTTTACAACGATGTAAAGTAGGTTGTCGTAGCTGCTCAAACAACAGAGATATCGCAATAGTCGGTAATGCATCCCATTTTCCGATTTGTTTGTAATCACGCTACAGGTCGCTATTTTGATCGGATCGTCACGAATTTTTTGGGAGTTGATGCGGGTCCCACAGAGGAAGAAGCCTATTGATTTTGGTGATAGTCGGATAATATTTAGGGGTCGGAATGGGGAAAAACTCATTTGGAGACAAATTCAAAGTTTTATTCTTTGAGAATATGTTGGCTTCTAGTAGGGGTATTCCAACGGCAAAACCTGTCAATGGAAGAAGAAAATATTACCTTTACATTGGTGTAAAGCAGGTTGGCGAAGGTGGTCGAACAAGGGAGATAACACAATAGTCGGTAATGCATCCAATTCTTCCATTTTTGCAATCAAGCTACAGGTCGTAATTTTGATCGGATGGTCACGAAAGTTTGATTGATTGCTTATGGGGGTCCCAGAGAGAAAGAGGCATATTATTTTTGGCAGTAGTCGGATTATATTCCCTAAAAGAAATGTTTACCAGCGGAAAGCTTATGCACAGGGGTAGTGGTGTAGGGTATCACATGGTCGGCCCCGTCCCGACTATAGCCTTTGCTCACTTGTTTCCTTTTGCCTTAGTTGTCAAATAAATTTCAAATCTGCAGATTGAGAGATTTTCCACTTTTTACACAACGAAATTTGTCGAGCATAAAGTAGTAAAAGAGAAAGCCATTTCGAATCTCTCCCCTCTACTTTTTGGGGTTAAGGAACGCTTTCCGAGTTAAAAATGGTAAAACTTGAAGAAACTTTAAGGTGAAGGAACAAAGCTCTAGTATTCAGAAGTTATTCTTATGTTAGACGTTGAAACATTCGCATGCAATTTTATTAGCTTTTGAAAGAGAACTGAAGGAGAGAGAGTTCTTTTCTCCCTTCTTACCCATAAAAAAGTTTCGAGTGATAGTTGCAAAGTGCAACATAAGAGTAAAAAGGGTCTACTAACAAAATTTCGAAATTCGCTTCCATAAGTCCGGGTCCACACTAGAGCGTTTTCATTGAAAAAAATTCATGAAAGTAGTTGTTCATAGATCGAGTTCCATAGGTAATTTCAATGAAATAATTTCATTGAAATTGCTCTAGTGTGGACCGGGACATACTAAAATAATTTCATGAAAATTCTGTGGTGGGGAACTCGATCTAAAAGGGTGTTTACACTACCTATCAATGTCGTATGAGCTGTCACTTCTTTTATCCATTCGACATTCTCTATGTTTGTCAAAATTGGTCACACTATGTGTAAAACATTCACAGGCAGCGAATTTTACAACTCATATGACATTGGTAGATATATGGCCTGTTCCTTTACTTTTGAAAATGGTAAAACCGGCAAAAGTAGCAAAAGTTGTAAACTGCTACCATATGAATTGTATGGTGTCTAAAGTAAAGGAACGCTTTTCGAGTAAAAAGTAGTAAAACTTTAAGATTCTTGCACGTAAAGGAACAGGGCTATTGTCCGGTCAAAATAGACATGCGTGTAAGGGGGAAATAGCAAAAATTCCCACAAAGCTGAATTTTGGTGGAGAGCTAGGGTTGGCCATTAGAAGCAACGTCCTAAAAGTCCCCATCGATCCCATGTGTGCAAAACAAGTTATTCGGGGTCAAAGGTCATTTTTGGAGGCATTATTCAGTTTTTTTAATTTTTCTCAAAAACGGAAAGACTTAGCAAAAGCCGGCTAAAGTAAAAGTTGTAGATTCAATAATTGTCTATAAGATTGGTCCTTATGATTCCTAAAAAAGACTTACCATTTTCGAGATATCTCGATCTAAAGGACAAATAAAAAATTAGCCGCGTAAGTACATTATGAGGCGAACCGGTTAAAGTAACGATACTATGTGTTAGATATTTCCGTAAGCTTTCAAACGATATCCACTTTGCAGTAATCGGTTCAGTAGAACCGGGTCTAACCCGGTTTTTAAATTTGGCCTTTCGGGTCTAATAACCGGCGAACCGGATCCGCAACCGTTGAAAATTATACATTTCCGTAATCAGCGCAACAAACTCTACCTTGGGACAAAACTTGAAAAAAATCGGAGAGTTTTCGTTGGGGTCGTTCCCGTTGGGCTTTCGACTATACATGTGGGTTAAATGGGCTATTTTTGCATAAAATGACTCTAACATTGAATAACTCTACTAAACACACTCCGATTTTGTTGGAATTTTTTTTAGAAGATAGCTATAATTTCGCTCTTCAAGAAAATATATATATTTTTGGGGGACAGAACCGATTACTTCGCTTATTTCGGCCGGTTCGTCTGAATATGTGCATATTTCCCTTATAAGTGCATAAAAATCATGTGTTTTTTAGAACAGCTATATCTCAAGAATGGTTCCTTCTAAGAACAAAATTGTAAGGGTCAAACTTGTAGATAATTTTTCTGTCTACAATATTTACTTTAGTCACTTTTTGATTAGATCAACCGTTTTCAAAAAATAAATCCGAAAACCTAAAAACCCTTAAATTTTGACCTTTGACCCCGAATAATTTTTATTGCACACATGGGATCGATGGGGACTTTTAACACGTTGCTTCTAATGGCAAACCCTAGCTCTCCACCAAAATTCAGCTTTGTGGGAATTTTTGCTATTTCAATGTCTATTTTGACCGGACTAATAGTAGGTATGTACGATAACTTCGCAAGTAAAAAGTACTTGCAAGTACTCAGCAAGTTCTCAGTAACTTCTCTCCACTAATTTTACTCTCTCGAAGCTAAAAATTTGCAGAATGTTATCGAACAACAATTTGCAAAAACTTGCAAGAAGTCAGCTGATTTGACAAAGAAGAAGTTTGGTAGATAAGATTTAATTTAACAATCGAAGGTTGTTTACGAAAATTATTTGATTATCCATTGCTACAAAAATAATTCTCTTTCCATATCATAAATTGACGGATATTACGACGCATCCATGGAGTAGGAGGAATACTATGTGGACGACCAGCCGTTAATTTAAGGTATGGAAAGAGAATTATTTTTGTAGCAATGGATAATCAAATAATTTTCGTAAACAACCTTCAATTGTTAAATTAAATCTTATCCACCAAACTTCTTCTTTGTCAAATCAACTGACTTCTTGCATGTTTTTGCAAATTGTTCTTGTTCGATGCTTCTTTTCTTTACGACAAATCATATGTCATTTTTCACAAATGAATACAAAATTCGTCTCGATTTTTATCGGGGGTTAGTCAAATTTTATTCAATATTTGCACATCGTAAATATTCTTTCAAAATTACTTAAATTACTACTTCCGGTACCTTCTCCACAAAAGTTCAAACATTTAAGCTCTTGAACAAATTTAGACCTGTTCGCGGATACATTTAAACTTTATTTCGGATAATTCTCGCAGTACTCATTACAACAGTAATGTTTTGGAAACTCCCAGTATATGTTGTTCTTATTCGATGTGCTTCTTTTCTTTACGTCAAATCATATGTCATTTTTCACAAATGAATACAAAATTCGTTTTCTAGATTTGAAAACAATACCTTGACAAACTATATTTTATTTTTACTATAATTTGATCTTTAGATCTTTACTATTGATTTGATCTCAGAATAGTATAACTTTGGTTGTTTTTGGAACTAAACGACAAAATGTACTTGTTAATATTAAGCTAAATAAATTAATTAAAAAAAAATAATTATACTATTTACTGGCTTTGGAAGTAAATACATAAAAATATACTCTTGCCGTCTTGCAATGATATTGAGGGTATTGAACCTTACATCATTCATTCAAGGCTAACATTATCCCCTTTTCTTGATATTTTTCACAGATTTCAAGTGAATTAAAATTAAACATTCCATTGTATTTGGTGGTCTTGGGCAACATTCATGGTTTGGCAATATCAACAAAAGTACAAAAGTGGCACAACTACTTCTGTAAACTTTTCTCAATTTTATAGTTGGTTTTGAGAGATCAATGGCTTTTGTCTGGCCGGTCACAGGAACGTGAGATTTAATGTGAACTTTCCATTTCTAAAAAACAACAAATTCATGCTTGTTGACAGTCGACAGAAAATTCCAATCAGCCAGAGCAAGATAGGATTCATAGCCTGCTTGTACTACCATGGTGGATGAAAACGAAAGGAATTCCTCCAATGCCGCAGCATTATGCAGTTCCTTTTTGTAAAGTTACCGAAACAACAAGTAATTTGCATTTTCTTGTTGTGTGTGTGTTTGTGAATATGATAGAGAAACAATCACAGGAAGACAGCAACGTTTGTCCTCTCCTTCGTTGTTGCCGAATTGATTAATTAAAACGGAATCAAGACAGCAAGGCAAAAATCAACAAAGTTGATTGTCAAAAGGCAATGAACGTGCGGCTGACAACAATTCATTCCTTATTTTTTTTTACTTGGATCAAGTCTGCTTGTCAGGTGGGGGTGTCACTTTCAATTTGATAGGATGTTGATGTAAGATCAGTGCTTGTATGTACGTCAGGTTATGCCTGCCGTAAGGTTCAATTCGTCTAAGCCAGCCATCTATCTGCCTTCTCTTCCAGCCGTTCCTCATCCATTTTATTATCTGACTGGTTTGAAGGTGCAAAAGCTATGTTATATTGGGTGGGTGGTCTTACATTGCTTGGTTGCCGGTAATAGACTTTTACTTAGTACATAGATTGATTTACTTTAGACGAGATTGCCTTGTCAGACTAGCTAATACTATCGACCGGTGTAATGAATTATGTCTGTTTGAAAATTGGTGTTTGGTATGCAACCTGTGCCTAACAGAAAGTGAATGTATGAAGATTTTCATGGAAATTTGACAGTTGTGATTGCAATATTATGACATACATAGGTGGTTGTTCATTTTTAATTCTGATCTCTGGGGGATGGATTCATTGATAAGGGAAAGGGGTTAATAGAAGAGAACATATCGAGCCCTTCCCGCGAAAAAGGTGTAAGCGACAAAAAGCTCATATTACAGGAGACGGTTTTTATTGAATAACTTTTGATCTAACCAAACTTTTTTATTAAATTTTGGTATAGTTCCGTTACTAAATCCTATTCACTAAAAAATAAATCATTTGTGAAATATCTTCAACATAACGGTAATTTGTGTCGCATACATCCTTTTCGCTGTCACGCAATCAGATAATTACGTTAAAAAGTGGCGGTTACATTAAACAAATTTTGTTTGAAAAAAAATAATTCTTTGTGTAATTCACATCTACAATTTAAAAACAAAGCAACTTACGTTTATAGCAAGTATTTATTCGAACAATTATAAGATTAAAGCGTATTCCTTGTAATATGGTCGAATAACTACATAGTATGTTAATGTGGAATTTTGATGTAAGCGACAATTCGCTGTCACCTAGAAATATAAACAAAATAAAAAGGGCGCTTACATCAAAATAGTTTTTGCTCTAATTTCGTAACGGTACATGGCAGAGTTATAAAAATTTTGGAGATGACGTATTGGAATATTCTTTATCGATTTCCGTAAAAAAAGAAAATCGAAAAAAATGTCGCTTACATCTTTTTCGCGGGAAGGGCTCGATACTTCAATCAGCTGTTTCTTTTTTCAATAATCTGTTAATAGGTCTGTCTGGTTACTCAAAAGTTTGCAACAATTTCGTCGGTGTCATGCTTAAGTGTTCCATACGCCATTTTTGACATTTTGAGATAAAGGTACCTTACAATCTTTTGAACCATGCTCTTTCAGATTTTTGGTCGGTTTTTCTCAATCTCTTATAGTTTCTGAAATATTTAGATGCCAGTATGTTCCATATCCGCTTTGTGACCCAACAAATCTTGTCGTTTTGTTCCATATCCATAAAGCCTGGCGTATGGAACAAAACAACTTTGCACTTTTTAGTTCCATATCCATGTCGTTTGGCGTATGGATCAAAAAGAGACTAAAACGAATTGTTCCGCACCAAAAACGATGGCGTTTGAAACAAAAAATTGCCCATTTTTGCCAAGATACGAATAATGTGGCGTATGGAACAAATTTTTTTAAAGGACTTGGTTTAAAAACTGAAGAATAATAGTTTCTAAATCCAAATATTTTTGAATATTGTATTGTTATATGAAAATTGCTTGAGTGGAGTATTATATGAAAACGAAAATTTACCAATCGTTTAAACAAAAAATCCTTAGTTTAAAGACACAATTTTGATGTAAGTCCACAAAAATATACGCAAAACCGTACATTCGACTTGAAGCTAGTGTGGACTAGAGTTGGACATTCTAGTTCCCGGAACGGATCGATCTTTCTAGTTCCTTTTCCCAAAAGGAACTAGTTCCTTAAAGTAGTTCCATAGTTCCAAATAGTTCCGAGATCGATATATTTCAAGGAATCTTTCTCTTTCATCGTTCTTTTCATTCCAAATAGTTCCGAGACCGAAATAGTTTAACGAATCTTTCTCTTTCGTCGCTCTTTTTGTTTTTCGTTCCAAATAGTTCCGAGACCGAAATGTTTTCATTGCTTGGTGGATGAATTGACATAAAAATAATTAAATTGAAGCGAACAAACAGCAACAACGAAAGATCGACGTAGGCGTTAAATTGAAGGAACGAGAAAAACCAAAGGAACTATATGAACTAAAGGAACTATATAAACGCAAGAGCTGGATATAGTTCCAATAGTTCCTTGGAACTAGTTCGTTCCGGAACTACACAACTCTAGTGTGGACACAGACTACAAAAATGGTATTATAAGAAAAACGCGTTTAAATGTTTTGTGTTACGTTAGAAATGCAAAATATCAATCCGTTTTGTCCGATCGAAATTATTACCACAAAAAAATAGTGATAAGTGGAGGCAATCCCTTAAATAAATGTTAAGGAAACCTATAATAATGGTCCTTATTGTATTAATATGCGAAAAATAAATGTTTCATTTAAAGTCCTGATTTTTAAACTCCACAGTAGCACTTCATATAAGGGAGGTGGAACACGATTGATAAAAAATGTTTTGCTTGAAATGTGACAAAACGTGTTCCATGTGACACAAACTGGCAAAAACATGAAAAAAGATTCCTTGGAACAATTCAGCAACTTTTTACAATTATGAAAATTTGCCATAACTTCTAGACTATCACAGATATTTGACTAAAATAAAGTAGTGATATATTCTATGAGTTTAGTTAAGTAGAACTGAGCTCTTAAAGTACTGGATTATTGCACCATTTTTATCCTGTATGGCCTTAAACATTAACTTGAGTTTTCTCGAATCAGGCAAATGGCGTATGGAACACTTAAGTATGACACCGACAATTTGTAGCAATTGATACAGAAAGTTGTCTGTTAACTCACATGTTCTCTGTTCTTCATAGAGAACTTGCGAGTTTTTGCTGGACAGATTTCTTCTAGCAAGAACTGGCAAGTAACCAGACACACTTAATGAATAACTGTTCAAAGTTAACTTGAATTTTGTTGAAAAATACTACAAATATTGCGTTTCAGTTATATTAATTAATTATTAATAATCTATCATTTTTTATTGATTTCACTTAAAAATTTAAAACTTTTTCATTGCTTGGGTATTCGGTTTCCTTTGTTAATCAATTGTTATTCTTCTAAAGTTTACAGAATGCTGTCTATTTACTTTTTTTCTCTATTTCCGTTTGAAAGATTAAAATATTTCTTACTCTCTGAAAACAAATTACTAAAAAGTACAAAAAACACATCAAATGTTCTTTAATAACATATGTAAATGCAATACATTTAATACTTTCCGCCTTATTTTTGTGGCATGTTTTAGATCCGATCGTAAATACCTTAATTAAGATTGACATTTCCATTAGAATATCCTCTTATAGTAAGTTTACATTTACCAAATGGAGTGGATTTCGTAAATGTAAACCATTTTTAGAAGTAAAGGAACATACCAATAAAATGCCAAAGGCTACTTTACTTAGATTTTTTTTTATATGTTGTTACTTTGGGTATTCATAACTCATCGAACCTACGCTTATCCGTAAACCTCCATTATGCGGGAAAGGAATCTATTGTATTGTTAATCAAGTCGAAGACAAAAAGAGCAGACTGCATTAGCCGACGATGCTCAAGGGTTTGCAGACCCAAAAGTAAACATTTAGAATCATATGTGTGAGAACCGGATATAGGAAAAGATCTTAGAGCGTAATTCACAAACTGTCGTTGGGCTCTTTCTACGCGTGACTCATGAATTTTGCTGGGCGGACCCCAAATAATGGACGCATATTCGACCTTAGAACGAACAAAAGCATTAAAAAGAGTCGTTAGGGTATGAAAATCGGAAAAATCTTTGCCATTCCTTTTAAGAAAAGAAAGCATTTTATATGTTTTAAGTAGAATATAATCAATATGGGGTATGAACGACATACCAGTTTTCAGAGCATATTCTCCCAAATAGAAATTACATTGAATAGGTTGATAGGATTTGTGAAATGGTAAATGGAAACATTTAGATAAATTGAGAGATAGTTTGTTATTAATGCACCAGTTTAAAACATTATCCAAATCTGATTGCAAGTTTGCCACATCTGCTAAAGAATCGACTTTAGAAAAAATCTTAAGATCGTCAGCATACAGTAAAAATTTAGATTTATTAAAACAGAATGATATGTCATTGATGAAAAGATTAAAGAGCAAGGGCCCTAACACACTCCCTTGTGGAACACCTGAAGTTTGTAGATATTGATGGGATATGAAACTCCCTATCCTTACTCTACAATATCTCTGAGATAAATACGAAGATATCCAACGTAAGATGTTTGAATGCAGACCAAGACGTTGCAATTTGTATAGCAATATTGAATGTGATACTTTATCAAACGCTTTCGAGAAATCTGTGTATACTGACTCCACTTGACTTCCTTGTTTTATTGCAGATATACAATATTCGCTAAATGTTACTAAGTTAGTGACTGTAGTTGATTCAAATTCGTTCTATTTTAGATGATTTTCAAAACGTATTTATGTTCTTCTAGAAAAAAAATTTGGAACGACCCTATTATTCAATATATATCTTTTTTTTTATTCTTTTAATTATTTTAGACAGATGATACAATATAAGCCCCAGCGCCTTAAATGCATTATAGAGGCAAAATGGCAACATTACATGAACATTATATTCTAAAGATATTAGATAGCTTTTATTACTATTAGAAGTTCAATTAATTTTCAATAACAACAATGTTGTTTTTGTAAATTTGTTAGTTGTTGTAATTCATGCATATACATACCTTATATAAATCTGTCTTGTATAGCACATATGAAGAATTTTACTGTAAAAGCATTGCCAATTTGTGACATCAGGATTTAAAATGTGACGTTGGCATCACTTACCAATGAAAAAGTGGTTGGCTACTCTATAAAAAAAACAACCCCCATTTGAATATGTGGATTGCATATGGATGTGACATGCGTACTTGACGTATTCCTTATTGGGGGCTGCTAAAAAGAATACACGAACGAATTTCCAAACAATAAGGGTGGCATATTGTTAAGAATATAAACAGGTTTATCTCTTCTGCTATATGTTTAAGTTGCAGTTGGATTTTAAAACTTTAAGAAGGCTGTCACAATTCGCGTACAAAGTGTGTGTGGTGTTTTTTTTTCCATTTTTAATTTACAAATTTAGTTAAATAAATGCAAATTTGCACAAAGAGAATTATGGAAAAGCGCAATGCAACTATTAAAAAAGTGTATTCAAATCGAAGTGACATACCATCCTAATTTTAAGAGTGTCTCCATCAAAAATCAATAATAAATTTATATGAACTGTATCCAGATATACTATATTCAATTGAATCCAGATATACTGTGTTTTTTTAATTCAAATACAAATTCGTTTTATGCAATACCTAGATCGACAGTAGTTTTGTCTATCCAGTAAAAAATATTGGACATTTTAATAATTAAATCACAAAAAATCGCACAGATTGCTGTTTGTCATATTTTGTGTATTTGTCGCCATATTGAGCACGAACAAAATCTTCCCCAAAACAAAACAAAAAACACCCCCTTCTGGAATGGTGAATGTTGTAATCGGTTGGTCGCCAAGTACCGGTCATGACGACAGCTGCAAAATAATGTGAAGAATAAATTGTGTACATTTAGCATATGAACAAAACCAATAAGACTTTTTTGAAATTGAGGATTGGAATATTGTGTCCATATTTTCATATCTAATAAGACTTTTTATTAGAAGAGACATATCAAAAAATCAAATAATTTATTACCATGCAATAGTCTGTTTAGTATGAAATATGAAGTCATATGAAGACTTTGTTAACAGTGCTGAAATATACATATGTACATATAGAAATCCTCACTTCTATTTACTAGAATTAGTAATTCAATACTAATAACACCCATACTTAAAGCCAAGACGTAGATGTGGATGTATAGACGAAGAAACGCTCACGTTATGCGCGGTTGTGCGACTCAAAACAAAAATTGCAAACTTTTTTTTCTACATTTTTTGAGGATATACCTATATCCGGACAAGGACTACCCTCACATGTTGTCTTTTATCAGAATACATATTTTAAACATTCACAGTTAATTTCATTTAAAAAAATGAGAGCACAATTGAAGAACTCAATTCTAACATACTCAGTGAGAGGATTTGTTTGTTAAAGTGCACCATTCAGCTGACCCAACGATTTATTCGTTGCTGTAAATGTGAATATATGGGATTCCGGGTTTATTGTTTCATACGGATGAAAGGGAAAATGCCAAGACTCTGCGTGTAGGGGCACACGACATAACCAAAATGACACTAATAACAAATATGTATATACCATTTTCAATTAAAAGTGATTTGTGTGGGAACTTTTTTAAACTTTAAATGGAACACAAGCTATTATAGTCATTAAAAGGCAAAAGGCTATTCATTCGTGCAACAGAAAATATTGTTTTGAAAAAAAAAACATTTTTCATTTCATAGAATTTTTGCGAATTTTTTTTCAAATTGGTTTGTGCAGAACTTTTTTGTAATAGAACGGAATGAATGTTATTTTAACAATTAATTGGTAGAAGTTCTTTCATTCTCTCTACAGGAAATCTTTTTTGTGAGAACAAATGTCAAGAACTCATAACCCTAGTGTTCACATTACGCTCAGTGCGAATGCACATTTGTTGCCATATAGTTTTGTTTTCCTAAAATCACCTGTTTTCTTGATTACCTTTGAATAACACTTTTTGGCAAATATTTGCCCAATGTGGCCGTACCTTAAGATATAAAATGACACGTTCCCATACTTTATAAAGTGTTAAAAGTAGTGAAAAACCCCATATAAACAGTACCAACGCACATTTATAGAAGGTAAAAGTAACAATCAACTGTATTTGTACTTTTTTGTAAATTTGGTTTTTTAAAATGTAATAGGGTCGTCTACTCATGAAATTTGAAACTTAGAAATTTGCTATCATAAAATACTTCTTTTCATCCTAATACCCTAGACAGACGGCAGCGTTAATTTGCATTAACTGCCGTAATTCAAATTAATTCGTGCATTATCCACATTCTTAATGCACAAAAGGGAATTTAAACTGAATTTAGGTATTTCAATGTGGCAATACTGTAAAAGAGAGACCATATTCATACAGGAGAGAGAGTATATTCATGCTCTGAGACACAATTTGCATTGCAAACAACAACAAAGCAGTTGTTTATCGCAAACAGCTGTTTCGTAAATGCAGAAACTGTCGTCTGTCAGGTTAAAATTAAATACACATATTAATGCAAATTAACGTTGCCTTCTGTCTAGGGTATAAACGTGTAATAAAAATGACCTACGACTGTTCTGAATGCTTTATATTTACATTTTTATTCAAATTTGTTCTATTTTAGAGGATTTTCAAAATGTATTTATGTTTTTCCTGAACAAAAATTTAGAACGACCCTATTATTCAATATATTCTTTGACATTTAATTTTCAATAACAACAATGTTGTTTTTGTAAATTTGTTAGTTGTTGTAATTCATGCATCTGCCTTGAAAAGGACTGTGTTATGGTTTGTGGGAGCGCAATTGTAAAAACTTTTTAGTTCCTGAACACAACTTAAATCGCCTATAAATTGTAAAATTGGGAAAAGAGTGAATGTATTTTTTACATGTCCTCCCTTTTTCACAATACAACTTTTCCTCTAGAGCAGTCGAATTTACCAGAATTAAAATATTTTTTGATTAGTTTAAAATGTATATGACGTTGTATATGATTGAAGTTCGAATTAAGGCCTGAACATGGATTTTTTTCCGAAATAACAGATTTCATACCTGTCTGATCTTCTGTCCCAATTTGGACACATCCAGCACTAAGTGAAAATATTAGATATATTCCATGTTCGAACTTGAGTTAAGTATGGACAAAATTATACGATGCACAACGTTTGGTTTGGATTTTCCATCCGAGAATTGACATGGTGACCAGCAAATTTCTTTTGGTAGCGCAGGTTTTTTTTAAATTCTGTCTTTGAATGGACTTCCTCGAAACATGACAAATTTAACTTTTTTAGGGATCTGGTACCAGAAAGAGTTGACAATTACACCGAATTGTCTTATGAAAGAAAAAAATATTAAGTTCACCAAAAATAGTCTCTTTAAAACGAAGTTTCTCTATAAAGTGTTATTTTTCGTCCTCAACATCTACGTTATAGATAAGTTCCCTGCAAGCAAAAACTATCGCGGAAGTGACTTAGTCGTGTCGGCCAGGGCTTCTAAGTCATATGGGGTGGGCAAATAAATGTGACAATTCTTTTTATCCGGAGTTGGTACAAGGTGGATTTTGCTGCGGCTTAGCTCGCCGGACGGGAGGGGTTATTTTCATCCGCAAAACTGCACATTTAATATTGTTTGTACCATTTAAATTCAAATATTTTGTAACGGAATTGTGGAAAAATATAGGGATCTAATAGGAGAAAGTGTAATGGTAGTAGTCCAATATAAATTATTCTTACTAGCGGACCCGGCGAACTTCGTCTCGCTATTGAGGAATAAAATTTCATACAAAAACTCAATTTTCGATTTTTCCAATTTTCCGACTTTTCCAGAGAGATTTTCCAAAATTTTCTTCCGTAAAGACCTTCTCCTCGAAAATACGAATAACTGACAACAAATTTTACAGAAATCGGCCTAGCCGTTCTCATTTTATGAATTACTATAAATTTTTTACGCCATTTTTATTATATATATAGATTATAATAAGAATAATTTAGCAAACTTAACCATGAATGCAAATCAAATTTCCAACTTTGATCAGGTTTTGGATGGAATACCTATGTGGCTGCCCACCCCATCTGACTTCGAAGTCACCCTGAAGTGACCTCCGTTGTGGGTAATAATGGGCCAAATATGAACAATATCGGCTAATGTTTTGGTATAGCCCCCATATAACGGTACCTTCCGATTTTCGGTATTTTGAGGATTTAAGCCACAATTTCGCAGCAAATTAGCTGTAATTTGGTATTTAGGGTTCCTAGTGGTCACAAAATATTTCCACCAAAAATTATGAACATAGGTCCACGTTTTGATATAGCCCCCATGTAACCGTACCTCCCAATTTAAGGTATTTTGAATATCATGGCCACATTTTTAATTCAACTTGGCTGTAATTTTGCACTCCGTGTTCTCACTGCGTATAAAATCTTCTTGCAAAACATTTTCAATACGAATTTATGTTTCGATGTAGTCCCTTTTATGGTACCCCCGATTCGTTGAATTTTTACTTGTTATCCCATATTTAATAACGTATTTAGCTATAATATGGTATTATAGTGTCTCCGGGGGTAGAACTCCTCCTTGCAAACATTTCTCAAGATAGGTCCATATTTTGATTTAGCTCCCATACAAAAGCACAGCTAAATTTGTATAAATTTCACGCAAAATCCCTTATTTTAAATGTGCAGTCATCAAAAGATTTGCAAATATTTGCAGCCCGAATGTGGTTATTCAGTATCCAGAGAGTCCAATTTCATTCCCCAAAAACAAATCGGACCTAAGTTCGGCCAAGTTTACAAGATGCACTCTATGGAACAAGCGCGTACAATCCATAAAAATACTAAAAAATTGAATTTTTTGAAAATTTATTGGTATATAACTAAGTACCTCCAGACCCCAAACTAATTTTTATAATTTAAATCACACCCTCTGCTATTAATTAAACATATATCTTGTCCATTTTCATTACGAATTTATTTAACATTTAAACAAATATGAAGTTAATTTTTTTGCAACAATTTTTTAAAATCTGATGCAACAAAAACTCTTTTATTTGATAGCGAATAACTGAGTGAATATTTACAACAACAAAAATGAAAAAACAAAATCTTTGTCTGCAAAGTGTCTGTAATCGATACAATGGAAAATATTTCGCAATTTTATAGTTCGATTTTTTGACTTTCGCGCCGCTAGATCAGTGGTTTCGACCAGTGTGCGGCGTGTCGTCTTGGAAGTCACTCCAGCGACACTTCTAGAAGATCATTTCCGCGTTATTTCTTGGATTAAAAAAAATATTTTTTTATTTATTTTTATTTAAATTTTTGTATTTTTCTTATTTTTTTAATTTTTTTTTTAATTTATTTATTTTTATTTCTTTTCTCTTTTAGAGAAATTATTCTTTGCAATTTCCTCCTTCATTAATTTTGTCATTTTAACATCTGATCTTTTGTTGCCTGACTTGGGAAGCGAACCCGGACCTTCAGAGAGCAAAGCGAGTATGCTTACCACTGCACCACCGTCTCATGTAATCATCAGATAGAAAATTGTTCTATATTTGTTCAAATATGTTGGATCATTAAATAAATGTAAACAATCGCCTTGAAAGTCACTCCGAAGTGTCGGCATACGCGATAAAAGTTAAACACAATAAGGCTATAGAAATTGTTTGTGTAATTCACCAACGATCTTCCTTGGCGTGTCTCCGGAGTGACTTCCTAGGCGAGGGAGTGGGAAACTCACTTCCAAATGCTGGCAGGGTTAGACCGTGTTGTAAAATAAATTCATACGCCAGAATGATGTATGGGTTTGCTTAAATGCCCTTGTGGCAGTGTATCCTGTGAGAATCACTAAAAGAATCTTTTGATTTTTCGGGACAATTTACTTTGGTCAGTTTAATGCTCTACACGCACACTAACACACAGCTTCCAACAGTGTAATTCAATCGAAATGTGTAGATCTGGAACCACTATTTTAATTATATAGGACTTCGTGGTGTAGGATATATGCACATAGATATGTATGTACATATATACATACTTATGTTCACATAATGAAGAAATGTTCGTCATGTTCTTTGTAGGTATGTATGCATGTTAAACGTGCTCGTGTCTTACTCGAAATATATGTATGTTATCATATATCTATGTACATAGATTTTATGTCCATTGTGGACGAATTTGAATAACTGCAATGATGTACTGCAGCTAAGTGGAATGTGAACTATTAGATTACGGTTATGCTTGGTTTAGCACTTTTTTGGTATGTCTGCAACTTACTTTGATGCACCTTTAATAACATTTTCAAACCAACATTCGCGACGACAGTTAGAAACGAAAAAAAGAAGTGTCTATCACGATAGTAAAAAGCCATTGTATTAATATGAAACTGATACGGACAAACCGTAAACTTGGCGAGGAAGAACAACACACAGATATCTTACATTAAGACCGGTGGGGGCATAGAGGGTTGTGGGGGCGTTTAAAGATTGTTTCATGGCAAACATCTTGAATGGGTGGTGGTTGGTGGTGCTGATTGAACGAGCGGCCAGCTAGCCCATCGAGCCCCGTCGGTCTGTTGGTATACTTAAGCGTTGTCTGCTGAGCGGATTGAGAGAATCATATGACAAATGCGATAATGAGTATCTGAAAAATGCACACTGCTTATAGATGTACATATGTATGTACATATGTATAACTTATGTGTATTTATTTACGAGTCGTATAAAATTTATACACTTGTCATGCTAATCGTAGCACTGGATGAATTTGTTGTTGCGAGAACCGAGAAATAGAGCAGCAATTAACAAAATACAGGAGAGCGAGCGAGGTCTGAAAACATCAGAAAATTGAATTCTAGATGTTGAGATCGAGGTTTCAAAGTTCCCCTTTGAAATACTGTGCTTTAGTTTTTTACTGTGTATTGTCCGGTTGGCAAGTTGTATGCAGGCAGTATTTTGTGCGTTTGTTTTTTGTTTACTCGTTGCGATTCGTCGTAAAATTCGAAATAGTTTAAAAAACAAACCAAGTAAAAAATTTAGACAAGTTGTTGTGATTGCAATTATGCTATTAATTTTGTGAAACGTGCACAACTAATCAGTTAATAATAAATCTATTGTCAATGCTCTGAGGTTATTTATAGCTAATTTAACAAAAAAAAAAATAAATAGTGCAACATTAAAAATTAAAGCGACTTGTAGAAAAACAAATCAAAAACGTGATTATCGATTTCTATTTTCAACTTTGTTGTCAAAATGCTACAACCCACTTTGTGGGACAATTGCAGACAATTGCATCCATATACATACATACATAGTAACATACATATTTTAAAACTGTAGAAACAAATCGCTATATACCATACAAACATACACACTCGCTTCTTGTGATAGGGTAGCCTGTTATTTACTTGTATTTCACATACCCTTGTTATTCTGGCCCATTTTTAATTGATACTTTACTCCAGTACTCCAAATACAATTCAAGGTTAATGCCTCATTGCTTCAGCGTTTCTCTCTACTTACCCATCTTCGTCACGATTGTTTTCGTAACAAATCAATAACCAGATTATGATTCTACTTCTGCGGTTTAATCTTTGCTTTTCTTTCCACTCTTTCTGCATATGAATCACAATGGATTGGAAACAAGAAGAGCAGAACCTTGAACCGCTTGTAAGAGGTTGACTTGTTTCCTTAAAGTTTGTATTCTTGGATGGAAAACGTTTCTAGACACAAAAAACATATTTTTCAAATAGTTCGTTAAAAGACTGTTTTAAATTTTATTTGTTCTAAAACATTTCTGTCTCCGCGTAGATTTTAAGAGCAAACCTCGCTTAATTAATAATAATTTACAGTCTTCCAAAAATAAAATTCTAGTTTAAGCTTCCACATGTTAAGCTTTGTCCGATTTGTTGATAATGAACGAAAGATTGATCTACCTTTATACTTGTCATCACCTGCACAATAGACAATAGTGTAAACAAATCCAATGAATTTTGTATGTTTTATCACCTCCAATATACATACCTAATAAAATTATTTCAGGGGAAATCATAAATAAATGAAATAGACAAGCGAAAGAAGCCGGTTTGGGGTTTGGCCTGACTAGCCAGTCTGCCTGTTCTCCATACTTGAAAAGTTACGGAAGAGTAAGCACACAAAAGAATGTGATAATACCCAGCGATCGATGTCTTTATTGAAGTGTTTGTATTTTATTATGAACTCGTAATAATCAAATATTTTACATTCTCATGTGTGTCCATGGATTATAGAATTCAAATAATTCTCCGATGACCTCCTTGTATCCGAGTGAAGAATTTCATGGCATGCATGCATAAACATATTGAAATGAATGTTAAAATGCGTACATACTTAATGCAGGTATTTGTGGGCGCACAATAAATGGACACTTTTGCATGTGGGTGCAACGGAATTATACCCGTTAATTATAATTTCTACACAGTTTATCTGGGACACTTCAGGCATGGCAAACAACGTTTGGATCGGTGTTGATATTTTTGCATGGAGGTTTTCTATCGTCTTATCTTAAAAGCTTTTGAATGTAGGTATGTATGTTTGTATGACAATGTGAACCAATGTGAACTCCACCCAAAAGAACCCAAATATACATGACAATCTCGTGCATACTTTTAGCTGCCTCCATATTTAAAGTTTGAAGTGTATATTATATTATTTCTTTCCCCACATTTTTGGGCTAATAACTCAAAACCATTTGGGTGGTGTAGGGTACAAAAACAGTAAACAACATGAGTCGTTTAATGGGTATAGATTTGTCATTGTTAGCTGTTTATATTGAAGTAAGAAGTAATTGTCATTGAACGTTGTGCCAAGCTAAGAAATGTTTAACCAAAGTCATGTGGCTAAGAATTAGTCAATGAGCAAGTACTGCGCGTATGTAGATATTTTAGTAAGCATGCATGTTCGCAGCTGTACATAAAGAAATACCAGTGTCAGTAAAAAATAAGAAAAGTTTAATTTTTGCATTGCTGACATGCCCACAATTAATGAAAGACAATATAGGTATGTACGCATATTAATATGGGGCATTTCATTGTAGTAAAGGCATTGTAAGGGTTAGATGGATTTGGAGAACAAAAATATGCAGCACTAAAATGTAAACAATTTTTTTAAACGGTGTTTGCATTAGAGCTTTTTCCCGGGTTAACCTTCTTTATGAGGATTTATTTGACATTTGCGCTGTGGAATTGACATTTCAAACCGATTGGGTTTATTAAACCCGGTTAAGTGCAAACGGGGTATTAAGTATTTAAGGGGTTATATTTTTCCAAGAAAACTACAAGTCATTATTTAACAGATCTTTTTTCATCTGAAAAGGTACATCTTGATCTACTTTAAGTATTTCATTTTAGGCCTGTTCCAGTACTGCAAGAATCTACTAATTTTTACTATTTTTTCCGATAACATAAAGGAAAAAATTTTATCGTAGTAAGAAATAGTACCTACTTGCAGGTTCTGGAACAGGGCATTTATTTTTTTGTTAAAAATGTTGCATAGTTTTGTGAAGATAGAAATGGCCGCCTACAAAAAACTGTTTTTCAAAAAAAAAAGTTTTATGGTGTTCATTCTACCTCGAAAATGTTTAGACCGATCATCATACATCTTAAATACCTAATCCATACCTGTCTTGTCTTTTAACGAGGAGATTTTAAAAATATTATTTTTTAATGGTGGACTGTCAACAAACAAAGAAGGTATATTGTAGGAGCAAACATATTCTAAGAGTAAAATAGTGTATTTTAAAAATCTGAAAATATATATCGTTGGTGTAACAATATGTTTTGTGCCATTATTGCGCCTGACACAAAATATATGGTTAAAACAACATTATATATTTTACGATTTTTAAAGTACACTATTTTACTCTTAAAATATGATTGCTCCTACAATATCTCTTCTCTGCGTGAAAGAAAAACTTCAAATTTTTAGCAAAAAATTTGCCACTTTTTTGGCCCTTTTGTGGCCAAACAATTTTAAATTTATATTTATTGTTGTCTTATTAGGACGAAGGTGATATTATTTATGAACGTTTTTAATTAATTGAGATAATCGAGCTAACATGACCTAAGGAGTTTGTATTGAAAAAGTGAATTCTAGCGAAGTCCCACACCCAACCAATGCTTTACGATCGTTTCGCTGGTGGTCTAATTCAGCTCATCAGGCATATCAGATGTGAATTGCTAGAAGACAAACTCTGACTTTGATAACTTCTATTTATACAAACATTATTGCAAATTTACGGATATGAAGTCAACCTAGTGTCTTGTCTACAATCATTTCTCAATACATACGTATTTTACCGAATTAACCGAATTTACCGATCCAATTGACATAGAATTATTCTTGAATAGATCCTTGAATTCGTAACTTTCTCAGTAACTTCTATCAAAGAATTTTACTCTCTCGAAGCTAAAAATTTGCAGAATTTGCCATCACTTGCAAAAAGTCAGCTGTAGTGGAATTCTGTAACTCATTTTTCGAGTTACCGACAAAAATCGGTAAAATTAAAATGCTTATATTGTCAGTAATTAACGAAATTCTTCGATAATTTAACAACCAAAATAAAGTAGTCGATAAGCCCTACCGAAAACAACAGTGTTGTTAACTTTTCTTGAATATTTTCATTCATAATTTTGAGTTACAGAATTTTACTACTGATTTGACAAAGAAGTTTGGCGAAGATTTAATATAACAATTGAAGGTTGTTAACGAAAATTATTTGATTCTCCACTGTAAATTAAATAAATATGAGCAATAAAAAGAAAATAGATCTAGTGTGTTCTCCAGGGAGGTATACATGGTGTTCCTCCTACTCCATGGATGCACCGCTTTTTGCTGGGATTGGATACCTTTTAAATAAAAAATAGACTTCACAAAGTACAAAATTAGTTATTTTACTTACATCTCGTTTTCCATAATTTATTTAGTTATTTACTCCTTTTTGATCTGGTAATTATTTTAATAACCAAATGTTTGTTTATGTTTTTGCCAAGAATTGCAAAGTCCGCCACAAAATAAATCGAAATTAAATCAGCTGGTCAAACTTGCAAATTCTTACAAGGACAATTTTACTTGCAAAAACTTGTAAGTTCTCAGTAAAAAAACTCTTCAAAATTCTCTCTCAATTTGCTCTCTTTTACTTTACAAGTTTGTTATCGAAGAACATTTTGTAAAAATTTGTGCAAATTTGTACAAACTTATGGGTTATCGAACAGACCTAATGACTAGAAAAAATGCATAGTGCAAAATGTTTATAATCGTTTTCATTAACATGTTAATGTTAAAACACCATTAAACCGGGACTGTCTGGTTACTCAAAAGTTTGCAACTAACAAATTGTTACATAAAGTCGAGAAAAATTAAGATGATATTTGCAATGAGTCTTTCGACATTGATCGACTAGATCTACAGAAAAATGTACTTTATTGAACGTATAGGTATTAATAACTTCTTGCATTGAGGTGTTTATTCATAAATTATAGGAAAATATATCTAAAAAAAACATTATTAAATAAATATGACGATTTGTTTTTCATTATCTTATGTGTAAGTAGGAGCATTGTGAACCAAATATTTGTATATGTTTATTCACAAATATTTGCGTTTCCACAATTACATGTGTGAACTCGGCCAACGTCTAATAGCAATGAAAATGATGCCTGTTTGGTACGTACGAGGAGTACTGTGTATGCGACTCTTACAGCTTTTACTTTGGATCAATTCGAAAGTCCAGGTTCATTTGTCAGGTGAAAGGTTTCCCAAATTTTACTGCATTCAAAATTCAAAGGAATGTTAAAAGAAACATGCCACTTGATGTTTGAATCAACGAGAAGTACATGATTCTTGGGTCAGCTGAAAGGTTTTACTAATTTGAATTTAATACTTAAATCAGGCTGGGTTTAGAACCGACCCTATGTTATACAAAAACATTGAAAGTGGATCCACGCGGTAACTGGTCATCTTAACTTCTAATCCACGCCCATATTAATTAGTTTTTGGTATTGTAAAGCGACAGGTATTTTATTATTTATTAATTGCTGAAAATGACACATTCGAAATGTTGGTAAGACATGAAGTCATCCAGAATCGTTGTTGAAGCTTTTCTGCTAATTCTCTTTTCCTCTATGTTTTGTTTTTTCTTTCATATTGCTTTTTATTCTGTGGAATTTTCGATGTTTGTTTAATTTTTTTTCTTTCGTTCGGTTCTTCTCGTGGCGATCGAGTAAATAATATTTGCATAAAATCAGTTTCGTTTTGTAAATTCACACTCAAATGTTGTCAATACGTTCGATACGTAAATCCGGGTGTGTGTGTCTGTGCGTGTCTCTTTACGAGTTATTGTCGCTATTCTTATGTCTATCTCCTAAGGTGCTCAAGGTGACCAACGACAAGTGTTGAAGAAAGAAAACAACTCAACAAAAAAATAAGAAAAAAACCTTCTGTAAATGCAAAACAGAATTGAAAAAAGAAACACCAACAATAGCAACAATTGACTAACTGACTTGTCGATTATTGACCGCATTGACCGCCCATTTGACGAAGAACCAGAAAACTTTAAAGTAAGAAAAGAGACTAGAGAAAAAACAACAACAACACTAAAACCAATTGGCAATATTGAAACAAGTCAAATCGTTTAGTAAACCAAAGAAATAATCAAACCAAACCATTTGCTCACCGTGAATCCACGCGATGAAATACGAGCATTGAACATAATTGAAATACGCCAGCATATTTTGCCCCCCAATCCCCCCCATCTTTTGTTATAGCTGAGTGGGGACGTAATCGAAAAAAGTGCGCTGCTCTGACAAATTTGCAGTTGGTGGCTGGTGGCATTTGGTATTGGATTTGTATTGTGTGCGACCTCACCAATGATAAGGTGTTGGCGTTTTTGACCACTGTACCGGTTAAGTACGAGCAAAATTACTTCTTTCTACCTACATACCTAACAATTACCCTAACAACGTATTTTGTTCACTGGTGATGCACCTCAAAAATTATATTTGAGTGGAAAGTTAAAATAGGTGTTTGCGGCAAAAGCACCGCTTAAAAATAATAAACATACACACACACACACGCTAACAACAACAACGAAAACAAATAATTAACAAGTGTGGTGACGACGGCCCCATAAACGTAAACAAGTCCCCGCATAACAACGGCTACAATAAACATTGTAAACATGGAAGTTTTTGCTGAGGAGGCACAACAAAAACCCGAAGAAGACCTTTCGCAGTATATGTTGGACGGTAAGTTGAATTGTTGAACTTTGTCAAAATTAAATTTGGCTTTTCTGAAATGTCAGATGTTTTATTTTGAATGCATAGCTACATGTTGTACCTCATTCCAGATTCATCTAGATCATTCTCGAGTAATACTCTCAACATTAGTTCTCCAACCTATAGCATTTAAGTGACATATTTACTTTTAATAGCCAAACATTTTATGTATAAGGATATCCTCATATTACAATGGTATGTTCCAGGACTTGTAAGAATGTGTTATTTTTGATTTTCTTCCTTTATACATTTGAGAAATCTTACATAAATATAGTAAGTAATAAAGTAATAAATAAATATAGTAAGTTAAATCTTTTATACATAATTTAGACGTTGTTTACAATCCTATGTACGAGGAATTGCACCATTTACCTCATATACTTGAAATTTTCCTCCTTGATTGCGACTTTAAATTAACAACAAAGATTTATATATGTACATACTCGTAAAGATTGGAAAACTCAATTGTTATCATTTGTCAATAGATGGAGTTAAGCTCTTTTGTTACGATATCATAACAACATTCTGTTAAGTAGTTAACCATTTCAGGCGTTTTTAACCGCCAAGTTCATATTCAATGTACTGGAAACTATGTTCTATGTCTTTGATAGAACTGTAAAGACTGGAAACGATGCATAATGCACAAATATTTATGAAACAAAGTATATAAACATTTTACCAACAATAGGGGTATGTTAATGATAAAAACCCCATTAAAGCGCAATTCGGCTTATACAAATTGTATGAAAGCAAAAAGTTGGACTCAGTATTGTATTCCATAGCAGTTTCCAGTTCATTGAATACGAACTTGGCGGTTAAAAACGCCTGAAATGGTTAACTACTTAACTGAATGTTGTTATGACATCGTAACAAAAGAGCTTAACTCCATCTATTGACAAATGTTAACAATTGAGTTTTCCAATCTTCATGTATATAAATCATTGGTTCTATGTCTTTGTTAACAAAAAAGACATAAATACAACTAAGACTAGACAAAATGCATGCAACAAAAAAATGTTTACGAAACTTTGTATAGAAACATTACCCTTAACAGGTTGCAGTTAATTCAAAATCGCAACCAAGGAGGAACATTTCATGTAATGGTATCAGAAACGAAATTTATGAATTCAAGGATCAATTCAAGAATAATTCTATGTCAATTGGATCGGTAAATTCGGTTAAATACCTAAAAATGTATAAAAGAAAAAAATGTTATATCACCATATCGTGATATAACATTATGTTATATTCAAAAGCCATTGACTGAAGAATGATAGCAAAGAAAATGTCTTATCTTGTTGTATTTATGTCTTTGTTAACAACAACCTACATTGTTTCTGTTAAGGGTAATGTTTCTATACATTGTTTCATAAACATTTTTTGTCGCATGCATTTTGTCTGGTGCTTCATTTAAACTACACAAAAATCCTTCACTGGATTTAATAAATCCAGTATAAATCTCGCGGCATTTGGATATACCTTTTTGAGGATTTAAAAGGAAGTCAGCTGATTTTTGTTTATGTATTGGTCTGTTCCGGTACTGCATACTAGAAAGTGTCAGTGAAAATGATGGTCAGAAAGGAGATGGGATCTAGTTGTTAAAATAGGCCAGTATTTAGACATTATCAAGGTTTTCTATGGTTTTGCTTGACCAGAAACCAGATTGGCACTTATTAATCGTATCGGACCATTACATTTACCCGCGTCAATGAAATCGGCTTGGTAAAAATTGCCTTTTCAAATGATGATAGGATTTTACAAGGTGGTTTGGAATTATGTACGAAGTACGTAGCGTTGAGATATGGAAGCGGTTTAGTAATACATACTATAATAGCACGAAAAGTAATCAATATTACTAAATTTGGTTCAGTTGGCTCTAGGGGAACGTATAGAAATTTGAATTATTTTTCTGAAGTAACTGTTGGTGAATAGGATTGAGATAAGGTGGTAGTTTTGGCAGTACATAATAGTACACGAAGAATACTAAGTGGCACTACATTTAGTACAATTGGTATTGGTGATACGAGTGTACGGAATGTCATTAATTAGAACTAAATTTAGTATAGTTTGATTTGGTAAAGAAATGTATATGTGTGAAATATGATAAGTACACAAGGTACTATGTGATACAAAACAAACAAAAAATACAAAGTGTAATTGGTAGATGGTAAGGTGCTACGTATGAGGATCGGTGTTGATATTTTGGGGACTACAAGTGAAGGAGAAACACTAAATGGTGTACAAGCTGAAATTGGCCTTACAATTTAAATGCTACAACATTCATGTCCCAGAACGCGATAAATTACCAGCAATATTTGTCCCACCAGTGACCTTCAAAAAAAATATCAGAGTTGTAGATCTCTCGTTCTCTTAATTTATATGGTACCGTGTTTAGTACACTTTAGTACCCTCATGCTTACACACCAATATTACCCAGAATGGTATCAAATGTTGGGTAGCCGTTTTAACATTTACTTTATATGGTTATACTGAATTAAATATTAACAAGTGAGCAAAGACAATAGTCGGGACGGAGCCGATTATAAGATACACTGCACCACTACCCTTGTGTATAAGCTTTTCACGCGTAAACATTCTTTTTTAGGTTGATACTAAAGTTATCAACCAGCACAGATATTTGTCATTAACATCCAAGTTTCTAAATATTTAAATTCGGATGGCATAAGAATAAAACTTTGACTTTTTTCTCCACATAAGTTTTTTTGTGCATTTTCACCCCGAAATTACAAGTATGGACAGACGGACACACCTAGCCAGATCAACTCAGCTCGTTGAGATATTCATTTTGGTATGCGTCTACGACCGTCATTTCTATTTGTTACAAACTTTTGGGTCAAAATCAACTTATAATACCCTCCCCTCATAGTGGTATAGTGCATACAAATATCTAGATATGTAATTAGCATCAATTTTCAAAATTGTACCTTCAATGTCCAAATAACTGTTTAAAATAGGTTCGTAACGGTCATGTCTTTTGGCTCGTTCGTTTTTTTTCACTCTGCGATAAATCTATAAGTTTGCAAAATAACATTCCCCAACGTTTTAGAGTTATATGCATATGTCTTGGGCACGAATCAAACGTTAACCGTTGACATTCTTTTCAGGAAGGGGTGGCGTGAGAATAATTGCAAATAATCGTTTTTAAACCCACGCATTCGCATTCGATATTTGTTTCATGTTTGTATCACTTACCATCAGTTAGTTGCTCAGTCCACCAGAGAGACTTGTTGGCTCTTTTTGTTCGTTTGTAAATGAAAATCGAATACTAAGCAATTTTTAAATTGTGTATCAAGTTATTACCTTGTTGTGCATTTTATGTGTAGTATGAGACAGTGTTTATAAAATAATTTAGTTTATCCATATTATATTAAAACAAAACCGAACATTGAGCCGGACAATTCGCATACATATGCATATTCAATATTCATTTGTGTTCGCAATGAAATATCCAAATTGAAAATACTTTTGCTTGGTAGTGTTAATACAATATTCAAATGTCACAAGTTCATATTTGGACACGAAATGAAAATCAATTCATTTGAAAAGGTGGACTGTGTGCGGCAGGGGCTTTTCTAGTTATGAACTAATAAACAGTGAAAGGTGTTCGTACTTCCAACAATTTGTTCAAGTTACGACCCAACAAGTGAACTTTTCGTACGTTTGTAAAATGCCCGTTCGTCTGTCTGTACGTCGTCCCATTATCGTTCACAGTTGCAAATGTAAAACAAGTGTACACACAACTAGTTATTTCTAGTTTCAATATAAAATGAGAGAAATACGAAAAAGGACAACAAGAGCATCATAAACGTTGTCAAATGAAATCCAATGGATTTCAGATGAATTTTCATTTGACGTATACCCAAAGGAAATGAGAGTTGAAATCGAGTGGATTTCGTAAATGTAAACCAAGCATTACGCTCTGATATACCAAAAAACTACATTTGATTATACCGGACCTAAAATGATGTTAATTGTATGGAGGAGAGATCATAAAAGACCGACAAATTAAAAATGTTTTCGCTCGATTCTGTAAGCAGCTAACGACAAATTAGGATATACGTAGTCGTCGATAAAAATATTTTTTAATGTTGTATTAGCAAATACTTGGTCCACACTATTGGTCCATAGTGTTTTTGAGTGTTTGATTTGCCCCAGAACGTTCAAATCACGACATTTATGTAACTATTTACATCGTCTCAACAAGATGGAACCTACATGGGTTGACTATATTTTTGTTTTAGAGCGATCTAAACAAAACGGTTGAAGTTCATTGATTTTTTCTCTATGCCAGTAACAAAATCTATATAATACATACATATATACATTCATACTTACATACATACATAAACATATGAAGATTAGTTCAAATGTAAACTAGATTAAATAATATACATACCTATTTTTCTAACAAAGACATAAATACAACAAGATAAGACATTTCTTTTGCTATCATCCTTCAGTGAATGGCTTTTGAATTTAACATAATGTTATGTTACGATATGGTGATATAACATTTTTTTCTTTTATACATTTTTACGTATTTAAACGAATTTACCGATCCAATTGACATGGAATTATTCTTGAATAGATCCTTGAATATATAAATTTCGTTTCTGATACCATTACATGAAATGTTCCTCCTTGGTTGCGATTTTGAATTAACTGCAACCTGTTAAGGGTAATGTTTCTATACAAAGTATCGTAAACATTTTTTTGTTGCATGCATTTTGTCAGGTCTTTATTACTTTATGTCTTTGTTTCTAATAACTGCTTACAAGAAATACGATGAATAAAACAAATTGTTAGGTAATTCTTGTCGTACTTTAGCAACATTGCACTGGATGCTTTGCAGACGTACTAGCATCGGTATTTGATGCATTGTTACCTTGTGTAATTGGCTCCACATGTTTTATTTTGGTTGGCGATTTGCGGCACAGGGTCGTCGTTTGCGATGGCAAAGAGCGTTTCTATGTGAGAACAACTTCATGAAAGTTGTCTCATTGTACTATCATGTTGGGAGTCTTCCGATGAACGACGATGGCCAACTGCTGTTAATTTCACAATGAAAACCAACATCAAAAAGTGCTTAAAACTTCCGGTCAATTAAATGTCGAAAAAAGAAAGGGCCAAAAGTTGCTTTGCAAAAAATGCAAATTTATAGAAGGTGTTAGAGCGCCTAGAGACAATTGTCGAATTCCATTTTTTGGGCGGGGGACGGGGTTGTTGTCCATGGCCGTTGGATAAGCCAAGTCATATTCATATAATACTTGTTTCTCATTGGAATGTCGGACTGCCAGACTGAACGAAGACGGCTGGAGTGTTAATTTTGTTGATTTATGCTAGCACCAGATAAATGTCTGTATATTTGTTGTTGTTTCTTTCATAATGCCATCAATACCGTGTGTATACTGTCGCACAATGTCGCGAGTTCATATTAACTGTGGCCAAAAATAGAAGGAGTTGTCGAAGGTGGATCAATTTTGGTACACGTACCTATTATTGACTTACAATCTTCAGGACAAAAAATTGGGTTGGTCGGTCCACGTTTTGATATAGCCCCCATAGAACCGTACCTCCCGATTTTCGGTATTTTGAATGTTTTAGACACAATGACCAACCGAAAGTATTACAATTTTGTGGTTAGTCTTCGGCAGAGGTTTCAAACTATCCAACCGAGAATTGTGGGCTTAGATCCACGTTTTGATATAGCTCCCATACAACGGTACCTCCCGATTATCGGTATTTTGAAGATTTTAGCCTTATTATTACACCGAAATTGCTGAAATTTGGTATTTAGTCTTCGTAGGGGGCATTATACCTTCACCTTGAAATTTGTCTGCATAGGTCCACTCCTTCATATAGCCCCCATAGGACGGTACCTCCCGATTTTCGGTATTTTGGAGGTTTTAGCCTGATTATCACACAGAAATGGCTGAAAATTGGTATTAAGTCTCCGTTGGGGGACTTATAACCTTCCACCAGAAATATATCGGTATAGGCCTTCGTCTTCCTATAGCCCCCATACAACCGTCCCTCCTCATTTTCGGTATTTTGAGTTTTGTGGCCTCAATATCCACCCGATATGACTGAAATTTGGTCTTTAGTCTTCATATAGTTTGTGAGCATATTGAATATATCAAACTCTTGTCTCTATATATGAGAAATTTCCTTTAAAATTTTTTTTTGACCGATTAGTGGACAAAAAACTGTCAATTTTTTGTAAAAAATTGAATTTTGACTTTCGCTGTTCACAATTTTTTTTAAAAAACTTGATATTTTTAAAAATCTCTCGTTTTAAAGCAAGATTATTAGGTACCTAATAAGCCCACAAAAATATATGATGATCGGTCCATTCGTTTTCGCGCTATAGCCAACCCCGCAAAACGATTTGTTAAAAAAGGGGGTATCCTCTCAGTGAGGTGGTCGCTGAAAAAGAGAAATGACACATTCGTCTGCAAACCTCTGCAGCTGGGACCTTTATATATTTGAAGTACTCACTTTTTATTACTCATACAGCAAAAAATATCGATATACACTTTTATAAAATTTTTTCCCACTCCACTCAATTTAAAATTTGCTTCAGAAAATTAATAAACCTAGTAATACATTTTTGGGTAAATGAAAACACCATATGATTAATATTTACACGCAAACAAAAGTGTAGCCAAGTTTATTACATCCAAAGAGAACTTAGGAACCATTTTTGCAGCGACCATTACTTTTAAATTTTAAATATTAACGCATAATATAATTTATTAATTTTAGAAAAAAAAAAACGCAAAAATATGTATTAACTAAAATTGTCGGATTTAAATCCTCATATAGCAAAAACTACTTCACGTATCAGCACCAAAATTCAGATTCTTCTTAATAAATATGTTTTCTATCACTCCCCATCAATAAATTTGTTCAACACAGTATTTAGTTTTTACCATTTTTGGCCACGGCCGTGACACTGTGCGTCGCTAGTTTAGAAAGGCAGTCAGCCACCCTTGTTCATCACACCAGCATATGCAGAAAAATCTGCCTTTGTTTACTAATGGCATAGGTTATTGGTATTGCTGTGCTCTGGGTATCAAATATACAAGTTGAATCTAATGGTAAGTATGTACGTTTGTACGTGGGCTACTGGATAAATTTCAGACCCCATTTGACATTTCCATTGGAAATGTTGTGTTGCGTTGTTATTTACAGTGACTTGATAAATCAATTTGCAAAAAAATATACATATACATTGTGAATAAAGACTTCTCTTGTTCTTTTTCGAATTTCATCCATTAACAACTTTCGTTGGATTTAACACAGTCAATTATTGTTTTGTTGCTGTTGTAGCAGCATTTAAACCTACATAGAATCATAGGTTTAATGCTGGGTTGGCAGTCGCTGGCCGAAACACTTTGGTTCCGGGTCAATCCGGTACGAAAGAACCCTCTGCCGTGGGATTGAGAAGTGAAGGCTAATCATTGTGCACCATGACAATGCGAGGATATATCGCTCAAACCAGAACCTTATTGAAGGCCAAAAACGTGGAATTGATGGGTCATCCGCCCTGACATAGCACTAGGGATGAGATCCCGAAATCCCGTGGTTTTTCTCAAATTTCGAATCCCGGGATTTAACCCTTGTATGTTCATATATGGAATAATAATCATTCATATATGGAACAATAATCATTCATACATATATGGAACAATAAACCTCACCAAAATGGTTTGGAAAAAATATAATTTATCAATTCCATAAAGAGTTACATATGTGTTCCAAAGAAAGTCCAGATTTACATTAGGCGAGTTTACTTGCGGCAATTCTGTTCCGACAAGTTTTGTTATCAAAACAATTAAAATAATATGCCTGTCTGCGTACTCGATAATTTGTAATAATTATTAGAAATGTTTCTAAAATTGACAGTTGTTCAATGGAAAAGTTGCTGAAAAAAGTGTTTCGGCAACATTTAGTAAGTACCATGGCAGAACTACCAGGTAGTGGTATCACACCAGCTGATCGAATATGAAAAGTCAAACCCCTTTATAAAAAAATTATTTTTGTTGTAATTTCCCCAACAACATAAAGAAAGTTTTGACATAACATATTCAAAATTTTACGATGCCACTACCTGGGTAATTGTGCCATGGTAAGTACGAAGACAAATCTAATGTCAAATACGAAAAATTTAAAAGGAATTGCCTGAAAATTGCCGATACGAGCAATTTTTTTCCATTTCCATTCCCCTTACGTGTCTGTCCTACAAACAGAGACTTGCCGCAAGTAAAGTTGCCTAATGTAAATTGAGACAAAGTTCCTTAGAGGAAGTTTATGAAGAGTAGAAAATATTGTTTTTTCTAGAGTAAATTTTAAAATCTATTAAAGAGCCCTCAACGGTGATCTCTTCTATAACTTTAAGTAGACGTGATACAATCGTTTTCACAAAAAAAAAATGGGGATTATTCTGAATGAAAACTCCCCGTTAGTTTTCTCACTTTCTCCGTTAAGTTCAAACGGCAGAGAGACAAAACTCACAGGGAGTTTTTATTCAGAATAACCCCCTATATGAACTAAGCTTTGGGGGCAAGTCGTTACTTCCACTTCGCTTCATGTATTTTTAAATATTTGCGTGATGAATATAATAACTAAATGTTGCTGAAACACGGTCCCGAAATTGAAAATCCCGAAATCCAGGGTTAAGGAATTTGGAAATCCCCAATAGAGGGAGGGTCTCAATCGGATTGGAAAAAGTGCTTCGACAATTGGTTTTGAATACTTTAGAAAACAATAAAAACTATTTTTGATGAAAACTTGGAATTTATGTAGTAACCCTCGTATGCATACATATATATTTGGCAGTTACAAGTATGAACTATGCAAGCAAAAACTATCGCGGAAGTGACTTAGGCGTGTCGCCCAGGGCGATGAAAACAGTCGCGGCGACTGAAGTGACCTCCGTTGTGAAGAAATGAACCACGCCGGCGTGTCGTCACTACAGCGACACTTCTAGAAGATCATTTAGAGATATTATTCTTTAGATTTTCTCGCCAACATTAATTTCTTCATTTGAAAAATGTGATGTTTTGTTGCCTGACTTGGGAAGCGAACCCGGACCTTCAGAGTGCAAAGCGAACCCAGCCAGCATTTTTTTAAAATTTTAATCAAATTCGAGTCTTTTTTGATCCGACTGCACGATTAAAAAGCTAGAATATGAGCCCATTTTCTGATCATAAATGACTCCTTTGTCGGTAGGAAAACATAACCTCAGGCGACTCGTCTAAGCAAATCACAAAAGAGTCTTCCTCTGCATTAGTTTCGAGTCATTTTTGCCCATTTTCTGATGGTATATAAAGTCTTTTTCGATTCGCATTTCAATCATTTATTGGTGATTTGTTGAATAATTTGGGACTCTTTTTCGAGTCTTTTTTGGGTCATGTTAATAATCGTTTATGAATCTTTAGGGAGTCATTTATGAGTATTTTTATTAAACGAAATAAATTAAAAGAATTTTCCCTTTATTCTCTTTTTCTTTTCTTTCCTTTGTTTTCTTTCTGCTTTGTTATGACTTGTTATGACTGCTTCTTCATTTCACTTGGCGAAACCTGAACATGTGTTGTGTTTGTATATACACTTAATGTTATACGTTACATTTATATCAAAGTTTTGTAGAAAGTGTATATGAGAATTTTATTTTTTTATTTACAACCAAATAAAAATAAAACAAAGCAATCAGGTTTTAATCACCTAACTGTTCAAAATATGATCAGAAGATACATAATTATAATCACTTTTCAAACACCTGCATGACCCTTTTTTTGATTAAGCACTTTTCAATCTTCCAGATGATCAAAATGTGACAATAAATAACAACAAATGGTCACATTTTAAACACTTCAATGACTAATTTGTGATTGCTACACATTTATTGTTGTATTTTAAATTGAACTCTTTTTAATCACTACAGGGAGTCACTTTCGAGTCCCTTTCTGATCATACAAGCGCCTTAATCAGTTTTTGATCACCAAAAGGACTCTAAAAAGACTCCTCAATGTGATTTTTGAAAAAACAGTCTTCCAAATGCTATCTGGGAATATATAAAATGTTATATATTTGTTAAAATGTGTTAAATCATTAAATTAATGTAAACAATCGCCTTGGAAGTCACTCCGAAGTGTCGGCATACGCGATAAAGGGTAATCACAATAAGGCTATAAAAATTGTTTGTTTAATTCACCAACGATCTTCCTTGGCGTGTCTCCAGAGTGACTTCCTAGGCGAGGGAGTGAGAAACTCACTTCCAAATGCTGGCAGGGAAGGTGGATACAAAGACAATAACAATTCATCCTCTTTAAATGGTAAATAATATTATGATACAGTGGTTGATATTTCCAGCAGGGATGCGATTTTTTGATACTGTCTTTGCAAAAAAGCGCATCCCACTGAGTTGCTCACGCACACTGTATATGAACAAAAACAAACGATAAACATCATTTGGTTGTTGCTTTTTTCCACTCATACTTTCTCACATGTTTTCGTTTTGATTGTATTTTGTTGGTCTCCACTGATTTAAAGTATAGGAGGATTATGCGATTCAATTAGGGTAGAACAATAGAAAACATCTATTGGAAGAAATTACAAATATTTCTGTAAAGTTTGGATAGAGAAATAAAAAGTTACGAAGTTTCATGAGCTTATAGTAGTAGAAACCTTATACCAAAGATATGCTAAATTTGGCGGATTAGAGTTAAAAAGAAACTCATAGTTGATTATCCACTTATCGCCGACAATTTTTTTTTACGCGAAAACTTAAAATTTTTTATGGAAATGGTATTTTTGAGACCTTATAATTATTTTTTAATAAATAACTTTTTTCTCTAAAATGTAGAGTTTTCTTGTAATCGGGCCTTCTTTTAAAAATGCCGAAAACTTGGAAGGGCAATATAGGTGTATTCCTATATGGAGAAAATACTCTTACTATATTCCTAACAAATCCCTGAATGTATTTGAATGTGACATTTATGATTAACAGCCTGTTCATGAATGTCGCACGAAAACCCGTACGAAAGGAAAGCAGTCACTCACTTCCGTCTAAAAAGGCGTTCATGTATTTCGCAAACTATCGTGCGACTTCCGTTACGTATCCTATGTGAAATATTACTAATTTAAATGAATTTAAATGTACATTTGTACAACTATTTTCCATAAATGAGAGCCAAATGAGAAATAAAAACAAAATCCACATATACATACAAACATTGGAATATGTGTGATTGTTTTGTTTGAGAAAATAAAATGTGTCGGTATTTTGAATTATTTTATTTAATTGATTTCTTCAAAATAATGAACAAAACCGCCTTTAAAACGTGTCTATAAAATTTTAATTTTGTTTCAAGAATGTGTTCCATAAATTTGTTTTAAGATTTTCGGTGTTATTCACGAGTTTACATTCTACTCAACAGCTACAAAGCAAGTGAGTGATTTTGACATTCTCTTTCTATAAAAGACAGTCCTTTCGAAATACATAAACCCAAATTTAATGGAAAAGTGTACGTTTACGTGTTATTTCGTATGGCTTGTCGGTCGCATAGATTTTCGTTTCGAAGGCGTTTACATGAACAGAAAATGATTTTTTTCCACTTCGGAAGCGCAAGAAACCTTTCGGTCGACATACATAAATAGGGGGTAAATTTATATAGCATATTTAAATTTTTCATCAAAAGTAGAATATTACAAAAAAGTCGATTTTTTGAAATGCTTCCGTTTTAGGCAAAATTCATAGACCAAATGAAACTTTATAAGCGTGGAATGATAGATAATAGACAATACTACAACAAAATGCAAAAAACCGCACAAAAATATGCGAAAATACCCGAGTTTTACGTCAATTTTTGCAACCATTTTTTGTGGCGTTTAAACGACCAGTGGCTTTAAGTGGGTTACAAGTGGGTGTAACTGTCCAAAGCACTTTTGTTTTTACGAAAAAAAATAAACAGTATATTCTGCGTTTTTGATGATAATCAGTGTTATTTTGACAGATTTTTAATTGTAATTGTATGCAATTTTTTGGGTCTTTCTTTATATTTTTTCGCTCTGTTTTTTCCACCTTCAGTTTGCAAACATATTAGTGATGCAATTACATCCTCAATACCGTTAAGTCACTTAAAGCATTTCAAAAATAAGTCTGACAAGGTTCAGCGCTTTATTCAGATATCAGATTTCATCATTGTCGTCAGTAATTGTGTGAAGGAATACATGTGTTACTGAGATTTCCTCAGTAGAATGGGATGTGGCTCAACGCAAACGTAATAATCTGAGAAACAAGATATATTTACATACAAGTCTACATATCAACTACACAGACCAATTTGTATAAGGTGCCACTTGTTTACTTTTTGATAAAAAAACGGAAAAATACATTTTACGATACCAAATCACTAAATAATATTTTTTATTAAATTTGTATTGTTTTGGGATAACTGCCAAATTTTCGGAAAGCGCAGCAACAACCCAAAATTGATGGTTTGCCATGATGGCTTCTGCGGTGTGATAATATGTAATTAAATGATGAATATACAGTCAAAATTCTCTATAACTGACGAATCACTGCGTTATAGAAAAAGACTGCATTTATTTCCACCTTCTTTTATAATAATTTTGTCATGGAGTTACATACAACGAATGACCTCCGCGATGAAAAGTTATCTATAAAAAATAAAATGCGCTACTTTTGAAATTTGTAGTTTAAATTATACCTACATATTTAAGACCAATACCACGAATGATCAAAACAGTAAGCGTGAATTGATGAGTAATTGCGAATTGATCAATTTTATAAACATTTCCGTTAATATTGAAAATTCGCAAAAAAAACAATTTGGCGTTGTCAGTTTAACCAACAAGAAATTGATTATTTAAGAATGTGTTCCCATACTGACAAACAATTGGTATTTCAAATTCTCAGAGTGGTGAAAAAAACTAGTAATAACACCAAGCCCCCCTTTTATGCCTCACTTGTTTTTGCTGCTTTTGTTTTAGGATTAACATATTTTGGATCAATATCTAAGTCTTTGTAAAAAAACAACACAACCGGAATGGAAATGAATGAACATTCAAACACACCATGCATTGGGGCTGCTACCAACTGGCGAACACTCTCGCAGTTATGCTGTTACAATATTTCTGAAAAACAAGCCTTTTTCGATACATACACACAGCCGGTGTATTTCATCTGACACAGGTGTCCACATTGAGATAACACGAAATGAGATTGAATACGACTGTAGTTGTAAGGTGTTCTCTCAGAGAAGACAACGACAAGATAAAGTTATATTGATGTCTGTAGCTGTACTGTTGCTGCCAGACTTTTAATTTAGATTCCAAATGTGAATACCTGATATTATTAATTAAATAATTAAAATATCAAATTAGTCGCAGTTGGGTTATTGAGTATAGTAATTATAAATATTTTATGAAAACAACTAATTTATTAGTACAGAAAATTTTACATTGTTCGACAGGGGGTAAGACACGGAAGACTATAGTTTCTGACAGGTCCTCATCAGTTCCCTATTTTTTTGTTTGTTTGCGAATATGCCCCGCCGTAGTTTGAAATAACTTCTTGAAGGAAAAACTTTTTATACCCAAACATCAGTGCTTTCAAATACAGACGAAATTCTCCATAACGTAGCACTTGGGAACGAATTACTACGTTAAAGAGAAACTTCGTAATAGAGAGATTATTTTGTGTGAGAATTTCCACTTGAGCTTTAAAACAACTTCTTGAAATAGAAGTATGTATTAGTTACAGGGAAGTTCGTTATATGGAAGTACTTAAAGAGATTCAAAAGCTTCATCCAGAAAAAATAACGGTTTGTGGGTCGGTGGAGTCGTGGGACCTTTTTTCTTTAAAATGATGCCGGTTAGGACTTCTTCGTCAATGGCGACCGTTATTGCGCGTGATAGCTGACTATTTGATGTCTGAACTTGAAGCTCGCAATCTCGTCGACATTTGGTTTCAACAAAACACGCCACTTTCCACACATCGCATCAATCAATGGATTTATTGAAAGAACACTTCGGTGACCACGTTTTGTACCAGTTGATTGGCCACCAAGATCGTCTCATATCACTCCATTAGACTTTTTCCTGTGATAATTGTATGCGGATAAAGCCGCTTCGATTCTGGCCTTGGGGGAAAAATCAAACTTTCGCCAGTTACCAGTTGAAAAGCTTAAACGAGTCGTTGAAAATTGGACGGATGGACTGTGTGAGACGTAGCCTCGGCCAATATTTGTTAGACATAATCTGCAAAAAATAATGCCATCGAATGTTTTTTCAAATGATAATAGACATTCCCCATTCAATTCGATTCTGTGGTTTTTATACCCTCAGCCTTTAGGCTAAGGAGGGTATATACACTTTGATACGATGAAAATGTGCCTCATCGAAATAATGGTTTTAGACCTCAAGTATGTTTGGACGAAATATGTTTCAGACAATTTGGAGTCGATCTAGCCATGTCCGTCCGTCTGTCTGTCTGTCTGTCCTGCTGGCTGGAGCGCACGATAACTCTCGAACGGATGAACCGATACGGTTCAAATTTTGGCTTTCGTAATATTTTGTCCAAACTTAGTTTAAGTTCGAAGATGAGCTACATCGGTCCACTCCTTCCGGTACCTCCCCCACAAAATTTCGAAAATGTTCGGAAAGTTTGTACGCACGATAACTCTTGTAGGGAGTGACCGATTTGGTCCATACTTTGTACAGCGTAAACTTGCTACCAGAGTAATATGAGTTTCCAATATGGTCTCAATAGGTCCACTCCTTCGGGTAGCTTCCACACAAAATTTCGGAAAAGTTCAGTTTATGGCCATCTCTCGAATCGCGTTGATTTTTCTTTTAGCAACTTGAATTCGCTGCCGTCCATACGACGGTACAAGTTTCATCAGGGGCAAGTCCATACTTCCTGAGAAAACAGCATGAAAGTTGGAAAAAACTCCGGATAAGTTCACTTTAAGACCTAATATCGAATCACATTGATTTTTGTTGAAGCAACTTGCATTCGCTGCCTCAATTACGATGGTAAAAGTTTTTGTAGGGGCAAGTCCATACTTCTTGAGCACACAGCCCGAAGAGTGTAAAAAACCCCTATGGCACCATATGTTGAGGCTGGAGATCCACTTCCATAACGGTCAATGTCGATCCATTCCTTTTAGTATCTCCTCCGCAAAACTTTTGGGAAAAAAAAATTGTTTTGATATACACAGGCTGAGGGTATATCTCTGTCGGCAAAGCCGACTGATACTTTTTTACTTGTTTCTTTAAAGAAAGGTGGAACCTCAAAATGGATCACCCTTTATATGCCAAATCCCCCAATCTTGGTGAACAACTCTTCTACGAGCAAAATGTGGGGGTTTTTCTGAAATGTTCTTTAAACATAAATTACCATGTTTCGAAACATGTCGAAAGTTTAGTTGATTTTTTTTCTCTTTTGCTTGCGCTGGAGATTTTCTAACATAAATTTTTGCACAATAGGCTTATTTACGTGCTTGAACTTTTCACATTTCAACAAAATAAAATTAAAACTAAAAAAGAATTAGTCGGCTTTGCCGACAGAGAAATACCCTCAGCCGACGTGAATTGAAAATGTCAATTCAGATCGAATGTATTTAGAATTTTGTGGCTCTCTTTGGACATTTGAACTTGCCGACAAAAATAAGGATTAGGATAAAAATTAAAAAGTGTTGCGGAGTAGGTACTTGAAATAATGGACCGACATAGTTCATTATGGACGTAGATCTTATTTTGTCATATCTTTTCGATAGTCATTCAGTGGGTCATTGTATAATTTGCCAGGACTTGTCCACGGAAAACATAATATCGCTGTAAAGAGGACCATAACGAACAGCATCGGTATACATTTGCAAAGGATCTTCGAACAGACCCAACACTGCACTCAGACACAAATGTTGAACTCTTGTAAAATTTAAACTTAAACTAAATTTGGACAACACATTAGGAGGTCCAAAGTTTGGGCCAAATTGGTTGCCCCGTTCAAGAGATATTGTGCATACCAATTTAGCGGCATTTTTTAAATATTGGGGTGAAGTACCGGAAGTTGTGGACCGGTACTGCCCATCTTAGAGCTGAAAATAAGTTTGGACAAAATATGACGAAGACTAAAATTTAGGACTAAATCTGCTCTCCAGTCACTACATCGGGCTGTTTTCTCAAGAGGTATGGATTTGCCCTAAAAAAACTTTAACCGTTTTAATTGAGGCAGCGAATGCAAGTTGCTTCACCAGAAATCAAAGTGATTCGAGATCAGGCCTTAAAGAGAACTTAACGGGATTTTTGTGTGTGACGTACCCGAAGGAGTGGACCGATATGGCATATCTTTGAACTTAAAATAAGTTTGGACAAAATATTACGAAGGCCAAATTTTGGACCGACTCGGCAGATCGGTTCGAGAGTTATCTTCCGTTCCTACCACTACACACGGTGTCATAGAGGATGTATGCACCTTTCAGGCTATTTTCCTACGAAGTATGGACTTGCCCCAGATGAAACTTGAATACAAGTTTCTGCAACAAAAATCAAAGTAAACTTGTCCGAAATTTTGCGTGGGAGGTACCCGAAGAAGTGGACCGATTGAGCCCATATTGGAACCTCATCTAAGTCAGGTAGAAATTTCACGTGCAAAGTATGGGCCAAATCGGTTACTCCCTTCAAGGGTTATCGTGCGCAGAAATTTTCCGAACATTTTCCAACTTTTGTGGGAGTGGATCTTCGAACTTAAACTAAGTTTGGACAAAATATTACGAAAGCCAAATATTGGACCGAATCGGTTGATCCGTTCGAGAGTTATAGTGCGCTCCAGTCAGACAGACTCCAAATTGTATGAAACGGATTTCGTTCGGGCTTTAACACTTAGGGTCTACCCTCGTTAGCATAAATGCTGAGGGTATAAACACAGTTTTGCTTCTTCTACCTTTTAATGGTCACATTCCCACTGAATTGTGCTAACCGTATCCAACTTTCATACTTCCCATGCCACCTCCTTGTTAAAATAATTGGTAATTGTCTGTTAAGTAAATAGGTATGACCGTGTTTTTACATGTTTGCTAACAAATTTGTTTAGATGGCTTGGAATAAGTGTACGTGCATATTCGTCTATCCAATACATTTTTATGAAATGCCTTATCAGGGTGGGTGAACCTAACTTCGTTATGAACAGATCCCTAGGTTAGAAATAAATAATTAAATTTAAAAAATGCTGTAACTTTTGAATAGATAGAGATATTTTTATTTATTGTTCGACAGATAGCAGAATATGTTTTTCGGTGAACCAAAAATGTTCAAATTCGGTCTAGTAGATGCAGAGGAATTTCAGGTCGAAGTTAAACTTTAGAGTTTTTAAATATAGTGCATCAAATTATGAGAATGTCGCCAACATTTCTGAGGGGTGATTTGCCACCGTTGAAAATTTGATGTTGCCTGATGATACATATCCTGGCTGTAGGATAGGTATCAAAAACAGTGGGGCTGACTTTTCCTGACTGGCAGACCTATTCAAAAGTACTTTTTAGCAGAATTAAAACACTCCTAAAGTTTAAGTTTTATTATAGTACGTTTATATATAAACGGATTTAACAAACCCACTGGGTTTCAAATGTCAATTCATTTGCTTATATTTCAAATAAATCCTCATAAAGAAGGTTAACCCTGCAAAAGGTTATAATATAAACATGGCCTTATCTTCGATTGGACAATAAATGTGTAAATTTATGGAAACTTTGAAGGCCCAGTGGCCTTAAAATCTTACAAAACTAAACAATCGAATGTGCAATATCTGTGGTATATTATCATGTAAATCAACTTATGTATGTACGAGTATTACTTGGCAGTTAAAATATGTTCCGTGGAAAACTAGAGTCCATACCCGGTCATCCCCGTCCGACTACAGCCCTGTCTCGCTTCTTTTTCAATTGTTCTTATGGTTTTTCTGCCCCAATAGATGTTAAGTTAATACATCTGGCATCGTTGGCTAGTTATACCAACCAGTTAAAATTTAGTTTTTTTTTACTACACACTCTCAGCAGCTCTGTTATGGTTGTGGAGTGTGTTCGTGTTGGAGTTGTTTGTTGTTTGGCTCGTTCGTTGGCTGAGTAACAAAACGTGGCAATTGTTAGATGCTTCAGATAGTCGTCGATGGAGCCAAGAGTCCCCCATTGATCATGCTGACCGTGGGGTATGCTAGCCAGTCGTTGTTTGGTTGTGCCGCTGAACGCAACGTTTTTGTTGTGCATTGTCGTGCGAGGGCTTAATTTCGAGCGTTTTCGTGTTCTTCAACGTTTTGGTAGCTTTTGAGTTTGCTTAATTGGCGGTTCCCAAAAAGAAAAACAGTGCGTGTGTCTGTCTGTGTATGTGTGCGAACGTTTGTATCAGTGCTTCGCTATTGTATTCTGCATCTAAAAAAAAAAGAAAGAATTAATGGCACACAAAACCGGGAGAGTAGTGATCGCAGTGACTCAGCCCACAACTGTTTTTTAAACATTCCAAAGCACTTGCGCAGCATCTTGAGATACTTGTGTGTGTTTTACAAGAAAAACGAAAAGCCACCAATTTTCATTCCTCCTGAGTAACCATCGGGAACGGAAGAAGAAGGTGGAAAGACCAGTTCTACTCTGCTGGTGCGCTTCTTTTGATTTCATATTGCGTAGCCGAGCCAAGGTGCACGTACGGCATTCGGGGGTAGCCACCACGATTGATGATAAAACATAGTTGATGCAAACGCAAATCGTATCGATGCTGGCTGTCTTTCGTCTTTGTCTACTGGTTGACTCCGTGTATCTATTGTAAGCCATTACCGGTCGTAGCCAATGTGGTTCTCTCGCTTTTCAAGGCAAATCCAGTGCATTGACTCCAAGAAAATTGTTCAATTCAGGTTCTGCACCTAGTAGTGCTGTTGCAGATCGCTGACGTCGTTACTACCAGTACCAGATAGCATTGCAGTGCAGGTCGCCTATTTCCTTGCGCTTGATTTCGTTCGTGTTTGCCATAATTTGCACAAAAATTCACACAAGAAAAAAAATACAAAGAAACAAAAAACGAGAAGAGTGAAAAATAGTGCAGAAAATTCTAACAGCGTCCTAAAAACTTTGCTTGTTGTTGTGTTGATGAAAGCAAATGCCTTGTCCACATCAACTGGAATTGAAGCTAAGTGGAATTTAGGCTATAATGCTATTTTGGCCAGTGCAAATAATTTCGAGTTTTCTTTTTTACATCGAACACTGATAGAGAAGTATGAGTGGTGAATTGAGCAAAGATTCGAACGGATCGCGTAATGTGAAGCCTAGTAAACCGTTCTGTTCGTTGGCTTACCTGGCAAAGAGTACGATTGCTGTACATGGTACCAATGACATCATTGGACGAAGTACTGCTGTAAATGGACATTCACATAAGAACGCCACTAATGGTTGTGACAAAAGCCAGTCTTCGTCCAGCACCAGCACACCTAATGTGGCAGTTACAGCGAAAGTGAATGATCGTGCTTCACCTTCGTTGCCGACCGGCACCAATACTGGTCACCAACAAATACACAATGCGAATTCACCGTCCCCAACCTGCCCAAACAATAACACCAAGGATGATGGAGTTGCGGATGTCTTTGGAGTAATTAATGAGGAAGACCGGACGCCAAGTAGTAGCGATCAAGTCGATAATGTATTACGTCGACCTTGGGAACTTTCGAACGGTCAGACCAGTGTCCATCATATGCCAAGTGTCGGCAGTCATCAGCATTACAATGGCGGCACTTGTTTGCCGTCACTTTCCAAATTCAACAGCATTGATTGCTGGGATTACACGATCGAGCTGGAATGCCTTAAAGGTCCACAAGGTAATTTCTAATACCCAAATTAAATTTTAAAATTCCGAACATGTCTTGCGGACACACACATTCCTATTGCCGAAAACTTTCACGTTTTAACTCTTTTTTCTCCAATTCGATTTGTTTACGACTTCGGTTAGCTAGTCATAAAGCTGCTAATACTACTTCCTTCACCAAGAAGTGATGAACAACATGCGCCTATTATTGCCAAAAAATACAAGCAGACAAGAGCTCTCGCTAATGACTTGTCAAATTTGGAATATCGAAATATGTATGTGAGATGCTTGAATAGTTAACTTGTTGGTGGCCGATCGACCGACTGTTTAACTTATAACTTCCTGTAAATACATACACACATACATACATACGTTCTATTTGTTTAGCCACCTAACCAATTTTGAGGTTTTCGTCTGCGTCATTACTGGTATAATAGCTGCAAGTTGGGGTTCATTTACCTAATGTGGTTAAATTTCTTTGATTTTTCATTCACTTTGCTGTCGTTATCGTTTCGTATAACCAACCAATAGCAATCTTTGACCCAGTTAAGGTAGCATGCCACGATCGTTATATGCGTGAGTGTCTATTACAGACAGCTCTTCTAACATTGCAAGTCAGAGTATTTCAATTATTGCTTTGCTGTGTATTTGTTTGATGAGTACTTGTCATTGACTTCCCACATGCAGTATCCATTAATGAAGACTGTCAACTTTTATTGTTTTTTTTTAATTTCGTTTCTTCTTTTGAGTGGTGGTGTTATCATTTCTCCAATCAAGTGTAACGAATTGAATAAACATGCATTAAATAGATACATACATACATATGTGTTGAAACTTACAACATTCCTTGGTTTACATGTTCAGCCAGACCCTTGTTGCATCAACGCCAATTTGTAAGTCTGAAATATGTAGCATAACACGATCTACTTACGGTCTGTAGACAGAGCGACTGAGCAGAGGTCAAGAGCTAAGTTCATTGTAAAAGTTTATTTTTATGTATGTTACTATGCATAAAAAACTTTTTGTAAATTGTAAAATTGTATTCATATTACGCTATTCATCATATTGGCTTTACAAGACTTTATTTAAGGTTAGGCCTATCAGAACAAAATATATAAATAATTTCAAATAAATTTGTAATTTGGTCTACATAAAAAATTAACCACACTAAATTGTTTTATTCGCAAAAATCTGTATGTGACAAATTAGATGAAAACAACTAGGAAAATTGATGTACATAAATTAATTTCATATTTTGTATTAGTAGCACATTGTAGCTTAATCAGGGGTTTTACAGAAAGAAAATTGTTTTGAAAAAAATCTAAAAACTTTATTTAAAAAGAAACGTATGTTTTTCAAAAAGGTGAGAACAGATTTACGTCAATAATAAATTTAATAAATTACTGACATTTTAAGTAATTTTGCACAGAACCGGTTTGTTCAATTTATCAATGACAAATATGGACGAATTCAATATTTAAAGGTTTAAGTGATTTAAATAAAGTATGTACGAGTTTGTAGACGCGATAGCATGTCTATTTAATATGCAGAAATGCTTACCTCAGCACTGTGACAGAGGGGTTTATTTTTTAAGCAAAAACCTGCCTTTATCATTCATCCATCAATAAAGTCAATGTTTGGATTTTATTTTATTTTGGTTTCTATTCATTCATGAACAACAAAGTGTTTGCCACGCCCTTTGGAGAATTAAATATGAACTGCCAAAACTGAGCTTATGAAGCTCTTACCTGAGCCATTGCCACAATGTGTCATTTTTGATAAGCAAAATATTCGTTTGTCTTCATTTCTGACATAAGGGTTTAATATTTTATTCTCAACACGTTTGACCAAACAATATTTTAATTCCGCATTTTGTGAGTCATGATTCTGAATTGGTGTCAAGCAAACGGAATAAATAATTAGAAACGGCAAACCGCAATATTGTCATTCTCAGCTGAATTCAATATTGCCAAGGGGTTAAAATACTCGTATATAGAGAATACTGGGTTTTAAGATAAGGTAGCAAAGTCTAGGGAAAATTATAATTTAGAAGTGAAAATATAATCAAAACTATTGTAAATTTAAAATACTTTCTCTGATTTTAGATTTATACATTGTTTTTTTTAAAGATAATCATAATCTACGATACGTCTAGTTAAGATAATTGTTAGTCGCCCGGAGTCCGCTGTATGATTGATTAATTTCTTCGATTAGTTGTTGTTGTTGTTAAAATGCTATATCGGCGTTAATTTGTTTTTATTAGCCTCCAGCAGAGTAATCTAAATCTATTTTTGTCATAATAAGCAAATAAATTCTGATTAGATTTAAGTGTTCATTAACATATCAGAGTTACTGAAAAGCATACTTTAAATGAGTTAATATAGAAAAGAGTCAGAACATACAAATTGATAATAATAATACTTTTTATACTAGAATACTCGATGCTTAAAGAGTTCAGGTTTTCACTAGAAAAATCATCATTTCAAAAACTGAAAAGCCAATTGATAATTCCCTTCGCCGGGATGAAATCGTGATATTGGTAGCGATCAGTAAATTTTGCAAGCTGTCAGTGCGTTTTGTAAACATTAATCTCTGTAAAGAAAATAATGATGAAGTTAAGTCAATGGAGGAATCCTCCAGACTTAAGCAATCAAATTTTATAATTTTATACTAAACTAGCGGACCCGGCGAACTTCGTCTCGCTATTAAGGAATAAAATTTCATACAAAAACTCAATTTTCGATTTTTCCAATTTTCCGACTTTTCCAGAAAGATTTTCCACAATTTTCTTCCGTAAAGACCTTCTCCTCGAAAATACGAATAACTGACAAAAAATTTTACAGAAATCGGCCTAGCCGTTCTCATTTTATGAATTACTATACATTTTTTACACCATTTTTATATATGGCGATTTCTGAGTGAAATCGGACACTTTTTCAAGATGAGGTTTTTGATTTCCTTTATTTTTCTCTGCGGTGATGCTGCTCATTAGCAAAACATTTTAGTATATTTTCAGATTTTTTTGGACTAACGGTTCCAGAGATACCGCGCCTTAAAAAAGTCAAATCTTTATATATAAAACTCAATTGTCGTTTGTTGGTAATTGAATCAGTTGAAAACGGCTAGAGCGATTTGGATAATTTTTTTGTGGAAATGTTAGTCATAGTCCAGTTTAGGTTTTTATGCAAAGAAAAATTGGCCACGCCCACTTTTCCGCCCACTTTTATAAATATGTTATATCTACGGAACTACTCTATAGATTTTCCTGAAATTTGCAGGGAACGTAAAGTGATGGCCCCGGTTGAAATAGGCTACATATTTGGTTGAATTTCGGATCGGGCGGGGTACCTCCCCTATGCCCTATTTTTGTAAAAATTCAATATTTGCAACAAATACGAATGTATCGGTTTGGGAATTTATTTGCGAGTCAATGGCGATTGTGTCTCCGACCTTACGTGCCTATTTGGGGCATTAAGACTGGACAACGCCCACTTTTTTAAATATGTTATATCTACGAAACTACTAAATCGATTTTCCTGAAACTTTCAGCGAATGTACAAGGTTGGTCGCCGATAAAAATAGGCTACATATTTTTTGACTTTCGGATCGGGCGGGTACCTCCCCTATGCCCTATTTTTGTTAAAATGCAATATTTGCAACAAATACGAATGTATCGGTTTGGGAATTTATTTGCGAGTCAATGGCGATTGTGTCTCCAACCTTACGTACTTATTTTGTGACTTAAGATCCGACCACGCCCATTTTCTAATTAGGTTATATCTACAGAGGATTTTCAAGAAAATCGCGATTTGTCTAAACTTTTAAATCTGTATAATTAAAAATCAAATATCGTTCGTTGGTAATGACATCAGTTGAGAACGGCTGGACCGATTTTCGACCTGGGTTTTTATGCAAAGAAAATTTGACCATGCCGACTTTTACGCCCAATTTTTTTAATTTTCTATTTTTATCATTTCAAAAAAACTACTGAACCGATTTTCCTGAAATTGCCAGGGAATGTACATAGATGGTCCCCGCTTAAAATAGGCTACAAATTCAGTTGAATTTCGGAAAGGGCGAGGAACTTCCCCTATACCCTACTTTTTTAAAAATGTTATATTTACAATAATTACGAATGTATCTATTTGGAAGTTAATTTGCGAGACAATTGTGGTTGTGCCTCCGACCTTACCTACTTTTCTAGGAACCACAGACTTGACCATACCCACTTTTTAAAATATGTTACATCTACAAAACTACTGAACCGATATTCGTGAAAATGTCAGGGAATGTACAGGCATATTTTCTTGAATTTTGAAGAGGGCATATTTAAAAAAACGCCTTACCTTTATGAATAAAAATCAAATGCTGTCATAACCCAACTTAGGTTTTTTGGAAAGAAAAGTTTACCACGCCCCCGAAAACAGGTTACATATTTTATTGAATTCCAGAGGGGGCGGGGTACCTCCCCTATGCGATATTTTTTAAAAAAACGTTATATTTGCAAAAATTATGTATGTATCGGAATAAAAATTTACGGATTAATCTACAATCTAGGTACTTCTTTGGGGCCTATAGACCCGACCAAGCCTGTTTTTTAGTATGTCTTAACTCCAATACTACTGAAAGGATTCCATAAAATTTGCAGCAAAAGCTCAATGTTTGCCGTTGTTATGTGGGGTACCTTCCCCATGCCTTTCTGTTAAACGCTATATGTATAAGCCAAACTTATGACTATATCGGTTTCAGCATACATTTTGGTAGGCAATGAAGTTGTGTGCACCCTAGGACCGGACCAGGCCCACTTTTTTTAATATGTTATATCTTGAAAACTGATGACCACGTCCATTTTTTTTTTCAAAACATTATTTTTCCAAAACTACTGAACCTAATTTTCAGAAAATATTCAGGAATGTCCCGTGGTCCAAAATGCTATGTATTTGTAGACGAATTTCGGGGCCTATTATTTTATAATCGGTGTATTTGTTAAACTTATGAGTGCATCAGGTTGCAAAGTAGTTTTCGAGACAACGGTGGTTGTCCCCCGATCAAGAAAAACTATATATTTACAAATGTACTTAAATGGTGAGGTTCAACGGTCCATCAGCCATGAAAAGCTAAAACATATAGGTCTAAATAAGCGGGAGAGTTCGATTTAATCGTTTTTTTAACTTTTATTATTAGATCGCTTTACAAGGCACAAATTGGCGAAAAAATCCGACAAAGTCCGTAAGAGAAAAGAAAGGTAACAGACTAAATCTGTTGATAAATTTAAAATCCTTCTCGGTTTGACAATGGATCGAAGAAGTGAGGTAGAAAATACCTACTTTTGAATTAAAACTCATTACGACGGGCCAGCAACGCGAACCGGGGTCTGCTAGTTCTGTAAAAAATACATGCAAAGAAATATTCATAACTTCTTTAATATTGGTCCAATTTGTAAAAATCTTTTTTTGTATGTTTTGCTGTTTTATAAGCTGTTAAATAAAAAATAGCAAAAAAATTTGCACTGTGGGCTTGGGTGCTATTTTTGCGATTTAATATTTAAAATCAATTTTTAAAGATGTTCGACCCCTTCGATTTTCTTTAATTTTTTTTTGTATCAAACTACGTTCAATTACAAAAATTTTAAGTCCTATGTGGTAATGGGATTCGGACGATTACTATTTATACCCTATACCACAATGTGGAAAAGGGTATAATAAGTTTGTTTTCCCAAAAATTCATGTAACGCCGCGAAATATTCGTCGTAGACCCCTCATGTGGTATACCAAACTTCATATCTCGACGAGATAAAGCGATTTAGCGATGTGTGTCCGTCCGTCCGTCCGTCCGTCTGTCCGTCCATTAAAAATTGTAATCAAGCTAGAGGCCGCAATTATGGACCGATTGTCACGAAATTTAGTATGGAGGTCGGGTTTGGACCAGAATAGAACTGATTAGTTTTTGGCGATGATCGTGAAATGTTAAAGGGATGAAATGGACCAAAAACAAAATTTTTGCTCGATTTTGTAGCCGCTCTGTAGGTCGCAATAATAGTCCGATCGGCGCGAAATTTTAAACGTAGTTTTGGTTTGAGATGAAGAAGTAGCGTGCAAGTCAACGGTATGATCGGATAATATTTAGCGGGTTAAATTGATCAAAACTTTTGTGTGAAAATTGGTAAAATTTCTAATGCACATCTTATAACAGCTAGCCCGGAAAGCTAGTGCACAGGGATAGTGGTATAGGGTATCACATGGTCGGCCCCGTCCGACTATAGTCTGTTCTTACTTGTTTTTTTTTTGAATTTTTTAAAATTTGTCAGTACAAATTATCCGTTATACCATTGTCCAAAATTTGTATTTCCTGTATTTTTGAATCTAAGAGTACTTATTTATCATTATATATTATATATTTATCATAAAAAATAGAAAAAAATGCGCAGTGGGCTTTAATGGAATTTTCGCTGATGCATTTTCAAAATCGAAAAATGACGCTGTTTTTAAGATGTCTGAGATAAATTCATAAATATAAAATCAAAACAAATGTTTAAAAATGAAACTTTTAATTTTTTTAATAAATTAATAAATTTTGCCCAAAATTATAAAGGAAAAATTGAATTGAAAAATTTTAAAACATTCAGAAAAAATAGTAATCGTCCGAATCCCATTACCACATATGACTTAAAATTTTTATAATTGAACGTAGTTTAATACAAAAAAATTTAAAGAAAATCGAAGGGGTTGAACATCTTTAAAAATTGATTTTAAATATTAAATCGCGAAAATAGCATCCAAGCCCACTGTGCAAATTTTTTTGCTATTTTTTATTTAATAGCTGATAAAACAACAAAACATACAAAAAAAGATTTTTACAAATTGGACCAATATTAAAGAAGTTATGAGTATTTCTTTGCATGTAGTTTTTACAGAATTTGACTTTTTCAAGGCGCGATATCTCTGGAACCGATAGTCCAAAAAAATCTGAAAATATACTTAAATGTTTTGCTAATGAACAGCATCACCGCAACAAAAAATAAAGGAAATCAAAAACTTCATCTTGAAAAAGTGTCCGATTTCACTCAGAAATCCCCATATATAGATTTGAAATGTAAGACAGAATTCGGTATAGAAACAAGTTTGCTAAATTTAGTTAAAATTTGTGCAGACATGTGTATATACGTACGTCTATGAATTCATACATGGATTAAATTGGTTAAAATTTAGATATGGCTACCATTATGTTATTATGTTACAAGACTAGAGCAAAACTTGCCAAATATAGGCAAAATACGTTTGTATTTATAAATGTATTGTAATCTTCACAAGAATCAGCATACAACAAAATTGGTGACAAATACATTGATATTACAATCCAAAAAATGGAATTTGGCAATTGCAGTTGAACTTCCCTATACCGAACAATTAATTCTCTATAGACCAAGAAAATTAATTTTCATACAAAATATACTTTATTTTTTATTTCTATTTACATCCTACAGCTTTGAGAGAAGTTTGACATTAGTTTTTGTATGTTGCGAAGAATCTACAAACTTTTACTAAGATAACAAATTTTCTTTGTGATATCGAAAAAATACAATTTAGTAGATTCTTTCAGTACTTGTACAATAAAGAGTTTTCTATAAATATAACAAATATAAATTGAAACCCAAAAATTAACTATGTTTATCATTGCGTTTTAACAAAAGCTGCAAATTGTACAAGAGGGAAATAAAACCGTACGCTCACTATTCAGTGTTATATTTTTTATTGAGTAGATTTTTCGGAAAGATTTCTAGTCGTAGAGCTAACAGTGATAACATATTGAAATGTGGTTTATCTAAATCTCCCACCGGTTTATTTAGTTCTTTAAAATCTAACCAATATCCAAAATAAGTTATAATACAAACTAGTAAAGTTTTAAATCGTGATTAGTTTTTTTTCCAATGATCAATTGTTGAGTATCAATTACCAATTTATGTATGGATATTTAATTTAGTTTAGCCAGCTGAGATTCGCATCAAATTTGCACTACGAGTATCTACAGTGTTGCGCAAAACAAAAGCAATATATCACGTTAATTTTGTAATATTGAGTACCGGTGTGCAAAACATAAGAAACAAACGTACATATATTATGAACAGTTTCGGTATTGTTGGTAATAATTAAGAACATTTTGTTTTCCCAGTAGGTTTGGCATTTCCTTGTAATTTAACGTTGATCTTTGTAAAATATTATAATACACATAAACATCACTTTTTAATAAAGACATTGAAATTCTAAAACAAAATACAAAATAATTAAAAAATTAAGTTATAGTGTTTTATTTATAGATGCACTGAAAACTAGTAAATATTTTTTCATGATGGAATCTCTCAAATAAAACGATTGCCGCGATTGCAAGCTTTTAGCCAATTCGGACTGAAAATGAAGAGAAAATCCTTAAAATACCTGAAATCGGGTGGTACCGATACATGGAGGCTATACCAAAACCTGGACATTTGTCCACAATTTTTGGTGGAGACGTGTCTGTACCATTGGGAATGCCAAATTCCAAGTTACAGCCAATTCGGGCTAATAATGAAGATAAAATCCTTAAAATCAGGTGGTACCGTTACATGGGGGCTATAGGAAAAAATGGACCCATATTGGCTTTGGTTGCATATTCATGTATTGTCATCCAAATCTGAAAAGTGTGCAAAGTTTTAGTTCGATTGGTCAATTGATATTGTTTTAAAAATGAGTTATTAGATTTGAAGTAAACAGGCAGGAATCAAAGCAAGTTAAATAAAACACTGTAAAAATAAATAATAATAAAAGAGTTGAACAACTTAATTATCCTAACCACTATACTCATATGCTGATTGCATCTTTTGTTTGAAAAACTACGTGTGAGTGATTTCATAACTTGTATGAAATCACTCATACGTTTAGGAACTAGGACAGTGAACTAGGAACTAGATTGTCCAACTCTAAATTGTGTGCACCAATTCCGAAAATATAAATCAATTTAAAGTCCATTATGTTTCTTTTGTTTTGCTCAACACTGTATGTTTGTATGCATTCTAATTTGAAAATGTAAAATGGTAAGGGTTTTTGGTTCCCTTGCCAACAGATGTTGTTATTGATAAGGCATATTTAAATGGATTATTTTCTATATTCATGTATATGTGCCCGATAATCGAAAAAAATGATAAACGCTTGTATTGCCATTGGACGCTCTTATCGCTTAACAATGACCTTGAATTTCAGTGCTTCACTATGCCATCACAAATAAAAGCAAATGAGGAACATTATTAGTTTCTTATTCATGCATACTTTGCATCGTTTTTGTTGCTTCGATCAAACTGAAACACAAAGAGAAGACTGAATAAAATTTCAACTAACTATCATCCTCCAATCGCGTTTGCACCATAACTACCTGGGTACAATCGAAGCTTACGTTTTGTTAACAGCGAATGGAGGAGAACTAAATCGTTCATTCAGCAGTACTGGTAATGGTCTCATGCTGTAGCCCACGGCAATACATTTTGCGATTCGTGAATGATTGACCGAATGAACGAATGTTGTGGTAGCCGGTAAGCATTTGATAATGATGTTATAGATGTTGGCGCTTCTGCCGATGATCAATTATGTCCGATACGTTTTTGTTTTTGTTTTTCATTTTTATTGTTTGACATGATTTGATGTGGCCCCTCAATTTGGCAGAAAGAACAATATGAGATACACTAAAAAAGTAATAGGCATGGCTGATTTAACGTTTTGGCTGAGTTTGGAAACATAACTTACAATACAAACCTTCAATGAAATCAATGTGTCATTATTTGTCATTTGGAAAACATAATGGAATTGATGTTCACCTGAGGCAGTATTATGATGCATATGTGTGTATGTCGTAAAGAGTTAATGTGGTCATGTATTTGTTTCATTTTGTGTAGAACGTTTTCCGCCTATTCTTGTCTTTGCTTTAACTCAACCACATTTTCAGAGAAAAACTTGAACCATCTTTGAGTTTTGGTTTTCATTATTTTCATTGTATGTATGTGCGTTTATGTTTTTGTTGTGATTGCTGTTCCATCCATGTCCGTCGTTGTTAATGGAGTCCGTGGGAGGTCATCGACCGATCGCAGTTTTGTTTCTTGTTGTGTGATAACTTCGCATTTTCCCAGTATGTAATTTAAACTCGCTTAGATAATAAACACATACATGCATACATATGTATATGTGTACATGTACACATACAATAATTATGATTGAATATATTTTGTTCTTTCTGTTGTTGATGATCAAAACATGGATTTCAGTACATGAATGTATGACAGACATGCATTTCATTGATTGTTCGTGAAGGCAAACATCCAAACCAAGTTTTATATCCATTCTCAAAATTTAACCAAATACAACGCAAAGTCATTATAGTGTTCTCTTTATATAAGGGAACAAAATACGTATACGTACAACATTTGTATATTAGGGCGGCCAACAAAAAAAAAAAAAAAAACAACAACAAAAACCTTAACCCGTGTCACCAGAGGGATCTTTATTTCCATAGTAATTTGTATGGGGCCAAAGGTGCTTTTTACGAAAATTCTCTAAGAAACACATTTATGACCCTATAGAAAAATAAATTGTGAAAATCGGATCAGATTTCGATATATCTATGTAGGGTCCAAAATACCTAAAATCGGCCTATCGGTGCTATATCAAAATCCCATCTGATTTTCACAATTGTTTGTAGGATTTGTTTAGTAAAAAATGTTCATTGATTGGATTATAAATGCGGATTTTAGAGATAATGAACCTTTGGCCCCATATAAGTTACTATGAGAATAAAGATGTTAGCACGGGTTACCGTTAACCGACCGTCATAACATTTCATATATATATATAAGGTTTTTGGGTCAAATGGAAAAAATAGGGGGTAGACGTTTCAAGAAAAAAAATTGTCGTTTTTTGGGTCGCCCTAATTATATGTGTGTATTTGTAATTGATTAAATCTTCATAACCCTCATCACGGTTAAATGTAGTGTGTAGGAAATCAGGATTACATTCTGTAAACGTAGCATATTACATTTTATTGAACAGGATTGTGAGATTTTTTTAAATTTGAACAATAATGGAAATTGAATTCATCAGACAGATCAGTGACTGTTTAAATTTAATTATATATTTATGTTACCACGACGACGATGGAAGACGAGATCGAAAAACACAGTATTCCAAATTGGAAGAGTAAAACAACAAATAGAGATGAATGAAAATATTTTCTTAGTGCGGCTTATAGGACAAATGGTCTGTGCTATGTTACTGCATTCATCCCCAAAGGGGAAATGGAGACTTCTCTTAACTCAATTAGTCTACTGTTATTGCACACTGAAGGAACAAAATATTTATCTAAGAAAGCAAAATAAATTATTAAGGAGAAACATATTTTCTTATTTCCGATAATTGCGGTCGGAAAGTAATATTTGTACTAGATTTTAGAACATAAATGTGTTCGAGACAAGTGTGCCAACATTGAAAATAATAACAACAGATATACGAATATTTAAAATCACTTTTCCTTTCGAACAAGCTTTGCACATTCTTCTAACTTTTGGAATCAAACATCAGTCATGAAATCATAATTCAGTCGTTTGTTTTTTCATATTTGCGGTGCCATTAATTTTGAATGAATTATTTTTGACATTCATTGTTTATTCTTTCATTCGGAACGAAGTTCATTCGTCTAATAAGAAATCTAATGTCAGCGCTGCGATGCTCATCGTTTTCATTTTTTGTTTGTTTTTTTTTTTTTTTTTTTCAAACAATACACACTTACAGCGTGTTTTTGTAAAAAGTTTTTGCCCATTCGTTCGTCGATTTCATGAACGAAGACACAATTTGGTTTTCATAGCGGTTGACGTTTGTATTCGTGTGACAAACAAATGAAAGCTTTTTATTTTCGTAATTTTTTTGGTTTTCGTAACAAAATCAGACGAACGAATACGTCAAAAATAAACGAATGGAAAAGACCCATCGTTTTGAATGAAAATTAAATAATTTGAGTAATAAATGCCACAAAACACACGAAAACTGGATGGGAATGCAATTTTATTTATTTCCATAGAAGCACACGCGTATATGTACATCCGTTTCTTCGTATTATCACAATTATTTTTGGACAAATTTGATTACATTTTTTTCTTATTTTTTGTTTGTCATCTGTTTATCGGGGTTGCCATCAAGTAACACATTTTACGTGCAGATGCCTATGCAAAATTCACAAAATAATTATCATGGAAACCCTGAAATATAAAAGCTTTTATGAAATAGACGAAAGCTTTCAGATAAAAACGAATGGTTCGTAAAATTTTACAAGAACCAAATTTTGAACGTATTCGTTTTAGTACGAACGGTTCGTGTGACAGGCAAGCATTTTTACAAAAACACCCTGTTAAATACGTTTCCTTATGTTCAGCCAGTCCCATAGCTATTACATACATTAATTCAGAGTGACTATCAGACACGTTGCACAAAATATAAATGTATGCAATTAAGTGGATATTACATTTGTTGCATGTCGTGTCATCTAAACCTACCAAAGACAATTCCACAACTTGGATTAATAATAATAGGAATATTTAAACAATAACTCTAAAATTTACAATTATTACATCACACTGGAAATGAAGATGAGCTACAAATACTACATACATACCCTATGTATGCTTACATTTGGTTGGTTGGCTGGCTCAATCATCGCACGATATTCATCACAAGAAGCTAATGAATAATTAAATCTCATGCATTCACACACTTGCCCACAAATCGTGTGAAGTTTTCTTGTGCGGCGCCCCTTTTCCACTTGCGCAGAAATCGAGAAAGACAAAGGGCAAAGGTAAACTTGTTTATTGGAGATTAACGTGTGGCATATTTTGTTGATGCGTGAGAAATATGTTTAATAATTTGCATTTTAAGACACATTCACATATACATATATGTACACACATAATTAAGTTATTAAGGCTAATGTGTGGTCATTATTACAATTCTTCATTAAACACCATGACACAGTATGACAAATAAATAACAAATATTTCTGTTTTGGACAAAAGTTAAATCGACAACCATGATGCAATTACAAGTTGAGTCTATAAGCCCAGTTGATGTCTTCTCTTGCTGTCAAAATACATTTTTGTTTAAAAAATGAAAAAAAAACAAGTAAAAAAGTATCAGTCGGCTTTGCCTGTGTATATTTAAACGATTTTTTCCCAAAAAAATGTATTTACGGGGTTTTAAAAATTGGGCGTTTGAACAGACAAAAATGTTGATTAGGATTAAAGATCAAAAGTTTTGCGGAGGAGATACTTAAAGGAATGGATCGACATTGACCATTGATATCCAGGCACTACATATGGTGCCATAGGGGGTTTTTACACCCTTCGCGCTGTTTGCTCAAGAAGTATGGACTTGCCCCTGAAAAAAATTTTACCATCGTAATTGAGACAGCGAATGCAAGTTGCTTTAACAAAAATCAAAGTGATTCGATTGTAGGTCTTAAAGTGAACTTATCCGAAATTTGTGTGGGAGGTACCGGGTGGAGTGAACAAATATAGTCCATATTTTAACCTGATCTATATCTGGTAGATATATTAGGATGTGTAAAGTATGGACCAATTCGGTCACTCCCTTCAAGAGTTACCGTACGAAAAATTTTTCCTAACATTTTTGAACTTTTGTGGGGGTGGTACCTGAAGGAGTGGACCAATATGGCTTATCTTCGAACTTAAACTATGTTTGGACAAAATATTACTAATTCCGAATTTTGTACAGAATCGGCAGATCCGTTCGAGAGTAATAGGACAGTGAATACAAGTTTCTAAAACAAAAATGAAAGCGATTCGAGAGCAGGTCCTAAACTGAACTTATCCCAAATTTTGTGTGGGAGGTACCCGAAGGAGTGGACCGATTGAGTCCATATTCGAAACTCAACTAAGTCCGGTAGACATTTCACGATTTGAAATGTATGGACCAAATCGGTTACTCCCTTCAAGAGTTATCGTACGTACAAATTTTCCGAACATTTTCGAACTTTTGTGGGGGAGGTACCGGATGGAGTGGACCGATATAGCCCATCTTCGAAGTTAAACTAAGTTTAGGTAAAATATTACGAAAGCCAAAATTTGAACCGAATCGGTTTATCCGTTCGAGAGTTATCGTGCGCTCCAGCCATCCAGACAGACGGACGGACATTGCTCAATCGACTCCAAATTGTCTGAAACACATTTCGTCCAAACATACTTGGGGTCTAAAACCATTATTTCGATTAGGCACATTTTGCCCGTATGAAAGTGTATATACCCTCGTTAGCATAAATGCTGAGGGTATAACAAGTAAAAAAGTATCAGTCAGCTTTGCTGACAGAGATATACCCTCAGCCAGAAAATTTTTTTCCCAAAAAACGTATTTGTTTAGGGGATTTTAAAAATTTTGGATGTATGAACCGACAAGAATGTTGATTAGAATTAAAGATCAAAAGTTTTGCGGAGGAGATACTTAAAGGAATGGATCGACATTGACCATTATGGAAGTGGATCTCCAGCTACTGCATATGGTGCCATAGGGGGTTTTTACACCCTCGGGCTGTGCAGCGAATGCATGTTGCTTCGACAAAGTGATTCGATTGGAGGTCTTAAAGTGAACTTACCCGAAATTTTGTGTGGGAGGTACCGGATGGAGTGGATAAATATAGTCCACATTTGAACATGATCTATATCTGGTAGATGTATTAGGATGTGTAAAGTATTGACCAATTCGGCCACTCCCTTCAAGAGTTACCGTACGAACAATTTTTCCGAACAATTTTGAACTTTTGTGGGAGAGGTACCTGAAGAAGTACACCGATATGGCTTATCTTCGAACTTAAACTATGTTTGGACAAAATATTACTAAGACCAAATTTTGGATCGAATCGGCAGATCCGTTCGAGAGTTATCTTGCGTTCCAACCACCTCACACGGTGGAATAGGGTTTTTTTGCAACTTTCCGGCTATTTTCGCCGGAAGTATTGACTTGCCGCTGATGAAACTTGTACCGTCGTATGGGCGGCAGTGAATACAAGTTTCTAAAACAATAGTCAAAGCGATTCGAGAGATGACCCTAAACTGAACTTTTCCAAAATTTTGTGGGGGAGGTACCCGAAGGAGTGGACCGATAGAGTCCATATTGGAACCTTAAATATGTCTGAAATTTCACGATGTGCAAAGTATGGAAAAAATCGGTTACTCGCTTCAAGAGTTATCGTGCGCACAAATTTTCCGAACATTTTCGAACTTTTATGGGGGAGGTACCGGAAGGAGTGGACCGATATAACCCATCTTCGAACTTAAACTAAGTTTGGACAAAATATTGCGAAATCCGCATTTTGGACCAAATCAGTTCATCCGTTCTAGAGTTACCGTGCGCACCAGCCAGCCAGACAGACAGACGGACATTGCTAAATCGACTCCAAAATGTCTGAAACACATTTCGTCCAAACATACATGTGGTCTTACCCTCGTTAGCATAAATGCTGAGGGTATAAAAAGCCATTATTTGGAAATGATTTTTTGCTGGTTTTCATTGTTATTTTTAAATTGTTAGTTGTTGTAATCTTCCCCAATTTTGATAAGAAAAAACAAATACATGGAGCATGAATAAATCGACTCGGAAAGTGATTCAATGTACATTTATCCCTAAAACGAACTATGGGTCTATATCGCTGTCTTTCGCATGTTACATACAAATGCACAAATACATAATACTCCTTAACACAGTGTGGTGTAGGGTATAAAAATTTCTTCAGTTAATTGTGATTTTGCGACGATGTTACAAATATGTCTGTCGCTTCATGTAAAATAGACTAATATTTAATAAATAAATTATTAGTTGCCGATATTTATAAGTAATTTCTAGATAGTTGACTAGTTTGTCCTAGTCCTCTTCTTCTTGTCCATCAATTATTGTAATTAATTTGTCCATGATTCAGTTTTGTTTCTGTTGAACATAATTTTATATACTATTCACGTTTATATAATTTCTGATTAAATTCAAAGTATTTTGTCTACGAATGTTATCTATATGGAAGAAATGGAGGAAGTATATGCGGGCAAGTTTGTGTGATTGAATCTGGAGTTGAAATTCAAATTGGTCCATAAAGTTTGCAGCAATCATTTTCCTGTAGCCACTGTGCGACATTAAACATTTATGTTGTTTTTTTGTGATGGTATTTCTGAATGAATCTATTGAATTGAGTGAATAGTGAATTGTATAATGACCGTAATTGAAATGCTGACGTATTTTTATTTGTATTATAAGTGTGTGTGTGTTTGGACCAAAAAGAGTGTTGCTTTTCCCATACTAAATACTGTTAAGTGTACTTGTATGAGTGTACATATGTATTCGTGATTGTTGTATTCAATGTTTGCCCTCCCAAATGCGATTGTGGGGGTTTCGTTGGAGGATGGGAATCTGATCGGCAAGATCTCACAACAAATTATAATGAAATATTTGTCATGCACGCGCATAATGCCATTCATAAACATAAATATTTTTTGATTGCGATTGTTTTCACTTTCCAAAAAAAAAAACGCTATGCATATGTTTGAAAACAATCACACATATAAATTGTTTCGGTGATATGTCAAGGTCCCTCTAAGACTCCTTTCACTACTGTGGACGTGGGCTGAAACTAACACCTGCCACATGTTGTAATGGTTTCACATCAAACTACTGACGAAGAGGATGCAAGATGACAAACGATAATTTGTCTTTCTTTATTTCTTTCACTATTGGACACATGAAGTACAATTAGTGCAGGCAGAAAAGGCTACGAATGCAAATTGTAAATTAAAATGTTATCTTTCCTTTATGTGTTGTTGTTTGACTGTTGATATTATTACCGGCATATTGTTGTACCACATCTTTGATTCGTATTAATGCCACATTGTACTAGACGCCCAATGCCTATCAACTGTATTGTTGTACTTGTCGCATTGTCAAAGTCACCATCCATCCATCCATTCATGCAACGAACGAACAATCCACCAAGTCCGAGTTAGCAGCAGATGGGTGTTTCAAAATGAAAGCGACTTTTTTACAACATTGCATACATAGCAAAATGTTTTTGGCATGCGGCGGGGGAATGGACAAAAAGGGAACTGCAATTTTAATGAAATCTTAAAAATCGTGGTTACTGCTCTGTTGCGGCAAATATTGTTTCTTGGCGATTGCTACAAAAGGTAAAAGCAACATTAGATTCAACTGCAGTTACCAACCAACAAAGCAAATGAATAATGCAAAACATTTATACATTTCTTGTCGCCATGTATCTACCTGGTCTGATAGTGGGTTGTTTTCATGGTTTTGTTGCAGACTGCTCATGCTCTAGTGCAGCAGCATGCTGCCCACAAAAAGATGAGCGAAAAAGACATGAAATGCAATGCGATGCAATTTAATCGAATGATTAAAACCCACAATAGCGCCACCACTACACCACACCACCACCACCATCATCAACATTGCCAGTAATCAGAAACAGACCAACAGGTAAAAGTGAAAAGTAATCGCCAACAACAAATTCATCTCAAGCATTTTTGAGTAACAATAAAAATTGCTGGTCGGTTGGCGGTCGTGTTGTCGCGATTTAATATACAGAAGGTAGACAGGCGATAGGATGACAACAACAGCCTTCACTGCCACCCATTTATTTATCTGTGAGATTTGGCAAAGTCCAACTCCCACGATATGAGAGATGCGGAACTTAATTTAAGTGACTGTTATTTGATGGGTCATGAATCAACTTCCTTGGAAAAACAAATTATTTCTGAAATATGTATCTTGTATTTTTTTGACGATTACATTTTTGTTTCATATGCCATTCACTCGGCTGTTATTAGTTATGGGAGTATTGTAAAAAAAGTTAAGGAAAAACGAAACAAAGTGTGGCCTTTCCTGAAGGTTTGAGGGAAAGCGTCCGGCGTGTTCAGTGACACTAACATAGTAAAATTAGATTTATATTAGCGCCTGCTATTAGGCCAGAATCTACTGCAAGAATCTACAAATTTTACTACGATAAAAATTTGTTCCTTTTGCGATATCGAACGAAATAATGAAATTAGTAGATTCCTGCAGGTTTTGGAAGAGCTAATAAACATTTTTCAAATTATAAAATCATAATGGATACGACTTATGATTTTTACAAATTAACCATAACCGAATAATCGTACTAAGTTATGCGAAAAATGTTACGAGTTCTCGTTTAGAAAATTCATAACCTGCTGAATATGTATTTATGCATTTCGAATTTTTGTTGTTGTTTCACAAACACACACACACAGAGAGAATATGCAAGTCAAGTGACTTCCTTAAACCAAACAAGTTCACAACAAGATTTTAAAGATTTGCCAAATATATGACGAGAAAGTTTTGAGGTTCTCCACTGAGCCAAAAGATCAAGCTTCGCTACTCTGGCGGCATCCAACATTTAGTTGCCATTGGTATTAATATTTTTTTGCAGTGCTTGTTCGGTATGTCCGAACATGGTGGGTATGGCTTAGGGAACAACACCTGTGTTTGGAATTCTGTCGTGTGTTTTTTTTTGTCTATTCGGGACACTTGTTTGGGGGGTGCATTAAATGCAATTTGTACTGAGTTATCAGAAGTTACAACAACAGACACGTCTCAGTCATGGCTGAGTGAATGATGGACGACGTCAACAGGTTTCTTTTCACAGACGTACGAATTTCTTGGCCATGCAACGTCGTTACTTTGGTAATTCTGCTAAGAAAAGTAATAAATTTGTTTGTTTGTTCGTTCGTTTGATGGAGGTCTGAGAGAAAGTTAATTAAACGCGGACATATTCACAGGTTTAACCTATTTGTTGGTTATCTCGAAATATCAATGTTTGCACATTTATTAAAGTCAATCCGACCAAGTCAAGAAAAATATTAAATAGAGAATCGTTCTAATACTAAAAATAAAATAAATAAATTATTGAGGTAAGGGTTTAGCTCGAAGCCATGTTCATCTTCTCCGTCTACCAAAAGAACCATGAGGATGTTTTCTTTTTCTGTTGTTTCTTTGACAGCTTGTACATTTCCTTGAGAAAGTTCTCCACAGTCGGTTCCTTCTTTTTGTGGCTTTTGACGCGGGTCTTGCGTTGGATTTTTCTTGTCCCACGACGTATTTGACGCATTAAGCGGTTGATGTATTTGTTCCATGAGGATTTTCTAGCTTCTGCCGAGGACACATCGGGGTCAGCGCTACGTTCGGCTGGTATGATTTGCAAACGGGCATATGGCAGCGCTTCTTTACCTTTGGCAGCATCTTGCTCTTCTTCCTCTGGTGTAAAAGCCACAATGAAATAGCCACGGCCCTGGCGTTTGCCACTGGCGATGCGTGGTTCCACATCATCCGGTAGTTCTGATGCTGTCATACGATAATTGTCATCGTCCTCAGTAATGTCCTCGCCCTGAGGGAATGATATTGATTTGATAATTTCTGTTATTTCATCGTCTGTTAAAGCCTCTGCAGCTTTTCTTATTGTTTCGTCTTTAAAGGATTTGCCTTCTCGTCCCGAATACTCCAAGGCTGGTGGTGTGTTATCAATCTGCTCATCAAACCTTATTAACTGCTCCAATTCATCTTCGTTCAATTCCAATTTGGTCACTGTCATTTTATTCTCCCCGACATTTTGGTGATCTTCTTCTGTTACACTTTCAGCACAAACTACGAATAACGCAAACGAAAGAAAGTATGCCAATGTCAGAAATCGCAGTAGTTGGACTGACATTTTGCAGGCTTTAGGTTAAAAATTTGACTAAACTCGTAACAGATTATTCAAAGCTTTTTATACAAGCAAAAATTAATATTTGCAGATGGCCAACAAAGCAATACATTGTCGTTAAATAACTATGTCGATAGATTTACTGCTGCTGCTGCTGCTTATCGAACGACGAATACCTGCCTGCCTGGCTGCTTTTGGTTTGGTATGTTAGGGAGAGGTGTATGTGCGTATGCAGACGACCACCGGCATGATGTAATTAATGGTCCCTTTCAAGCTCGCACTCCAAAAACACACAATTGGTCGAGAAATCAATAATTCATTCACCGATGTCGATTCGTTGCCGACGAAGAAAGTTTGGATGATCATCATGAAATCAATGAATTTCACTTTTGTTGTTGTTATGCCGTAAAATTCAAGTTGAAATGTAAATTTGATTCCATTCATCGCAAATGGCATAACCGTATTACTGCCGACCTTGTTGCTGAATCATCATTCCGCTTGGAGTGATCACGGCACTTAAAATTTGTTTGGAGAGACCCCAACAGGTAATTGTTTCAGAAACAGCAGGCTTTCAGTAAAAAACTCTCCCTTAGGATGAATAGGTGGGGTATTGTACGTGTATACATGCATAGGTGTAAGAGCGAGATTTGATAGTGTCTTAAATATATGCTGCCGGCATTTCTTCGGAAGTTAAAAGGGCAGCGGCACACAGAGGAAACGCTAATGATGATGGTTTTTTGTATTCTAATTGTTTGGTTTCCTTCCTAACCTGAGAGATATTAAAGTTGTCCACACTATACAATTACACACATGTATGGACAATCAATCTACCTTTCTTATTGTGTTTAAATAAGCCGCGCTGGCGGTCTTCAAATACTGTCGGGAGTGCGTTAAGCGTTAAAGCAACATATGTAATCAGACTTTGATTCGTGGCCACATCATAGCAGAAGCAAATATATTGCAGATTTTTTTGTCAGTGGAATCGAGTATTGTTTATTAGGTTTGGAATGTACATATATTTTCATGATTCCTTTCCCGAATCATCAGCCATCCACTGACGTGTTTCTTGTGTTGATAATGAATTTTGTGCGAACGCTTTTGATGAAGGTACAAGGAGGTATTGATTGTTTCCTCATTTTCCAAATATTGACATGGAGACTGCCAACACTTTCGAATGGCTCGCCTTAAGAGGGAGAGTAATGGTGTGTGGGTATTCATTGGTACGTTATAGCTACGTGTATGGGAAATTTCAAAATCCTTTCATTTGTAGTTTATGCCATTGTTAGATATTGTGAGCGTTAGCCATCGCAGTAGTTATCACTTTTTTTACGCGTTTCCTTGATTTATTGACGCTGTGGAAGGTTCCCACTTTGCCATAAACGATTTCCTTCCTTGCCATGTGATGATGTTAACCGTCGATTGTTGTAAATCTGTTGTTGTTTTGTTTCTCCTGAGTCGATCGGGACTTTCACTTTCAAAAATGGACGAAAAACAACGCAACAATCAAAAACATTGCTCATATTCATGCGTGTACATGTGTGTGTGTATGACAGCCTGTGTAAACATTGTTATTTTATTGTCATTGCAAAGCTCAAGAGTAGATTTTGTCTATTTGTGCGGCAGCATCATCTATGATAAAGTATCGCTGCAACAACGTTTCGCGTTTAACAAAATTTGGAAATTCGTGTAAATCGCTTTTGGTTGTCAATGGTGAAGCATGTTTTTGGTATTCAAGATTTGAAAATGACAACAACACTACACATGAGCGCTAGCTTACTTAGCCATTCATTCCGACACACGCAATGAATTGCCATTCCATTTCACGCAGCAAATCTAGCCAGCCTTTTCCATTATTGGTCAGCAGAAAGACGTCCACTTAACATTTGGACGGACCATCATTATCACAATAAATTGAAACTATTGACTGTTTGCACATTGTTTATCGTTTAATCCCTCACTTTGAGACACGGGCAAATCCCAAGTTACAGGTGGTGGTATTGGAAACATTGTTGACATTGTTTGTGTCTTCAAATATGACCTCACATAGTTAGGATAGCAATTTGGGAAGCTCAGTTTCCTGGTATATGGTGTAAAATATACGAATTAACACCCAACTGGTGCTAATATATAGTACATGTGTCCATATTGCAATATACAGTGATGCTGAAAACATTTGCACCTGAATTTTTACTGACTGTTATACCATTTTTTGGAAAAATAATTTTAAGAATATAATATTATAAAAATACAGGTTAATAGCGATAATTCGTACCCCGATAAATCGAAAATCTCGATAATTCGTATAAGCTGTCGGTCTCTTGAAACCATTTCCTTCGCATTTTAACCTCGCTAATTCGAAATCCTCGATAATTCGATACGAATTATCGAGGTTCTACTGTATAACAAAATCGGTAGATAAATAATGAGATTTTAATAGGTTTGCGATATGAAATCCACAGATTTGCTTTCTTTTTTAAACTCAAAAGAAAATATATCCAACAGATTATATTACACCATATGTTTTTCACATGTATGACATCAGCTGGTCTGTATATTAGTATACCCAAAAACATATGGTGTAATATAGCCATTCGAAAAAACATATGGTGTAATATAGCCATTTGCAGAATTTACAATAGTTGGCAATAACAACTGAAATATACTAAACAAATGTATTTTCACTATGAAGCCATTCAAAAAAATTCTACTAATTCCGTCCTCAAACCATAACTAAGACAAATGACGACAACGACAATTAATCCCTTAAAAATTATCGTCAACTTAGATTGCGCTAGTGAAGTTAGAGTATTCTATTTCGTGGGGTTCCGAAGCAATTAGAATATTTTTATTGTATTGTAATTTTAATATTTCCTATTTCGAATTTAAAATAAACACGATTTCCTATTTGAATTAATTATATGTACCGCACCTATCATAGATGTGGTTCGAAATAGTGGTAAATTGCAACATTTCATTTGAAAATCGAGAATTCCGCACACAATTCGTTACATCCCATTCAAAATTCACGTAAAATTTGTCAAAGCAGGTCAATAATTTATCATTAAATTGTAAAGATCCTCTCCAAAATCTCGGATGTCACTCCCCATTTGACATCTATATTACCACTGGAAGATATACAATATTTCATATACAATATGGCATGTCTTGATGTCGCAATTATGGTTTAATATACTCAAAATACAAAATTTTTACAAAGTCCGACATGGGTCTTCTATATTTTTCCCACTCTTATTCACGATGAATATAACAACACTTGTCTAGATAGATCACACGACAACTTCTTAACAAACTCGTTTATAAAAAAACATCAAGGATAACGAAAATCTGGTTAAAAAACGTGAAATAAGGACCTGAGTTATATTTAAAAAAAAAACTGATAGCAAAACTGCTTCCGGATTTGAAAACAACTCGACAATTTGAGTTAGAAATACAAAAAAGAACGGATGAAACAAAAGTATTATTTACCAGTGTAATTAAAGTGTTTAAATTTTCATCTGAAATGGTGTAGTTGTCAAATTTATCGATAATAGGTGTGTTCGTTTACTCAATAATTTGTACAAGTCAAGTAGCTTTTTGTAATCGACTAAGTCTTTTGCATTGTACTGCAAAGTAAAGGAACACACATAATGATTGAAAATGTAATTGGTTTATTTTGATAGGCCAATTAATTGAAACGAAAAACGAATGGTTCACCTTTAACTATTCAACATATTTGCATTTATAGGAAATAAATTGACTTGATCACACGTCTTTATTTGGACATTGGTGGGGTAATAGCATCCTATGGTGCAATTAAGGGATAATCCCTAGTTAAACCCACCAGAAAAACTCATTTTTCTATCGTTGGCACTGACTTAAAAATTTAATATCGAGAAAGACGCTTTTTAAGGTGCGCCCCTACACACAAAACACCAAAGTTTTTTCTCTTTTAACTGTCATATCTTAGCCAATTTTGCTCCGATCGACTTGAAATTTTTTTACTAAGCCAATAAAATCGTAAGTAGACATCGGATTTTGCATATTTGCATATTTTTTATTAATAAAGATACGAAAATTCTGATTGGACCAAAATTCGTTTTGAAGAAAACTGAATGCAATGACAGGCTCATATTTTTTATTTTTTTGCATATTTTGCATATGCACAAAATATGCAAAAAATATGCTAAATATGCAAAATATGCAAAATATGCAAAAAATATGCAAAATATGCACCTAATTTTTTGACGAAAGTCGTCAAATTAAAGTTGGAAAGTCATCAAAAAGTGTTCTAAATTAAGTTTATTGTCGTTAAACGTCGATTTATTAGCAGATTACTATGTTATTATTTATTATTCCGCCACAGCAATAAATCTGGACTAAAAGACTTAGAAAATTTTCTATAACCCAGCCTTCTTATTACAACATAAGTTGCTTTCTAATACAAATTTGTTCAAAAACTCAATCAGAAATGTCAAAATGAACGTATCCAAATATGTTGATGGTTTCTGCTCGGCCAAATTGTCTGACAGAATATCAAATGAGCTAGAAATTAAGACTAAGACAATATTGAATATTACATAAAATCTTTCATATTTTACTAGAAACATATAACATATAAAAACATATACAGGGCAATCATGAATATTTCCCTCCGAATTTTCCGCACGGAAAATAATTTTAGAAACTCTTTTAAAATCAATATTTGTTAAAAGTCGAAAGCTACTAGATTCGCTTCATGATGGCATATTCTAGTCGAATCGACAAAATTATTCCCTTTTTGGGCATAAATATGGAACAAATTGTGACATTTGGGAAAGGAAACAAATTATGCACGGAATTTGTATTCATGATTGCACTGATAACAATATTTTAATACCCTAAGGGTATTATGTCTTAGTGAATGAGTTTGCAACATGCAAAAGGAAACAAAATAGACCCACAGTTCCTTTTTATTATCTGCATAGATTCGCACTTATCCATCTGGCCAAGTCATTTTGAAAACAAAGTACAGGTCACATTTATAGACCAATTCGCATAAAAATTGGAGATTTTTTTGCCCTAGGGCGATCCTTGTTTATTTTGGTAAAAATCGATTCAGATTTGGATATTGCACCCATATATACAGTATAATCTCGATAATCCCTACACCACAGGTTTCGGCTTTCAAATTGTCCGGATTAACGAATAGTAAAGAAAATAATTATTTTTCTATGATTAAATAATTCGTGGTAGTTATATAATACTCTACGTACTCTAAGTGTTAAAAATAGTGAGATTTTTCTATACGTCAATCCGGACATTTTTATTGGCATTGCCCGTAATTGTTCCTTTCCTTACTTTTTACCAATTTACCATGCAACAAAACACAATTTTCCCAAATTACAGAAAACGCCAATCAGATTGTGAAAGTAGAGCTAGAAATATGACGTTTTTAAAGTATACATCAGGATGTAAGATTCCTTGAAATCTTTGCCTTTTAGGTGTATAGTGCCTTTGGCAACTTTAATGACAATATTGCGGCGAATATTTTTCTTAATATTTTATTTATATCCTAGACAACAAGACTAATGTGTTATAAAAGGTGTTATATCCTTGTACTCGACAATTTTTTCTAAATGTTGCTGAAAAAATGTATACAGCAACTCCTCCATTAAACAACTGTGCAAATTCGAAATATTTATAATAATTAGTTCAAATTATCGAGTACACGGTCAGGTATAACCCCCTGTTTTTGTAAAATTTTTTATTCTTCTCACACGAATTGTCAAAATTTGTATATTGATTTACTCGCCTTAGCGCAAATTCAGAGCGCTGATTTTTATATGAGGAATTCTTATATATATATGGAACTCATATACAAAAAATTAAGTCTGTATGTCACCTGTGGGCTGAGCTATGGATGCCTAAATTATTACGAATATAGACGAACGAACAAAAATAAGTTACAAAAACTGGGGGTAAGTTAATTAATTGTATAATTTCTTTTCGACTGTGTTATCAAAATTGCTTTCCTGTAGCAGGAATGAAAGAACTATATTTTTTAGCATTCCAAATGCTTTTCTAGTAGAAATATCTGAGTGGTTTTGCCATGTTAAAGATAATTCCAAGGGCTTGACTTATTTTACCACTACCAGCCAATGTGTGGTTTTTCTGAGTGATGTCATTTTGCACTAATCATTTGGTGTTCTTCACATCAATTTTAACCACATCCCACTATTGTTGTTTTTAAAAATTTGAAAACAACAAAACCCGAGATTAAGCTGAAATTATTTTACAACAATAAAATAATGCACATCTCAACAAAAATGCCAAAAGTGAATCTAAAAATAATGCATTACTTTTCGCCGAGGAGTGAACATTTCCCAATTCTGCATTAAGCGGTTGTATGCGTACAATATACATATAAAATTATGTATTTTTAGTGCATTAAACTAAAACCATGTCATCAATATTAAAGCGGCAGTTAGAGCATTTGTCCAAAGAAGCTTTTTGACCACAAATATAGGACTAAACACTATAAAATATATTCAAATCTAATATGTGGATATTCAAAACGTATACTTCTAATTATAGTTATATTCCAGAACCTTTTTCCCATTTTGCGCTAAAAAACGAACCCTATTTCCAAAAACTAGAAAAAATTGCGCTTTTATCTAAACAAAAATAGCGATGACTAACTCTAGCTCCTTTGTTTTTCTGCTAGACAATTTTGGTCGATTTGAAACTATCACCATATTTGGATACGTTGATTTTGACATTTCTGATTGAGTTTTTGAAATTTTTCCATTATCTATCTACATTTGTACAGAAAGCAAATTATGCTGGGTTATTTGACATTTTCTCACCTTGTGAAAACTGATTTAAGTCTTGTTAGTCTAGATTTATTGCTGTGGCGGAATATCTGGAGAGTCTCAATAACATAATAATCTGCAAAAAACTATGTTAAATGTCAAAAAACTTAATTTTGAATGCTTTTTTGATGATTTTCCAAATATAATTGACGATTTTTGTCAAAAAAACACTTGCATATTTAGCATATTTTTTGCATATTTTGTATATTTTTTGCATATTTTTTGCATATATTTTGCATATTTTTTGCATATATTTTGCATATTTTTTGCATATTTTTGATATGACCCCAAATATCGAAAAATTGACCCTCAAAACGCCTAGATCCAAAATTTGAGTCCAATCGGATAAGAAATAAAAAACATGCTAAAATCCGATGTCTAGTCATAAGTAGAGGTAACCCCTTAACCACTGCTATTTAATTTGGCCTCTTCTTCGTCTGCAGCATCTACCTTAAAGAGAAATTCGACTGAAGTATCTTGAAACAATTTTTCAAAGAATTTGGTATCTTTTGAAAAAATTTATATAATTAGGACGTACATATATGCGAGTATGTTTGTACATACTGGTTTTAACGACAATTTACCTTTACTGTGTGAACAGTCTATGATGACAAGCGATAGATATGTAGGTACATACGTATATATTCATTACTCTTTGTCACATATTCGCAAACATTTGAAATATTTTGTTTGCTTACATGTTCGATTGTATGTATTTATGTACATAATGCTGTGTGTACTCTGTTATTGTTTTTTTATGTTAGCTAATAGCATTAAATAAATAATTTCACAAAATGCCATACATACACTGGGTTTTACTTAAAAACTCATTGAGTGTAAACGCTTGTTAATAGCATTCAATTAAAATGTATAAACTGGAAACTAGTATCTGTCTATTTGTACGTTGTTGTTGAAAGACGGGGAGGAGGATTAAAAAAAACTGTAAAAGCCGTAATATAAGCATCATGATTATGTGTATATGGTAGCGGTCATTTGTTGTTATTCTTCGGCCCATTAAAAATATTGAGCATTTGCGCATTGACATCGATTTTAAATAATTGTCAACATTTTAAATAAAAGCAAGTACAAATATTGGCATAGAGTTATCAATCCTTTAGATTAATACAAACATGACAAAGATTTGTATGTACATTTTATATTATTCACACAATTCCCTCCGTTAAGTTTCATTCAATTCAACTTTATTTGTATTAAAGAAAATTACGTTCTTAAATTTTTTGCAAACTCACCAAACAGCTCCATGCAAACGATCGTCATATATTTGTAATTAAATAAAGTAATTACTATATAGATAATGACTTTTCTAAACAAATTGTTATTGATGGGAGTTCAAAGTGCGATGTGTAAAAGTTTCAAGTATTTAAATGTGTTTGTATCTCGAAGATAATCACGAGAGTACGTACAAATATGCAATAAAGTTATCATTAAAGGGGTTTGCAATTTTAAAATGAATTATTTGAGATTGGAGCAGCTAGCGCACACGAGCACTTTTTCCGTATACCATCAATGTATTTTAAATGGTATAAGATGATTGCGATACTCCCTTTGGCGAATTCTCTGACTCCGTTGGCGATAGTGTATCAACACCGTTTGTGATCGAAATTATCACAACATTATCAATTTGACACGAGTTGGTGTCAACGGTTTCGAGAATTGACAACGTTCCGTGGTCAAAGTGATCTCGTTTGTGGTCGAAATATTAAAAATTGAGCACGCATGTTGAACCATTAGTGATCAAATTAAAAAAGGCAACGGCCGTGGTCAAAAATTAACACTCCTGTGCTCATGTTGACACCATTCTTTCTATACGATGTTGATTTTAAATCAACTTTTTCCCTCTGAGTAGAGGGGGACGTATATCACTAAATGGTTTTGAATGTTGCACAATTGGGAATACAAGTGTATAAATGGACATTTAATTGTACTAAATTTAGTGCATTTTTATTTGAAAGCCGATTATTACAAATTGGTGTGTAGTGTTGAGATAAGGAAGTTACAGTTGCTGAAAAGCTATTTAGATAACAGGCGACAGTTTGTCCAAATAAACGACCAAAAACTCGGAATCTCAAGTCTTGCATGGCGTACCTCAAGGGAGCGTGCTTGGGCCATTGCTCTTCAAAATATACATTAACGACATTACAAATTTAGATTTAACCGGCAAAATATTTTTATACGCAGATGATATATGCCTTACATATCCCTACAAATACGAGCAAATTGCTAAGATTACCATGGAACGAGACGCAGCCTTTATTACCGAATATGTTAGATTAAATAAATTATTTCTAAATGCAAATAAAACAAAGGTTATTCGTTTTAAGCCACGTTGTGATAACAATACCTTTAGCATAAATATCAACGGTACTTTAATTACTGAAGTAAAATGTTTAAAATATCTGGGTTTAACCTTACAAAATAATCTCTCTTGGGAAAAACATATTCAGCTTATAAAAACCAAAGTGTCAAAGGCATTGGGACTTCTTTATAAGTTCAAAAACCAATTTAGTTCGGAAACCAAGTTTTTAGTTTACCAGGCACTAATTCATAGCAACCTCAGTTATTTGACTATATTGTTTGGATTCAAAAGAAGCGTGGAGTTAAAAGCTTTATCTAGATTGCAGAATAAAGCCTTAAAGAGTATTGCGAATCTCCCTATTACATACCCAACTATTTTACTGTACAAGCAAATATTTCCCACTGTTTTACCACTTTATGGCATTTATAAAATGCAGGTACTAATGTATGTGTTTAAATGTATTCATAAAATAGGACATCATACAATAAACTTTTTCGTGAGCCAAAACATGTTTAACACCAGAAATAACACAAACCTAAATGTTGCCCGGTGTAGATTTGAGCTTACCAAACAAAAGATTGTATACGTTGGAAGTTGCGAATTTAATAATTTACCGCATGTGTTGAAGAATATTAGTAGAATTTCTGAATTTAAGAATAATCTGAAAATTTATATACATGATCACTTAGATCAAATATTAAGCTGATTATATAGTTTCTTTATATTATTAATTTTTTCTAAATAGAGAGGAATACTTAATGCACTATAGATACTAATGTTAATAGTTTTTTTTGCCAACTTGCCTCTACAATGCCTTAAGGCGCTGAGGCATCAAAACGTAATGTGTAATATATAGTATTACTTATTATATTCTTGATATATATTCCTATGTGTGTATTTCAAAATGTATTAATTGAATTAAATACAGAATAAAAAAAAATCAGGTCGCGAGCCAATTTTTGGTTATTGCGGACAAAAAAAAAAAAAAAACAAAAAATGTTTTTGAAATCCAAATTACGTGTAAAAAATTGTAAATGGTACTAAATATAGTACCTCTGTTTGTTTTTTTTTTGTGAACGAATAGAGTTGGGATTTAAAAAAATGTAGATTGAAAAAGGAAATGTTTACTAAGGGTGTCGAAAAATTCTAAACATTAATAAATTTTAAACCATTAATGTCGGATGAAAGGTATTATGTGAACGAATAGAAATTGAGAATAGAGTTCTGAAATTTATTGTTAGCTTTGAGATGCGCAATGGTTCAGAAATCGATTATCCTTGTCCTAATTTTTATTGTCGCCGATTATTAATCTATATATGGTATTCGGGGCATATTTTTGGTTTCTGATTAAATTGCAATCAAAACATATGACATATGCAAAATTATGCATTTTACATATTTTCTTATGCAAATATTTCAATAATAGGTACAAAATTGTTTGTATGTACAATTTTTCTGTTTAAAATTCTTTTCAGACAAGTCAATAAATGGAGAAATGTATAACCACAGCCTCAACCTTCAAAATACCGAAAAATCGGGAGGTATCGTTCTATGGGGCCCACATTTCAGCCATTTCGGTGGTATTTTTAGATCACAAATCCTTGTATATACATTTGCATATGGTTTTGTATGTGCTCATTTTATGCAAATATGTAAAAATATGTCAAAATATTCTGTGATAAAACGAGTTTCTGTCTAATCAGATTTTCTCTACGACCATCCTAATCATATCTGCATTTGCATAGGATTCCGCTGTCTAGACATTATAAAACATAGGAAACCAAAAAAAGATCAAAATATTGGAAGGAAATTGAATATTATCAGAGGACTGATAAGAGGACGAAACCGGTTATACAATTCTTGAGTTATCGTAGTCAAAGAAGTATGCGCATGCCCACAAAAATATTTAATATTCTCTTTTTTTAGCAGCTTTCGAGAACGAAGTAGCGAACACATTTTAGTTGTTTACATAACCACTATCATTTATTTGAAGACTACATAAAACTACAGTGCAATATTTACATTCGACGATGATAGAATAGACTATCGTAGATTTATGTAAACTTGACACTAGTTTTTTAGAAACATTTGTATAATGTGCGCCCTGAAGATGCAATGTAAACTATTGCGAAATATTGGTGACAACAAAAAATAAATTACACCCCAATATAGACCTTAAGCTCAAAAAACACTCGTCTATTTATTTACAACATAAAACTGTCAGTACCTGCTTCAACTGTACTTAATTTTCCAATGCGAATAATCCCATCTTATATTGGAAAACCTGCGTAACCGTGTTAATCCACATTGCCTTTGTTTTTCTTGCGAATTTTTTACAGCCGGTGTTTTTGGAATTTAGGTAATCAAATAACTTTGTAATGCGGTTACCTAAAAAAGATCATGTATTAAATGTCCACACATTATTTACCTGTGTGTATCCTTCACAGGTACCTTTTTTGCTAACCTTAGAAATAACTTGTGTATAAAATATCAACCTGCTTCTCGAAAAGGACACAGTCTAGTCTTACGTTTCGTAACGATCGCATCACTGAACAATCAAAACAGTTTAACTGTAAAAAATTTGTCTAACAAATTGAAAATCTAAATTTATATTGTAATCATGGTTAATTTAAATCTTAATTTCTCAAAACTTGAAAAAGATATTGAGAACTTTACCTCAGTTGATGAACGTGAGTTCGAATTTCTAAACATTTGAAGTTTCTTCTGTATAACTAATTATTTCATTTTTAATTTTATTTACAGATCTGCAATTAGCAGCTGAATTGGGTAAAACACTCTTAGAGCGCAACAAAGAACTGG